>NC_059158.1:44737863-45047940 GCF_019923935.1 Bubalus bubalis | reverse complement strand
TTGCATGAGGTGGCCAAAGTACTGGAGTTTCAGCTTTAGCATCATTCCTTCCAAAGAAATCCCAGGGCTGATCTCCTTCAGAATGGACTGGTTGGATCTCCTTGCAGTCCAAGGGACTCGTGAGAGTCTTCTCCAACACCACAGTTCAAAAGCATCAATTCTTCGGCGCTCAGCCTTCTTCACAGTCCAACTCTCACATCCATACATGACCACTGGAAAAACCATAGCCTTGACTAGACGAACCTTTGTTGGCAAAGTAATGTCTCTGCTTTTGAATATGCTATCTAGGTTGGTCATAACTTTCTGTTTGCGACCCCATGGACTATACAGTCCGTGGAATTCTCCAGGCCAGAATACTGGAGTGCCTAGCCTTTCCCTTCTCCAGGGGATCTCCCTAACCCAGGGATCAAACCCAGGTTTCCCACTTTCCAGGTGGATTCTTTACGAGCTGAGCCACTAGGGAAGCCCATATACACAGGAGATGCTCTGTAAATGTGCTGATGTTGAAAAAGCAAACCCATTGAGGAGCTGACCTTTGATTTGGGGCCCCACAGATGGCTGTGCAGGTTGAGACAGTTTTAGGGGGTGACATTCACCTCTAACATGAGGAGTGCTTTCCCAGGCAGTGCGTGACCTGGGCAAACACACCCAGGGCCCCCATCTTCCAGCCCCTGCACCTGGGACCTGTGTTCTCTTCACACCCACCAGAATCTGGAAATCACACACAGCAAATCTTCACACACTCTTGTGTCTTCTGTTCACACAAAGCCATCGGTCAGAACCACATCCTTTATGAAGATTCTGTGCAAGAAACAGCAGAGGGGGTTTGTGTCCCACACCATCAGCAAACTTTCCAAGAGTTACCCATTAGACCTTTCTATCCTCCTGAAGGCACTCTCCAGCTCAGCCACTAGTGTGGGCATTGTCTTCTCTGTCTTTCTAGAAGCACTCTGACTTTCCTCCCTGTCTTAATTTGCTCCACAAACCACTGTGATAAAGCACAGAAAAAGGAAGCAAACAGCCCAGGCCACCCCAGAAAGTCTTTATGACTTCCAGGAGGAACAACCAGTGTTTAAAGAGATGGGGGATTGAAGCAGGAATGCCAGCAAAACAAACCAACATGGAAAACGATGTCTTTGGTTCAGTTAGAAATATCTATACACGTCAGCGGGCTCAAATTAAGCCATGAGATAACGTCTGTGCCATGTATATGGTTCCTGCACTTAACTGGGGAATATGGTATGGTGCTCGTCATTGCCCATCGCAGGCCTTCAGCAGCTCATAAGATGCAACCAGCAGCTCCGTGTGCTCTGAGCACCCCCAGCAAGAAAACTGCGGCGGGGCTGGCAGAACCTTTCAAAGGGCAGCCTGCAGGGTGGTCCTTTCCACGAGCAGAAAACTTGAGGGTCAATGTACAATTTTCCATGACGCCATCTGGTGGGTGGGTGATGGGAGTCTGCAGGAGGCAGGATCAGCTGATTTCCTGACCCCCTGAGTCCAGAAAATAATGCTCTCATGCAGCTGTGGTTAAAGGCTAGTGACCAGTGGGGAGGGCAAGTGCAGGCTCAGGAAAGCCCTTTCTTTAACAGAAACAGGGGCAGAAGCCAACCAGAGCAGGCCTACCCTTCAGCTCAAAACTGCTGAGAGGCGTCAGAGTCTTTAAACCATTTTATGAAGCAGTTTTCAGTCAAATCCTAGAGCTTTCCCAGAAGGGAAGAACTTTGATTCCCGCCCTGCCACTCCCACCCCTGTGTTATGTTAGGTACTTGTTTCTCTGACTGTGTGTGTGTGTGTTATTTGCTCAGTCATGTCTGACTCTTCTGTAACCCACCAGGCTCCTCTGTCCATGGGACTCTGCACAAAAGAATAATGCAATGGGTTGCCATGCCCTTCTCCAGGGGATCTTCCGGACCCAGGTATCAAACCCAGGTCTTCTGCATTGCTGGCAAGTTCTTTACCGTCTGAGCCAGGGTTACTGAGTGCAAAATACAAAAAGCTGGTAAAACATACCATCTTGAGCCAGTGAAGTCCTGAGCCAACAATTAGCACAAATCTGCCGAAAAATCTGCTTAAGCATTTCAATTATCCACAGGCCAACTTGAGCTTCTGTGGACATGCTCAGAAAAGACTCTCTTGCATTTTAACTGTATTCATGTGCCAAGGGACCGTGCATGGCTGACATGGAATTGCTGCAAGCTTGTCTAAGGACGGAAACCATCACACACTGACAAAGCTCTCCTGCCCTCTTCCAGAATGAGCCTGCGGAGCTGCAATACCAGACTCCCTGACACATAGAACATTAGAAATTTTCAGGAAAGCAGGGCTCGTAAAGTTTGGATGCCATTTGCCAGACCCTCTGGAATTCTGCGATTCCTTCCAAAGATGCTGGCTGTGTCCTTAGGATGTGTTCTTTAGTGCCACGGGTTCTACTTCCTGCCTCTTGAGTTTGTACTTTCCTCTCCAGCTCTGTGGGATTCTGAAGGGTTTAAATCTGGTCAGCATGGCATACAAGACAGCAGAGTGATAATGTGGTTCGTTCCAATAGCAGAAGATAAATTTTTTTCTGGTAAAACAAGTTATGCTAGTGTGTGAAAGAATATTTAGAAGGTATGAAAGATGAAAGAACTTTGAGAAAGGATGAAAGCATAGTTTTTAAAGTGCCTGTATCTCCACTGTGCTGTACTTAGTCGCTCAGTCATGTCTGACTGTCTGGAACACCATGGACTGTAGTCCGCCAGGGTCCTCTGTCCATGGGGATTCTCCAGGCAAGAATACTAAAGTGGGTTGCCATGCCCTCCTCCAAGGGATCTTCCCAACCCAGAGATCGAACCCAGGTCTCCCACACTGCAGGCAGATTCTTTACCATCTAAGCCTCCGGGAAACCCGTATCTCCACTATTCTGAGATGAATCAATTCAATCTTTTCTCTTGTGGAAATTTGTAATTAGTTGTACTTAAGATACAAATAACTGAAGGAGGGACAAAAGCTAAAGGTACATGGAGAAACACAGAGACAGAGAAAGAACCAGGATGTTTGTCGAGCACCGAAACAGGGGACCGAGTATCTCTCATGCTAAGTTATCTCAATCCTGAGTGTGGTCTGTACACCGGCTGCGACATCACCAGGAATTTGTTGGAAATGCAGAATCCCAGGCCAAATCCCAAACAAACCTGCTGAGTTGGAATCTGCATTCGGAAAACATCCCCCGGTGATTCACGTGCTAGAATGTGAGCAGTTCTGCCCCGGGTGACCCGAGGCCGCAGCTGCGATGAGTCCCGAGCAGCCTTCATCCTGCTGAGGCTGATGGTGCCCACCTTCCGTGTACCCTGAATCCTGCTCCCAAGTCACAAGGTTATAAAGGAAAAGCTGGAACCCCAACAGGAGTCTGCCAGTCTGGTCTGGCTAGATCACTGTGATGTTCTATTTCGAGCCAATTTATCCAGAAACACATACGGTTGCCAAGAAAACAAATCACACGGTTAGAGGGCTGGACCTTTCAGTTCCAGGAAGAGGAGAGGGGCTGAAGCTTGAGTCAGTCGCCAGTGACCAATGATTTGATCAGTTGTGCCAGTGCTAAGAAGCCTCCATGAAAACCCCAAAGGACCGGGTCCAGGGAGCTTCTGGTTGGTGAACATGTGGCAATGTGGAGAGGGTAAACTTCTCAGGGAGCATGCGCGTCCCACACCCTTTCCCACATACCTTACCCTCTGCATTGCCTTCCTCTGTCTGTTCCTGAGTTACAGTCTTTTGTAATAAACGGGTGGCCGTAAAGCGTTTCTCTGAGTTCTGTGAGCAAATTAACAGAACCCACAAGCTGAGGTCATCGGAACCTTTGATCTCCAGTGGGCCAGGCAAAAGGCTGGATGTTTGATTGGCGTCTGAAGTGGGGAGGGACACCATCTCCAGGTAACTAGTGTCAGAATTGTGTTGAATTGTAGGACACTCAGCTGGTGTCCAGAGAATTACCTGTTAGTGGTGGGCAGGGGTAACTTTTGCCACATGCTGAAAAACTTGGTCCAGAACCCTTTTATGATCTTACATACCTTAACAGGGAACTTTCATTATCTGTTTACAAAGCAGTTGTTAATACTACTTTGAACTGTTCTTTGCACCATTTAGGATTATATGAAATGCTTACCAAAATAGACTTGATGTCACCCTACATGACTAATTTCTTCTGGCTTTGTCTGACTATCAAGATGGGCCTTTATTATTGTATGAAAATATAACAGTAAGGTCGTAGTAAACATTTCTAAGAAACTCACAGAAAATAGGTATAAAGTGCTTGAGTTGAAAGATCAGCAGTTCCCTTCTGGTAGGCTCAGGGCTCAGGCAGACCAAGGTTTTATTCTGACTTTGCTAATCACTTTCAGAAGTTACAAGATGCAGAGGCAATGGTGGTAGCTATCAGATCAGTGGTTCCTAAGCTTTGCTGAATTTCCTAAGCTTTCCTAAGCTTTGCTCCCCAGAAATTCCTGGGGAGCTTGTCGATCCCCATTGTCCCTGACCAATTAAATCAGTTTGTCTGGGGGCGGGGCCAAGCAGGAGCAGACCTTAAAGGTTTCCAGGTGATTGAAAGAGTGAGCAAAGCAGGGGCCCTGTTGTACTGAGTGGTGCATTCCAAGGACAGCAAATGACAGGCTCCTGGTTACCTGCTTAGTAAATCCATGCAACTAGAGAAAGTGTGCACACTGCGGATGAAGACCCAGCACAGCCAAAAAAAACTGATGGCTGATCAACAGATAAATGAATAAATAAGATATGGTACTTATACACAATGGAATATTATTCAGCCATAAAAAAGAATGAAATTTTGCCATTTGCAGCAACATGGATGGACCTAAAGATGACTGTGATAAGTGAAGTCAGTCAGAAAGAGAAAGACATATCAACATAATATGACATCACTTATGTGTGGAATCCAATGTATGAAACAAGTAAACACGTATAAAACAGAAACAGAGTCACAAACATAGAGAACAGACTTGCTGTGGTTGCCAAGGTGAGGGGCAGGGATGGACTGGGAGCTTGGAGTGAATAACAAGGGCTTCCCTGGTAGCTCAGTTGGCAAAGAATCCACCTGCAATGCAGATCCCGGTTTGACTCCTGGGTCAGGAAGATCTGCTGGAGAAAGGATCGGCTACCCACTCCAGTATTCTTGGGCTTCCCTGGTGGCTCAGCTGGTAAAGAATCCGCCCACAATGCGGCAGACCTGGGTTTGATCCCTGGGTTGGGAAGATCTCCTGGAGAAGGGAAAGGCTACCCACTCCAGTATTCTGGCCTGGAGAATTCCATGGACTGTATAGTCCTTGGGGTCGCAAAGAGTCAGACACAACTAACTGAGGAACCTTCACTTTCCTACTGGATCGCACAGGGAACTATATTCAGTATCCTGTGATAAGCCTTAATGGAAAAGAATGCATATATTTATATATAATATATATCTGAGTCCCTTTGCTGTTACAGAAGAAAGTAGCACAACATTGTAAATCAACTGTACTTCAATAAAATAATTTTTTTTTTAAAACTCTGCTTACAACAGTTTATAGACCTCCAGAATCCCACACACTTGAACTCCCTGTGTCCCTGGTAGATAAAACTTGAGTCTAAAGCAGTCACTGGGATCTTAAAGTGCGTATGCAACTTCACCTCGTTTTCAGAATGGATCGGAGAGTAGAGTGGGATTCTAAAAGGGTCCTGGTGGCAGTTTAATTAAAAGGCTAAACCAAAAATAGTTTGACAAGGACACAGCAAAGATGTCTATTTAGGCATTTACACATGAGTCTCGGAGAAGTGTTTTGACTAGCACTTTGCTTTCCCTACTTCTTTCCTGGTGTTGTGAATTTCTTAAACTTTTTAAAAAAAGCTTTAAATAGATCTATGATCAGAATGACCTTGAACTATAACAGAACAAGAGAATCATGCCTATTACCACAAATACCCAGGCCCTGTCTAAAATAGATCAGGCAATCTTTTTAGGAAAAAAGAAATTAAAAAAAAAAAAATCTTGCTTTCATGGGCTCCACACCCAGACAACTAGTTCTGTTATTGAGCAATAAAGCACCGGGGGAGAAGCAGGATGTCAAAGACACCATGAATACGCATGCCTGGGTGTGGAACTGGAAAAGATTCACGCATTAGCTCTGGCTCACAAAGCCAAATTAATGGTGACTGGCAGTTACAAAAACACTTTCTATGGTTTCCCTGCCTTTGGCGATTTGAGTCATAATCTATTTTACGCTTAGTATTTGGGGCATAATAATTTTCCTTATTTACATTCTGTTTTATTCCATACAAAATGTAAAATGGATTATACAGATATACAGGCCATGGAAGAAAACACAATTTTGAATAAAAGAATGAAGACCATAAGCCAAATGAAAAATAGGTGGGAAAACGATGAGATAGAAGTCAAAAGCTGTACGTTCATGGTATCTGAGACTTGAGAGCTGCTGAGACAGTGGCTACTCACTCAGCTCTACCTTTTATTGTATGAAAACAAGTGGTATATTCACAGTCTGCTTAAATGAAAATGTCTGGAACTGAGACCAGAGGGGAAAATGCCTCCAGCGTTGTCAAGAAGAAGACCTTGTAAAAACTTGAAAAAATTCTTTCAACGTCTGTACAATCAAGAGTTTTGTAGAATTACAGCATCATTCAAGTCATTGAAGCACAAGTTTCAAGGATGGGCAGACAAAACACATTGTTAAAAAATACATGTGTATTTTATTCACTGCAAATGATTACTGGAGCTGCCAAGACTCTGTCCCGACCTTGACCCCTCTGTGGCCAGATTCTGGTACAGCTCAGTGACCAAGGGTCTATGCCTCTCACATAACCAGCCCTCAGCCAAGGCACTGGTTATAAAAACTGTACACAATCTTGTAATATTTCTAACATATTTCTCAGTGAGTCAATAAAAATATAGTGAAGATTAGAAATGGAATAACTATCCGTTCCCTACCCGCTCCTTAGGTAGAACTTCAGCCTGTGATACCCAGGCTGACAACTTTTCAAGGCAGATAATATCTTAAAAATTATTAGGAGTATCAGTTCAGATCAGTCGCTCAGTTGTGTCCAACTCTTTGCGACGCCATGGACTGCAGCACGCTAGGCTTCCCTATCCATCACCAACTCCTGGAGTTTACTCAAACTCATGTCCATTGAGTCGGTGATGCCATCCAACCATCTCATCCTCTGTCATCCCCTTCTCCTCCCACCTTCAATCTTTCCCAGCATCAGGTCTTTTCCAGTGAGTCAGTTCTTTTCATCAGGTGGCCAAAGTATTGGACCTTCAGCTTCAGCATCAGTCCTTCCAGTGAATATTCAGGACCGATTTCCTTTAAGATTGACTGGTTTGATCTCCTTGCAGTCCAAGGACTCTCAAGAGTCTTCTCCAACACCACAGTTCAAAAGCATCAATTCTTTGGCACTCAGCTTTCTTTATAGTCCAGCTCTCACATCCATACATGACTACTGGAAAAACCATAGCTTTGACTATAGGGACCTTTGTTGGCAAAGTAATGTCTCTACTTTTGAATATGCTGTCTAGGTTGGTCATAACATTTCTTCCAAGGAGCAAGCGTCTTTTAATTTCATGGCTGCAGTCACCATCTGCAGTGATTTTGGAGCCCAAGAAAATAAAGTCTGTCACCGTTTCCACTGTTTCCCCATCTATTTCCCATGAAGTGATGGGACCAGATGCCATGATCTTAGTTTCTGAATGTTGAGTTTTAGGCCAACTTTTTCTAGGATTATAATTTTTTTTTTTTTAATTTCACCCAGAGAGGCCTCACTCACAGCACCAACAGAATCCATTCTGGGCAAGAATTTGAGCCTGCCACCTTTGGGGGGGTTTTATCATTAATTTGGACTTCCCTGGTGGCTCAGACGGTAAGGCGTCTACCTACAATGCGGGAGACCTGGGTTCAATCCCTGGGTCGGGAAGATCTCCTGGAGAAGGAATTGGCAACCCACTCCAGTATTCTTGCCTGGAAAATCCCATGGACAGAGAAGCCTGGTAGGCTACAGTTCGTGGGGTCGCAAAGAGTTGGACATGACTGAGCGACTTCACTCACTCACTCACTCACTATCATTAATTTCTTGCTTTTTCTAGTGAAGTATAGTTGATTTAGAATGTTGTATTAATAAGTGAAAGTGGAGAGTGAAAAAGTTGGCTTAAAGCTCAACATTCAGAAAACAAAGATCATGGCATCTGGTCCCACCACTTCATGGGAAATAGATGGGGAAACAGTGGAAACAGTGTCAGACTTTATTTTTCTGGGCTCCAAAATCACTACAGATGGTGACTGCAGCCATGAAATTAAAAGACGCTTACTCCTTGGAAGGAAAGTTATGACCAACCTAGATAGCATATTCAAAAGCAGAGACATTACTTTGCCAACAAAGGTTCGTCTAGTCAAGGCTCTGGTTTTTCCTGTGGTCATGTATGGATGTGAGAAGTAGACTGTGAAGAAGGCTGAGCGCCGAAGAATTGATGCTTTTGAACTGTGGTGTTGGAGAAGACTCTTGAGAGTCCCTTGGACTGCAAGGAGATCCAACCAGTCCACTGTGAAGGAGATCAGCCCTGGGATTTCTTTGGAAGGAATGATGCTAAAGGTGAAAGTCCAGTACTTTGGCCTCCTCATGCGAAGAGTTGACTCATTGGAAAAGACTCTGATGCTGGGAGGGATTGGGGGCAGGAGGAGAAGGGGACGACAGAGGATGAGATGGCTGGATGGCATCACGGACTCGATGGACGTGAGTCTGAGTGAACTCCAGGAGTTGGTGATGGACAGGGAGGCCTGGCGTGCTGCGATTCATGGGGTCGCAAAGAGTCGGATGCGACTGAGCGACTGAGCTGATCTGATCTGATTAATTTTAGGCATACAGCAAAGTGATTCAGTCATATATATATATAGGAGGAGGAAATGGCAACCCAGTCCAGTATTCTTGCCTGGAAAATTCTACGGACAGAGGAGCCTGGAGTCCTATAGTTCATGGAGTCGCAAAGAGTTGGATGTGACTGAGCATGCACACACACATACACACGCACACACACATTCTCTTTCAGATCCTTTCCCATGTAGATTACTCCACAATGTTGAGTACAGTTCCCTGTGCTTTACAGTAGGCCTCAGTCCACCACCTTTGAATCAATCTCTACTGGTAGGAAATCTCTCCCAGGTGCCTCATCGAGTTGGAAGTGGGATTTTTTATTTTGATTTTTTCATCAACAGTGTTTCACAAGCATGTCACTTTTATTATTTCTGCAACTTTTCATACTATTTGTACTGTTATTAACAGTAGCTGACTTGGAGCTGACTTTTAAATCTTGTCATCTTACATGAGAATATTTGGAACATTACACTTGTAAGAGATTTTTTTTTTCCTAACACACATGAAAGACATAGTATTTTTAAAACTTTCTCCAAAAACCACCTAAAACTGTCTCACCCCCCACACTGTGGAAATCACAACTTAAAGCCTATGAAAGCACTTTAGAGGCAGCGTGGCATAGCGGTTTGAAACTGGGGGTTCTAGGAACAGACTGCCAGGGTCCAGACCCCAGACGTGACTCTCGTTAGCTTCTCAACATTGAGCAGGTCACTTAATCTTTCTGTGCCTCAGCATGCTCATCTGTAAAATGGAGTGACAGCACCATGAATTTAATGTATACAAGATGCTTTTTTTTCCCCAGCCACACCATTTGGCTTGCAGGATCTTAGTTCCTCTACCAGGGACTGAACCACAGCCCTGGTAGTGAAAGTGCTGAGTTCTAACCACTGGACCACCATGGAAGTCCCAGTATACATACAGCACTTCTAATAGGGTTTGGTGCATAGTAAGTCCTGGGTCAGGAAGATCTGCTGGAGAAGGGATAGGCTACCCACTCCGGTATTCCTGGGCTTCTCTGGTGGCTCAGCTGGTAAAGAATCTGCCTGCAATGCAGGAGACCTGAGTCCAATCCCTGGGTTGAGAAGATCCCCTGGAGAAGGGAACAACTACCCACTCTAGTGTTGTGGCCTGGAGGATTCCACGGACTGTAAAGCAACTTTCACTGTCAGTTCTTTCAAGTGCTGTGTGCTGTGACTGAATGAAGTCGCTCAGTCGTGTCCGACTCTTTGCGACCCCATGGACACCAAGCTCCTCCGTCCATGGGATTTTCTAGGCAAGAGTACTGGAGTGGGTTGCCTTTTCCTTCTGCAGGCAACGTCCCGACCCAGGGATCGAACCCAGGTCTCCCACATTGTAGACAGACGCTTTACCATCTGGGCCACTGCTGCCAAGTCGCTTCAGTCGTGTCCGACTCTGTGCGACCCCATAGACGGCAGCCCACCAGGCTCCCCATCCCTGGGATTCTCCAGGCAACAACAGTGGAGTGGGGTGCCATTTCCTTGTGGTTCTGTCTGAGACACAGAACACAGTAAATAAGGTAGCCTTTGCTCTAGAAAGGTCTGGACTGCCAACTCTGTAAAGGTGGAAAAAGTGAGCTTTTTCGTAACCCCAGAACAAACTCTTTCCTGGTTCTTACCCAGCTCCTTCTTCAGATGACTTGTGCTCATAGCCTCCTGTCCTATCAAAGCTAATGGGCAAGTTTATGCCCTTACCTGTGCATCTGCCCCATCCTAAATTTTCTGAGTTAGTACAATATTCATAATGACATTTACACTTTTAATTTTGGGGAGCTGTTTGTGATTTAGGGGTGAGTGGCAGGAGTAAAGGAGATGGGGAGGGGAGGAGGCAGGAAGGACAGAGGATGGAGGTGGAGGCCAGGCCCGAGGTCGTCAGTCCAGCCAGCGAGCTTCAGAAGGTGTCATAGGGCTCAAGGAAGGTGCGTAAGTAGCCCCCATGAGTAGAAGGACGATTAATTTATTTTCTTCTTTCTCCTTTTCTGTATTTACTGAGTTTTCTACAGTGAACAAGTGTTGCTTTTATAATGAGGAAAAAAAATTAATAAAATGTGTCCTTGGAAAACTCCAAACAACAAGTTGTTCAGGGAGGAAGGAATTCAAATTAACAGCAACTGAGTATAAAAAAGAGAAAGCTCTGACAGGGTAAAATTTTATGCTTATTCACTCATGAAAGACCACCAAGAATCTCAAACGCATAGCTCAGTGAAGGTCTGAGCCTCAGAACAACTTTGCCCCCTGCTCTCTGGCAGGTACTAGGAGTTTCCACTCAGAGGAGCCAAGTGCCCTTACGGCCCCCTCTATTTTTCAATCACAAAATTCCTCTCTAGCCCCCACCACCCTTCTCAATGCTTTTCTCTTTTTCCTTCGTCTCTATTTTCTGTCCTAAACCCAACATTCCATCAGGTTCATGCTCAGGACTGTCCAGCTCTCTGCAATATTTTGGACTACCTGCCATGCTTTTCAGCCCATGGGATGTTTCAGGCAAGAATACTGCAGTGCGTTGCCATTTTCTCCTCCAGGGGATCTTCGCAACCCAGGGATCAAACCCAAGTCTGCTTTGTCTCCTGCGTTGCAAGCAGATTCTTTACATGCGGAGTTACTGCTGCTGCTGCTAAGTCACTTCAGTCGTGTCCGACTCTGTGCGACCCCATAGACGGCAGCCCACCCGACTCCCCCGTCCCTGGGATTCTCCAGGCAAGAACACTGAAGCGGGTTGCCCAGATCCAGCATTCACCTATCAGTGTTTCAGTTAGAGAGTTCTTTTTTAAACAACCGTATATCTGTCAACTTTCTTTTTTTCTTTTTTTGTTCAATAGAGTTTAGTTGTTTTTTTTTTAAACTGAAAGAAGAGTTGATTTACCATGATTCAGGTGTACATCACTTTGATGTACACCTATATATAATATATATATTTATTTATACAATGATTCAGGTATGTGTGTGTGTGTGTGTGTGTGTGTGAGTTCTTTTTCAGAGTCTTTTCCAATATAGGTTATTACAAGATATTGAATAGAGTCTTAAAGAACAGCACAAGTTTTACTTTCCTGTTTGAAAAATCGTATTATTCATACAAGAAACATGTGAAAACAAACTCCCTGTTTGATCAGATGAAAAGGGTGAGGCTTATCAAGAATGATGACACGCACTTCTTCAGTTACTCATTTCTCCTATTTTTGCATCCAACCCTGAGTCCAAAATGAAATAACCCCATCTTCCTATTTTTTCATTGATATTTTAAGAAATCTATTAATAGAGACCAGCTAAATTGCATGAATCTTAGAGCGCACCTTGTATTTCCCTTAGCAAAATCTTCCAGGAGAGCTGCAGTCAGTTGCTAAACTAGCCTCCTATTTAGACTTTTTAATTTTTTTTAATTTTTGTTTTTGTTTGTTTTAGGCATGGTTTGCAGGATCTTAGTTCCCTGACCAGGGATCAAACCTACGCCCTCTGCAGTGAAAGCACAGAGTGCTAACCACTGGACTGCCAGAGAAGTGCCTATCCCACCTTCTTAAAAAAATTGTTTTATTAAAGTATAGTTGGACTTCTCTGGTGGTCCAGTGGTTAAGAATCCCCTGCCAGTACCTGGGACTTGGGTTCAATCTCTGATCTGGGAAGGTTCCACCTGCTGAGGAGCAGCTGGACTCATGAGCCACAGCTACTGAGCCTGTGTTCTAGAGCCCGAGGCCCGCAGCTGCTGAAGCCCGCACCCCCGAGAGCCTGTGCTCCTCGACGAGAGAAGCCACCACAGGGAGAAGCCCAAGCACCGCGATTAGAGACAGCCCTCGCGCGACAAAGAAGACCCAGCACAGCCAGTAAGTAAATAAATACTTTTTTAAAGTATAGCTGATTTACCATGTTGTATCCATTTCTGCTGTACACCAAAGTGACTCCATTTTATATATTTGGCTTCCCAGGTGGCGCAGTGGGAAAGAGTCCACTTGCCAAAGCAGGAGATGCAAGAGACATGGATTTGGTCCCGGGTCAGGAAGATCCCCTGGAGGAGGAAATGGCAACACACTCCAGTGTTCTTGCTGGAACAATCCCACGGGTAGAGGAGCCTGGCAGGCTGCAGTCCATGGGGCCGCAAAGAGTCGGACAGAATGGAGCACGCACACACACACACACACACACACACACTGTTGTTGCTTAGTCACTAAGTCATGTTGAACTCTTTTGCAACACCATGTACTGTAGTCCACCAGGCTCCTCTATCCATGGGATTTTCCAGGCAAGATTACTGGAGTGTGTGGCCATTTCCTTCTCCAGGGGAGCTTCCTGACCCAGGGATCAAACCTGCATCTCCTGCATCGGCAGGCACATTCTTTACCACTGAGCCATCCAGGAAGCCCCATATATATATATATATATATATATATATATATATATTCTTTTCCATTTCTTTTCACTCTGATTTATCACAGGCTGTTGAATATGGTTCCCTGTGCTGTACAGTAGGCCCTTGTTGTTTATCCATCCTGTGGGTAGTAGCTTGTATCTGCTTATCCCAAACTCCTACTCTGTCCCTCCCCCATCTCCCCTCCCTTGGCAACCACAAGTCTGGTCTTTTTCTGTGAGTCTGTTTCATAGACAAGTTCATTTGTGTCATATTTTAGATTCCACATATATATCGTGTATTTGTCTTTCTGTTTCTGACTTCACTTAGTAGGATCATCTCTAGGTCCATCCATGTTGCCGCCAATCTCCCATCCTTCCTTTTGATGCTGGAGGCTGGTCAGGAATGAGCAGAGGCCGTGTCTACAGGGGAAGAGCCTGGACTGACGTTGCGGCAGAGTATTTGTGGAGTCACTTATTATTAATAACTGTGTGACATGACCAAGATACTTCATCTTGTGGGACTTCCTTTTCTCACATCTAAAATGTCAGTGACAAACAACATCCCATGAAGTCAACAGTAAATGAGATCATTTGACTCATAAAACACTTGAACACCTATGTGTCAGACCCTGTGCCGAGTCCTAGGGATATACTTTGAACAAAACAAAGTTCCGGCTCTCCAGAATCTACAGGAAAGTCAAATCTGTAAATGGATGTAACCAGGGTTCTGGAAGCAGATTCCACAGAGGCTCACGAGATGGGAGGTGATATCAGACACACATGGGGAGCTTTTCAGATCACACACAGCCACCTCCAGGGGGGCTGGGATTCTATGCTCTCAGTAAGTCTTACTTCCTCAAAACTGCTCCTGCCTGTACCTAGCAATGAAAGGTGTGGGGTCTTGGGGGTTTTTGTTTGTTTGTGTTGTGGGGCGTTTGACTGGGTCTTAGCTGCTGTGTGTGAGCTTTCTCTAGTTGCGGCGAGCGGGGGCTACTCTCTAGTTGCGGTTTTAGGGCTTCTCTTTGCAGTGGCTTCTCTTGTTGTGGACCACGCGCTCTAGGTGCTCAGGCTCAGCAGTTGTGGCCCAAAGGCTAAGTTGCCCCATGGCATGTGGGATCTTCCTGGACCAGGGATCGAACCCATGTCCCCTGCATTGGCAGGTGGATTCTTAGCCACTGTACCTCCAGGGAAGTACCTGAAGGCACATTCTGTAGGTTACCTAAAACTAAACATTTTCAGGTGGGGAAATTCCTGTGTAAACTCAGACCCCCAGAACCTCTGCTCTATACAATATTCTTGGTCAAAGCTTGCTAATGACTCTGAAATCTGCATCTTCAATCCAGATCACCCTGCTGAGCTCCAAAACCCCCGTCTGCTAGTGGGTACCTATCTTCCAGTCGATCCACAGGACCCACATTTGCAATCAAAGCAATAGTGAATTCAGGGCCCTTCTCCCTTCTGCTGGTGGACCTCTTCCACTATACTCCCCACTGTGTAGAAGGATACACAATCTGCCCAAGCAAATGACCCTGGAGTCATCCTAGATTCCCTCCATCTTTTGCACCATTTATTAATCATCTGCCAAATCCAAATGCCATCTCTGAAATACAAAATATAGATCCCCAACTCTATTCCCAGAGCTGTGATCCTAGTTAAAAATTGAAATAATCTGCAGTCACTTTTTCTGGACTGTCCCCATGACTCTTTGTCTACTTCTAAATGGTGCTCTCTCTAAACTCTAAGGTTTCTTTCCCACAGGTAATCTGATGACGTCATCTCCAACTAAAAGCTTCCCAATGGTCTTACCTTCTTACTCCTAACCCAGCGCCCAGAACCGGGTGTTCCTCCTCTCCCGGCTTGATCACTGTTGGGACAGAGTGAGGGACTGCCACAAGCCAGGAATAGAAGACACATAAGAAGAGCGTCATAGAGGCGATCATCCTACCTGGAGGTAATTTATAGTTTGGCTTGGAAGGCACTGGAAGACTCAAATAACATAAAGGTTGTTTCGAGATCACTTACTGAATACCTGTGATGTGTCTGGCACCAAGTCAGTTGCTTAGTGACAGTGATTACAATACATGGTTCCTAGGACTTCTCTGCTGGTCCAGTGGCTAAGACTCCACACTCCCAGCGCAGGGGGCCCAGGTTCGACCCCTGGTCAGGGAACTGGGTCCCACATGCCACAACTAAAGACCCTGTGTGCTGCAACTAAGACCCGGCACAGCCAAATAAATTAGTATCTAAAATACATGATTCCTGCACTTGAGCTGGGAAAACTGCAACAAGCTGAGTCCTGTGTCATGATACACACAGGAAGTACTGCCCCAGCACAGAGCCTGAGTTATAACTTGGAAGTTGAGGAGGGACTGCCTGGGCAATGGTGGGCTGCCTAGGATGATAAGGAAGCCAGAAATTACAGCAAGAGGAAGCATGTGATGTTTTTTGGAATAGCAAGCGGGTCATTGCTGCAGGATTACAAGGAGGATGATTAGGAAACACCAGAGTGAGGGGTTAGGCGGAGGCTGTCATTCATATGTTCATCAACAAATATTTATCTAACATTCTTTCACATGTCTCTTATTAGTTCCACCAGCTCCAGAGAGCTATGGTTGTGTCATGGCTTAAGTTAAGACATTGAAAGTCACCAGTGAGCAGATAAAGATTCTAAGCGAAGTCACTGTTGGTTTATTGCTTCCCCCTCCCCAACCTCCATTCTCAGGCCCCAGAACATGCCTTTGGATCCTTCAGTACTTTTCTTGGCTGCACCATGAGGCCTGCGTGATCTTAGTTCCGTGTCCGGGGATGGAGTACATGCCTCCTGCAACGGAAGCACAGTCTTAACCATTGGACCACAAGGGAAGTCCCTCAGTATTTCTGTCTTATGTTTCACCCATAGATTAGACATGTCAACCTTTAAAAGAATTAGAATGAAAGAAAATAAACAAATTTCAAGAGAAAGAAAGGGCTTTAACACAGAAGGGAAATGTTGCACAGAAACCTCTCTGCTGCTAAGTATCTTTCAGACAAGAAGGCAAGATGGCTTAAGGCACTCCCAGCCACATTCAGCGTATATAGTTCTCTTGTTTTAAACGATCGTATTCGATCATTGTTTTAAACGATGGTGTTCGATCATTACTCCCGTACTGGCAGTCTTTCTTTTGTGTATGTGAGTTTCTTCCTATTGAATAAGCCTCTCTTGGAAGCATTCTTATGGCAACAACTGTAATTGCAAACCCAAGACTGAGCTAGAAGATGCCGCGATGTGACAGCTTTTGTGACAGGAAGGGTGGAGAGAGAATGAAAGCTTATAATTTCCTTTGAGGCATCTTGAAGTCTCACAGTAGCCCTGCCCTGGTCATGTAAACAGGCAGTGACCCAGAGATTCAGAAGAGAATAAGTCAGACAGTCACACAAAGTCCCTGCTCCATGAACCACAAGTCAACAAGCAAGAGCTGAATTCTTGATGGCGTCTTAAAAAGGAATCATTTAGAACAACAGTTCCCAATATTTTGGAGTAGGAGGGCCTCTTTTTCCTGTCAAAACTTTTCATTCCTTATATGAGTTGCATTGTTCTTTTTGAGTACATCATTTGAAGAAAGGCCTACATGATTGCTAGCAGCTGTACCTTTGCCATGACTTCGAAATAAATATCTTTGCTTCATGGATTACATTAGCATTTATGCTATTGGAAGATTTCATTAAAGAATATGAATTCTTCGGTTGACCAACAACGCTGGGCCCCTGAGGAACTAGATGATATTTGCAGTGGCCCAGAAACCTATGACTTCTTCCTCTCCTCGCTGTCGCTACTTGAAGGTCACAGACTTGGAATCCATTGTGTTCCTTGTATCCATTCATTTGGTTAATCGTTTCTTTTTGTTAAAAAAAAAAAATGTATCGGGGCTGACTATATTCTGAGCAGCTCAGAGGTCACAGATGCAAAGTCGATACCTGGGACCTGCCATCAGGGAAATTTAAGTCCAGCTGGGGAGACAGATGTGAACATCTGCCCCAGTAAGACTGTATGGTGGGCACCAAGCAGAGTGGTCAGTTCCATCCATCAAGGGAGAGGAGTTGGCAAAGCTTTCCTGTGGGAGGAGTAGCAACCAGCTATGGCCACAGTAATGTTGCAGCTCATGGCTCAAAGACACAGTGAGTTAAAACAATAGTCCTCAGGCTCATGGTCTACCGAACAATGGCCAACCCGCTGGGCTGAACTTGACTGCAAGCTCTGGGTTCAGCTCTACGCTGCTGATTGGGTTTGCATGCACTCCACATGGCTCTTGTCTTCCTTAGATCTGAATTTGTTCTCAGAGTGGGTCTCTAAAGAGCAAAAGAGCTCAACAGTGCAAAAACAGTAAGTCTCGCCTCTCACTGCGGTCACTAAAATTCCGGTGGCCAAAGCGAGCAAGGTTGCCACGTCCAAAGTCAAGGGACTGGGCAGTACACTCCACTTTTCCATGGTGTCGGTGTGGATGCTCTACAGGGGAGTAAAGAAACTGGGGCTCCAAACTCAATTTACCATAAGAGAAGACCTTGGCTCTACATCCTGAGAGATGAGTCAAGTTTACCAGGTAAACCTAAACATCTAAAACAAAGATCAAGAAAGATCAAGCAACATTCATGCACAGTATCTGGTCTCCAAGAAGAGTCCTGAGGGGAGAAGTCAGGCACGTTCTGAGGGACCCGTGATCAGCATTTGTCATGGAATAGACCAGGGCCACTAGCGCATAGTGATGAGCACAGCCCTGTGGCTGCCAGAGCTACATCGAGCTAGAAGAGGTTTAATGAAAGGCCTCCTATGGCTGCATCTCAGCCCAGATCAACCACGAGGGGCCATTTGAACCCAGTGTCTCCGGTTTGATGGACAGTGACTCTTAAAAGAGGAAAAGTAAGACTCACGTTCTATGCTGCTTTCCAAAGGAATCCATCCTTCATGCTTCAGGGATTGGATTAGTTTCCTATTTCCACTGTTGCTGTTGTTGTTCAGTCACTCAGTCGTGTCCAGCTCTTTGCGGCCCCATGGACTGCAGCACGCCAGGCTTCCCTGTCCTCCTGGAGCTTACTCAGACTCATGTCCATTGAGTCAGTGATGCCATCCAACCATCTCATCCTCTGTCATCCCCTTCTCCTGCCCTCAGTCTTTCCCAGCATCAGGGTCTTTTCTAATGAGTCAATTCTTCGCATCAGGTGGCCAAAGTATTGGACCTTCAGCTTAAGCATCAGTCCTTCCATTGAATATTCAGGACAGAGGTCCTTTATGATTGACTGGTTTGATCTCCTTGCAGTCTAAGGGACTCTCAAGAGTCTTCTCCAACACCACAGTTCAAAAGTATCAATTCTTCGGTGCTCAGCCTTCTTTATGATCCAACTCTCACATCCATACATGACCACTGGAAAAACCATAGCTTTGACTATAAGGACCTTTGTTGGCAAATTAATGTCTCTGCTTTCTAATATGCTGTCTAGGTTTGTCATAACTTTTCTTCCAAGGAGCAAGTGTCATTTAATTTCATGGCTGTAGTCACCATCTGCTGTGATTTTGGAGCCCAAGAAAATGAAGTCTGCCATTGTTGCCACAAAGTGATGGGACCAGATGCCATTAGTTTTTTGAATGTTGAGTTTTAAGCTAACTTTTTCATTCTCCTCTTTCATTTTCATCAAGAGGCTCTTTAGTTCTTCACTTTCTGCCATAAGGGTAGCATCATCTGCATATCTGAGGTTATTGATATTTCTCCAGGCAATCTTGATTCCAGCTTGTGCTTCATCCAGCCCAGCATTTCTCATGATATACTCTGTATATAGTTAAATAAGCAGGGTGACAATATACAGCCTTGATGTATTCATTTCCCAATTTGGAACCAGTCTGTTTTCCCATATCCGGTTCTAACTGTTGCTCTGTGACCTGCATACAGATTTCTCAGGAGGCAGGTAAGGTAGTCTGGTATTCCCATCTCTTGAAGAAGTTTCCAGTTTGTTATGATCTACATAGTTAGCATAGTCAATGAAGTAGAAGTAGATGTTTTTCTGGAACTCTCTTGTTTTTTCTATGATCCAACGAATGTTGGCAATTTGATCTCTGGTTCCTCTGTCATTTCTAAATCTAGCTTGAACATCCGGAAGTTCTCAGTTCATGTACTGTTGAAGCCTAGCTTGGAGAATTTTGAGTATTACTTTGCTAGCATGTGAATCTCAGGGACGGGGGAGCATGGTGGGCTACAGTCTCTGGGGTCGCACAGAGTCAAACACGACCGAAGCGACTTAGCAGCAGCAGCAGCATGTGAAATGAATGCAATTGTGTGGTAGTTTGAACATTCTTTGGCATTACCTTTCTTTGGGATTGGAATGAAGACTGACCTTTTCCAGTCCTGTGGCCACTGCTGAGTTTTCCAAATTTGCTGGCATATTGAGTGCAGCACTTTCGCAGCATCGTCTTTTAGGATTTGAAATAGCTCAACTGCAATTCCATCACCTCCACTAGCTTTGTTCATAGTGACACTTCCTAAGGCCCACTTGACTTCACACTCCAGGATGTCTGGCTCTAGGTGAGTGATCACACCATCGTGGTTATCTGGGTCATTATGATCGTTTTTGTATAGTTCTCCTGTGTATTCTTGCCACCTCTTCTTATCTTCTGCTTCTGTCAGGTCCATACCATTTCTGTCCTTTATTGTGCCTGTCTTTGCTGAAAGAGAGGGGGATTCTTTCATGTTTCGAGAGGGACAATTTCCTCCCATCCTTCTTGAATTCTGTTGTATAATCTAATCAATAAATTGACCCAAGACAGAATAATAGGAGGAAAAAAAACCATACAATTCTTATAGAACAGACCTAAGAAGTAACCAAGGCAGTCAGCTTTTAGATTCTTTAGACAAAGAAACAACACATTTGTGAGGAATGGAGAGGATGAAGAAACTGAGACTTAGGTGATTAATTAGTGAAGAATCTAAACAGAATTGGGCTTGGGTGATAAATTAGTAAAGAAGAAACAAGGTTGTTTCTAGAGCTTTCCTGGCAACTTTCACATGGGAGACCTATTTCCTATTTTCAGGGAGATGGAGGGGAGGGTCAGAGTGTCCTTGTATCAGCTGTTTCTTACGTAACTTTCATTCAAACTAATCAATATGGCACCATGGCATATTTGGGGCCAGATTGCCTTGGGCCCCAACACCGCTGTCACCAAATTACTACAAACTTAAAGCAGCTTTAAGTCAGCACACATCTGACTTTCCTGGTGGTCCAGTGGTTAAGAAGTCGCCTGCCAATGCAGGACACAAGGATTTGATCCCTGGTCCAGGAAGAGCCCACATGCCACAGGGCAACTGAGCCTGTGTACCACGAGAGAAGCCGCTGCAGTGAGGAGCCCGCCCACCGAACTGGAGAAAGCCCACGCTCGGCAACCAAGACCCAGTGCAGCCCAAAATAAATACATACATAAATACTTTTAAAAAGCCTTAGAAAAGCACACATTTATCATTTTACATGTATACATTTTACACATTTATACATTTTACACTGGAGGTGAGAAGTCTAAAATGGGCTAATGAGCTAACACAGAGCTGCTGTCAGGGCTGCGTTCCTTCTGGAATCTCCAGGAGAGACTGTTGCCTCACCTTTGCAGCTTCTGGAGGCCATCCGTTTTCCTGGGGGTGTGCTTCCTCTGTCTCCAAAGCCAGCAGAGCAGCACCTTCAAAACCTTCTCTGACTCTGAACTTCTGCTTCCCTTTTCCCTTGTGATTATATAGAACCAACTAGAGAGTCCAAGATAAGATCCATATTTTAAGGGCAGCTGGGGGCTTCCCTGGTGATCCAGTGACTAAGACTCTGAGCTCCTAATGCAGGGGGCTTGGGTTCAATCCTTCATCAGGGAAGTAGCTCCAACATGCCACACCTAAAGATCCCGCATGCCGCAACTAAGACCCGACACAGTCAAATAATAAATAATTATGTTCCAAAAAAATAAATAAGAGCAGTTGGTTAGCAATCTTCATCCCACCTTACTAATAACACAGGGACATGGACATCTTTGACAGGCCATTATTCTGCCCAGCGCACCTCCTACTGGTGGTTCTGTTGTATGACAGGCCAAGACTTTCATTCCTTTTCGCTCTCACTTCTGAATCAGGAGAATAATAAGCAGAGAATTACTTTATAAGGGAATACATTGAAACCCAGATAGTTACATGGCAACTCAGTCTAGTATAATCTTTACTTACTGCTTCTGCAGCTACCTCAGAGTACTTCTGATGGGTCCAGTTGGCCCTTGTCTGACTTGCAAACATCTGTTAACTTGTCTGTCTCATCAGCTCTAAGCAGGCATGGAGTTAAAAATAACTGTGCAGTAGCTGGAGAATGGAGAAGGCAATGGCACCCCACTCCAGTACTCCTGCCTGGAAAATCCCATGGACGGAGGAGCCTGGAAGGCTGCAGTCCTTGGGGTCGCTGAGGGTCGGACACGACTGAGCGACTTCACTTTCACTTTTCACTTTCATGCATTGGAGAAGGAAATGGCAACCCACTCCAGTGTTCTTGCTTGGAGAATCCCAGGGACGTCGGAGCCTGGTGGGCTGCCGTCTATGGGATCGCACAGAGTCGGACACAACTGAAGTGACTTAGTAGCAGCAGCAGCAGCTAGAGAAGGGTGACCAAAAAACACATTAGACGCTCATTGCGTACATTCGTCAGGGAGGCTATATGTGACCTGTACTTAAAGAAGAGTCACCTTGGGACAAAGGTCATACAGCTAACAGCACAGAACAGGGCTTGAACTCACACCAAGATCTGCCTGACTTCAGAGCTTTTTTTTTTTTTTTTTTTGCTTCGTATGGGTACAGGAAGGGCTGGGACACAGATTTTGTTTTCAAAAGGCATCAGTTGTTTCTTTTTTTTTTTTTTTTCCTATCATCCCTACTAAGTTTCTGGAGTATTCTAGTTTTAAGATATAACTTTGAAAAGTACGTGATGAATATATTTGCCCAAACCCATCAAATTACAAAACCAAGAGTGACCTGTAAACTTTGGGTGATATTTATATAATTATTTAGAATATTTGTATAATATTCTAAATCCTACATTGTCATTTCAGCAATCTTCACAGCATCTTTACCAACAGTAGGTCCTATGTCACAAACTCACTCTATGTGCTGATTCATAAGAAACAGCTTTTCATCTGTTCCAGTTTTGTCCTGAGACTGCAGCAATTCAGTCCCATCTTCAGGCTCCACTTCTAATTCTAGCTTCCCTACTTTCCCCACCGCATTTGCAGTTGCTTCCTCCACTGAGGTCTTGAACCGTTCGGTCATCCATGAGCGCTACCAAAAGGTGAGTGTGGGGTCCGGCTGCTCACCACTCAAAAGCCAACAAAGAGGCCAGGTTGGTGGAAAGGAAAGTTTGCTTTATTTCAGACGCTGGCAACTGGGGGTGGAGGGTGGCGGACACCTGTCCAAAGTCCAACTTCACCCCCTCCCCTGACAGCGGGAGCCTTTATAGACCAAGTATTGGGGAGAGGGGGTTATGTGCAGAAACAGCACAGTTGTCTCTAACAGTCATCTTCAAATTGGTCATCAGTGGTCTGACCAGCATCACCTTGGTTGTTTTAGGTTCAGTTAATCTTCAGTTCCAGGGTGCACTTGTTCCCATTTCTTTGCGGCCAATTCTCAGAACTGTGGCAGCTGAAGTACAGTCTGGCCATCATGCAGTTAACTTCTCCACCTAGTGTTTTAGTATCTACAAGACAGCTCACATGATATGGCTCAGAATATTATCCACAGCCCTTGAGAAAGAACTAAAGCTCCTTGACTACGCTTCAGTCAGTTCAGTTCAGTCGCTCAGTCGTGTTCGACTCTTTGCGACCCCATGAATCGCAGCACGCCAGGCCTCCCTGTCCATCACCAACTCCCAGAGTTCACTCAGACTCGTGTCCATCGAGTCAGTGATGCCATCCAGCCATCTCATCCTCTGTCGTCCCCTTCTCCTCCTGCCCCCAATCCCTCCCAGCATCAGAGTCTTTTCCAATGAGTCAACTCTTCGCATGAGGTGGCCAAAGTACTGGAGTTTCAGCCTTAGCATCATTCCTTCCAAAGAAATCCCAGGGCTGATCTCCTTCAGAATGGACTATGCTTAATGACTACATTATTGTTATTTAGTCTCCTTTGGCTGTTTTCCTTTGTTTCAGCATTTCTCACTTCTCTGATAAAACTTATTCTTTATAGTTTTCCACAGACAAAAGGCATGCAGAGGATATGGTGAGGGAGCAATGACCACAGCGTCCTGCTCCATTTCTGAGGAATCAGCTTCTTCCAAACTCCTGGTAACCTTGATATTTTGACCTCATGCCATGAATCACAAATGTTCTTCATGGCCTCCGAGGTGGTGAATCCTTTCTGGGCAATTGACCTTGCTCAGATCCATCAGAGGAAGCACTTTCTATGGCATCTATAGCCTTATGAAGTATATTTCTTAAATCATAAGACTGGAAAGTTGAAATTACCCCTTGATCCGTGGGCTGCCGAGTGGATGTCCTGTTAACAAGCATGAAAACAACATGAGCCTCCTCGCACAGCTCCATCAGAGCTCTCGGATGGCCAGGTGCGTTCTCAGTGAGCGGTAACATTTTGAATAAAAAGCTTTTTTTTTTTTTTTTCCTGAAACCGCATTGTAAACAAGATGCAATATCACCCAGGTTTTGTTGTTCCATTTATAGAGCACAGGCAGGGTAGATGTCACATAATTCTTCTTTCAATTTTTCAAAATCATGTGTTTTATTTTCGGCAGTGGTGGGTCTTCGTCGCTGCACAGGCTTTTCTCTAGCGGGGTGCGCAGGCTTCTCATCGCAGTGTCTTCTCTTGCTGCGGAGCAGGGCCTCTGGGATGTGAGGGCGTCTGTGGTTGCTGCCCCCTTGCTCTGGAACACAGGCCCAGCAGTGGGCTTACTTGCTTCGAGGCGTGTGGGATCCTCCAAGACCAGAGACCAAACTCATGTCTCCTGGATTGGCAGGCAGATTCTTTACCTCTGGGTCACCAGGGAAGCCCTGATTTAGCATAAAGGTCCTAGGATTTGGGGAATGGTGAGCGAGCACTGGCTTCAACTTCAAGTCATTAGCTGCCTTAGCCCCTAACAAGAGAATCAGCCTGCCCTTCAAAGTTTTGAAGCCAGACATTGACTTCTCCTCTCCATCTGTGCAAGTTCCACATGGCATCTTCTTCCAGTAAAAGGCTGTGTTGTCCATATGGAAAATCTGTTTCGTGTGGCCACCTTCATGAGTTATCTTAGCTAAATCTTCTGGATTAACTGGTGCAGCTTCTACGTTAGCACTCGCTGCTTCCCCTTGCACTTCTGTTAGGGAGGTGGTTTCTTTCCCTAAAAGTCATGATCCAAACTCTGCCAGCTTCAGATTTTTCTTCTGCAGCTGCCTCACCTCTCTTAACCTTCATAGAATTGAAGGGAGTTAGGACTTAAGGGCATGTTGTGCCTGGTTTGACTTTCTACCCAGAGATTAACATTTTCTCCATATCAGCAATAAGGTTATCTCACTTTCTTATCATTCATGTGTTCACTGGAGCAGCACTTTTAATTTCCTTCAAGAACTTTTCCTTTGCATTCATGACTTGGCTAACAGTTTGGCGCAAGAGGCCTCGCTTTTAGCCTAACTTGGCTTTCAACATGCCTTCCTCACTAAGCTTAATTATTCCTAGCTTTTGATTTACAGTGAGAGACATACGACTCTTCCTTTTATTCAAACACTTGGAGGCCATTGTAGAGTTATTAACTGATGTATTTCCAATACTGTTGTGTCTCAGGGAACAGGAGGGCCCTAGGAGAAAGCAGGGGGAGCAGCTAGTCGGGTGGAACAGGCAGAACACACACGACATTCACTGTTTAAGTTTGCCTTCTTACACGAGCACGGTTCACAGAACTCCAAAACAATCACAGTAACAACATAAAAGATTCATTTTGATATTTGGCAAAACTAATACAGTTATGTAAAGTTTAAAAATAAAATAAAATTAAAAATAAATAAATAAATAAATGTTTAAGCCACAAAAAAAAAAAAAAAGACCACTGATCACAGATCACTTTAACACACAATTATAACAAAAAAAGTTTGAAATATTGTGAAAATTACTGAAATGTGACAGAAATATAAACTGAGCAAATGTTGAAAAACTGGATCCGACTGACTTGTGTGAGGCAGGTTACCACAAACCTTCAATCTGTAAAAAATGCAGTATCTGTAAAACACAATAAAACGCATTAAAATGAGGTCTGCCTATAAGTGATAATATACAAGAAAGATTCAGTTGACAGTTTTTTTATCTCCATGTTTTGATTTCAAGATTTATCCATGTTAATATGTGGATAGAAACATTTAACTGCTATATTGTATTTCATTGTATGACTATAATGTTTATTTTTCCCTATGAACATTTCCCCTAATGTTTATTTTCTTCTTTAAATGCATCTCCTCATGGTCGTGGGGTTCAGTTACTAATGGCACAGTTCCTCAAACTGAGAACTGCAGACTGTTAGCATTTCATGGCCAGGAACTGCAGAAGTGCAGAATAAGCACTTAGAAACTTCAAAAGTTATTCAACTGAGACTTTTACATCTATGGAATCTAATAATAAAAAATTATTCAGGCTTATATTTTGTAGGTCTATTGTTATATTTCATTTGTTTTATGAATTTTATTTATTTATTTTAAAATTTGTTTTAATTGGAGGCTAATTACTATACAATATTGTAGTGGTTTTTGCCACACATTGATATGAATCTGCCACGGGTGTATATGTGTTCCCCATCCTGAACCCCACCTCCCACCTCCCTCCCCCTCCCATCCCTCTGGGTCATCCCAGTACACCAGCCCTGAGCACCCTGTCTCATGCATTGAACCTGGACTGGCGATCTATTTCACTTTCAAGGCTATTGTCTCAAAGCATCCCACCCTTGCCTTCTCCTACATTTTATGAATTTTTTTGCTTTATCCTTATAAATATGTTGATCCTCAATAGGATGGAAATTCAAAAGGGAAACATTGGATTCTCATGATAGCATTTCAGAATGTCTGCAGTTTCCATCCAGAGGGCTTCCCAGGTGGCACAATGGTTAAAAAAACAAAAACAAAAACAAAAAACCCACCTGCCAATGCAGGAGATCCAGGAGACGTGGGTTCGATCTCTGGGTTAGAAAGATCCCCTGGAGGAGGAAAGGCAACCCACTCCAGTGTTCTTGCCTAGCAAATTCCATGAACAGAGGAGCCTGGTGGGCTACAGTCCATGGGGTCACACAGAGTTGTACACACACACACATTCCACCCAGAAGAGATGAATAGGTGCTCTTTAGCTCTTTGGGCATTTACACTCCAGCACGGTCAGCCTCACATGCAGTGTATGAGGGTCTCCTTTTCCCACAGCTGCACTGTGTGTGCTTCGTCACTCAGTCCTGCCTGACTCTGTGATTCTTTGGACAGTGCCAGGCTCCTCCATCCACGGGATTTCCCAAGCAAGAATACTGGAGTGGGTTGCCATTTCCTCCTCCAGGGGATCTTCCTGACCCAGGGATTGAACCCACGTCTCCTCTGTCTCTTGCATTGCAGGCGGATTCTTTACCCACTGAGCCATCGGGGAAGCCCACAGTTGCATTATCAAACTTTAAAATCTTTCCTAATAGCATTGATACTGTGAAATAATATCGGTATCATTAATTTCAAATTAACACTTGAAATCTGTCTATTAGGTTGCCATTTGTGTGACTTGAACAAGGGAGATTTTCTCAGTTGGCCATTGTGGGAAAAATATTTCCTTAACAAGTTCTAGGAGGTAAAGCATTCTAACAGGTAGAACTGGTCTGGATGAGGAAAAGCCTAAGAATAGCTGGTTGTGACTTGATGAGAAACAGCAAGTGCTACTTATAGCAAATCAGGGCTCAGGCAGGCTTTCTTGTACATGCATCTTACCTGGTATTCTGGGTTTGGGACAGCCATTCAGTCATCACCACTAACACACTTCAGTGCAGCCGTTCTCACTTGACTTCTGTATCTGGCATCCCGATCTGATCATCCTGTGATTTTTCTGGTGCTAATAAGATGAAGACACAGGTGGTACTCAGAGGATCTGAGGTGGAGATACAGGAGAAGGAGGGGGCCACCGGGCCAAGAGATAGGATGCCATCAGTTTCTCTCCCCATAGTGAAGTGAAGTGAAAGTGTTAGTCGCTCAGGCATGTCTGACTCTTTGCGACCCCATGGACTGTATTTCACCAGGTTCCTCTGTTCATGGGATTTCCAGGCCAGAACACAAGAGAGGGTAGCCATTCCCTTCTCTAAGGGAACTTCCCGACCCAGGGAGCGAACCCAGGTCTCCTGCATTGCAGGCAGATTCTTGACCGTCTGAGCCACCAGGGAAGCCCCTTTGTAGGTTATACAAATGGAACCCAAGGGAGTCAGTGTGTCGTTTGATACATCAGACCCACACGATTTTTTAAGAACTGTGTCATGGGATGAGGCTTTGGAAGTGAAGAGAGGAGTGGGTGTATGTGCATTTTGCTTGTGAGGGGTGTGAGTCCTTGAAGCCCGTGAGAGGGCTCCCCTTGAGAGTGCACTGGTGTCTAAACACACCCTGGTCAGCCTGACCGCCTGGATTTCAGGCCCCCAGGGGCCAGTGTCCTCCTACACTTAATCTGGTGTCTTGTTTTCACTATTAGAACACTGGAGAGGTAACATCACGGCAGTTCTGCACACAAGCCTTAACAAGGCCAAGCAGCCTCCTCTCTGTACTTTGGGGATCCCTGAGCTGCTGTGTAAGAATTTCAGATGCTCCACTGGGGCGATCACATGGAAAAGCCAGGTGGGGAGGGAAAAGCCCTGGATCACAAGTAAGAAAGCGTGAAGCCCAGTGGCCCAGCTGTCCCTCAGTTCAGTTCAGTTCAGTCACTCAGTCATGTCCGACTCTTTGCAACCCCATGAATCGCAGCACGCCAGGCCTCCCTGTCCATCACCAACTCCTGGAGTTCACTCAGACTCACGTCCATCAAGGCGTCAGTAAATGAAACTGTCCCAGTCCCCATCCAACTGCAGCCGCAGGGGGGACCCCAAGGAGACCAGCAGAGCTGTCCACTGAATCTGGCCATCTATGGAGTCGATTGATTGTTGCTGATTTCAGCCATTACTTTTTGGAGTGGTAACAAAGCATCTTTATAATATGAATTTACTTCATGAACGTGCTCAGTTGCTCCTTTATCAGAGGTTCTTCCATTTCTCCCCACCATGTTTTGTAATTTTCTGCATCAAGATCTTGCAGAGTATTTTTGGTTTGGTTCTTAGACATACGCTTTTTGTGTTTATGTTGATAAATATCAATAGTATTAGTTATGCACAGAAATAAACTACATGATTTTGTTTACTGACCATCTATGCAGTGAACTTGTTCAATTCTCCTATTAATTCTAATAGTTTATCTGCAGATATCTTTGCTTTTTCTGCACATGAAATTATATTATATATAAATAATTACAGATTTATTTCTCTTTTTCTAATCCTAAAGGGCTTCCCTGGTGGCTCAGTGGTAAAGAATCTGCCCGCCATGCAGGAGACCTAGGTTCAATTCTTGGGTCAGGAAGATCCCCTGGAGAAGGGAATGGCTACCCACTCCAGTATTCCTGACTGTAGAATCCCATGCACAGAGGAGCCTGGCGGGCCACCGTCTATAAGGTCACAAAGAGTCAGACATGATGGAGTGACTTTCACTTTCACTACTTTGACAAGAGAGAGTGAGACGGAGCAGGTCCTTGCCCCCCATCCCCCACCCTGCACCATGCCCTCTGCCTTTTGTCTGCGAAAAACTTGAGTCAAAAAAATAAGTTTAATCAGAGAAGTGAGAAATGCTGAAACAAAGGAAAGCAGTCAAAGGAAACTAAATAATAATAATACAGCCACTAAGCATAGTCAAGGACCTTTAGCTCTTTCTCAAGGGCTGTGGATAATGCTCTGAGCCATCTCTGTGAGCTGTCTTATAGACACCAAAACACCAGGTGGAGAAGTTAACTGCATGACGGCCAGACCGTACCCAGGGCTTGAGCTGCCAAAATTCCGAGAATTGACTGCAAAGAAGTGGGGAAAAAATGGACCCTGGAACTGCAGATTAACTCTACCTAAATCAACCAAGATGATGGTGGTCAGACCACTGATGACTAATTTGAAGATGACTGTTAGAGACGACTGTACTGTGTCTGCATGTAGCCCCCCCGCCCCCAACACACTCTGTCTGTAAAAGCTCTCACCCCCTGTTTGTCGGGGGAGGGCGGTTGGCCTTTGGACAGATGTCCGTCAACCGGCCCCCTGCCCCCTCCGCCCCCAGTTGCCAGCATTTGATATAAAGCAAACTTTCCACCAACCTTTTGGCTTTTAAGCGGCGAGCAGCCGAACCCTAGACACTCTTTTGGTAACAAGAGCACCCTGTAACTTCTTTCTTTGTATCTGATTGTCAGGTTTGGGTATCAAGCTTATGTGGGTCTCATAAAAAGTCTTTCTTTTGCTATTCTCTGGAAAAGTTTGTGTAAGACTGATGTTATTACTTTTTAAAATATTTGGTAGAACTCACTAGAGAAGCATCTAGGGTAGGAAAGAGTTTGATGACAGAGGCTCAATTCCTTTGATCCAGATTTTTAATTTTTATTTACTTATTTGTTTGGCCGTGCGGAGTCTTAGTTGCACCACACATAACTTTGTTGCCTCATAAGGGATCTTTCTTTTTGGCGTGGGAACTTTCCATTGAAGCAGGCAGCCTCTGTGGTGAGTGGACTCAGGATTTGAGGCTCTCAGGCTTAGTTTCTCCTTGGCATGTGAAATCTTAGTTTCCCGGCCAGATATCGAACCCATGTGCCCTGCACTGCGAGGAGGATTCTTAACCACTGGACCAGCAGGGAAGTCCCCAGATCTAGATTTTAATCCTATTTTTTACTGTGTCCATTTAGGTACACTGGGGTTTTATCCGTATCTAAATTTTCAAAATTATTGGCATAAAATTATTCACATGGACATTCTACGACCTTTTCAATGACTCTGTTCATCCCTGACATTATGTACACATTTCCTCCACCTCTTTTCTTGATCAGACTGGCCAAGTGAAAGTCACTAGTCGTGTTCGACTCTTTTCGATTCCATGGAATTCTCCAGGCCAGAATACTGGAATGGGTAGCTTTTTCCTTCTCCAGGGAATCTTCCCAACGCAGGGATCGAACCTAGGTCTCCTGCATTGCGGACGGATTCTTTACCATCTGAGTTACCAGGATCAGACTGGCCAAGTGTTTGTCAATTTGTCCTTTTTTTTTTTACATAGAATTTTTAGATCAAATGATCCTCATTGTAAGTTTGTTGTCTGTTTTGTACTTTGTGGTTTATTATTTACCTTCTCTACTTGCCTTGAGTTTTCTGTGGTATTTCTACTTCTTGAAATGGATACTTGGGTCATTCAGTTTTTCTACTTCTCTAGTAAATGCATTTAAGCCTATAAATTTCCCTTGAAGCATTGCTTTGAATGCAGCCTACAAATTTTTGTACCTCATATTTTCAATATGTTCAATTAAAAATATATTAAAATTCATATGGTGATTTTTCATTTGATCCACTGGATTATTTAGCAATATGGTATTAATTTCTAAAATTGTAGGATTTTCACATTGCTATATTTTTGTATTGGTATATTTATTACCAGCTTCACTGCATTATGGCCTGAGAACCATCTCTGCACTATTTGCTTTTGATGTTTGCTAAGACTTCCTTTATTGCCAAGTATATGGTCAAATTTTTGATAATGTTCTACACGTACTTGAAAAAAAATGTGCAGTCTGCAGTTGTTCAGTTCACTTTCTAATATGTATACATCAATTATGTCAAATTTGTTAATCATGTTGTTTAAATCCTCACGTTTACTAATTTTTGTCTGCTCATTCTATTTGTATCCTTTAGTGAAGATTAACTTGTAGAGTCCTATACAGACTTATCTAGTATCCACAAGGTCCTAGATAAGTCTCTTTTTTTCCCTCCCAAAGCTTAACTTTTGAAGGCATGGTTAGAAATCATATGCATGTGATTTGCACAATTATTTTCCTGCCTGATCCATTTTATAGGCCTGAAGGAACAGCCTTGCTGTCAAGTGAAGACACTTAACCGGACCAAGTAAAACAAAACCTGAGATGCAACACAGCTGCATCAGAAAGCTGTTCAATTCCTGGTTTGTGTTCTAACTCGTCCCAAAGGGCATCACTGGATGGACTGGATGGGCAGGAGTGGGACACCGAGGCAACATCGTTGCTGAGAAAAGTCACGTGACAAGTGCTGATGGTACAAATCCTAACATTCCGTTTGCAGCACTGAAGCTAAGATGAAATTAAGACTGGGGACCCGGGACCGTGCTGGGATGTTCCTCCCATGGGGTGTTTCTATGTCTAAGCTGAATGTTTCCATCATCTCTTCTCAGTTGCTCTACAAAGGGTTAATGAATGTAACTCCATGTAACTTGATTAATGTCTCAGAAATATATCTCATTCCAGAATTCATAGAAGACCCTGACTTCCTATCAAAAGGCCTTCAAAAAAACAAGGTAAAGAACATAAAATCATATCTTACATATAAAAACTGAAATTTTAATTTTGATATTGTATTCAATAATGAGTGAATCTTGGTCAATGAATGTTTATTTTAAAAGAATTCTTATGCACCTCAGTCTTCCTACTAATGGTTGGAGATTACAGTTATTTAAAATATATAATTAATACAAATGAAGGTGTAACTGTGAATGCTCTTCACTTAGTGCAGAGAGTGATCAAATATTTTAATTTTATTCTCAGTAATATTTTGTATTGTACCATCATGGACAAATCTGTTCCCATTTTGGACAAAGTTTTCAAATTATTGTAAAAGAAGAGAAATAAACTATTTACCTTATGTGATTATTATGAAAATAAGGTGAAATCAAGTAAACAATAGCTTCAAAGTATAAGGAATATGTAGTTATCAATCAGTAATATCATATGAACGAGAAGACAGTAAAATTCCAAACAGTCCTTTTCTTTCTTTTAGGACTGTCATATAAATGCATATATACCTCTGTATGTGTATATATTCTTGTTGCTAACTTGAAGCAGAGCTGTAGAGCTCTGTATGTAACAAAAGTGGGTGGGAGCTTTACAAGGAAAGCTAGGGCTTTTTCTATTAACATATCAAGCACTTTCTTTGTTGCGAAAACCACAATAGCAAATTTAATATTTATTACACCAGGACATAATTAGTGGTTATCCAAGTGAACACACACTGAAACATACAAATAACAGGTGCAAGAGCTCACAGAGGCATTCATGGCAGCAGCTCTGAGGGTCTGGAGCCAGGGGCCCCGGCACCCGAGACAACCGGGGAGCGCGTGCTGCAGGTGACGGTGTGGCTCGTGTGGGCCCCGGCACCCGAGACAGCCGGGGGAGCGCGTGCTGCAGGTGACGGTGTGGCTCGTGTGGGCGCTCAGCGTTATTTGATGTGGGAGATGACAGCTTGTCTAAAGACGGGGCTGAGCAGGACAGCTGGCGTGGGGATTAGCCGCATGTGAGAGGCTGGGAATTGGAGAATAGAAGCGGTAGGATCAGAGCCTCGGTAGGATCAGCTCCGGCACAGCTGGGATCTGGGTTCTGGAATCCATCTGCTGTGGTTTCTCACTAGGGTTCCCTCCGCCGGTTGGACTGCAGACTGTCTTCCTGCCCTGGCTCTTCTTATAACTGGTGGCTTTTCACGGTTTAGGGTCAGCACATTGCTGCTTCTCCCCTCCCCCCCGTTTTGGCTGCACGCAGCTGCTGGGATCTTAGTTCCCAGATGGGATCGCACCTGAGCTCCCTGCACTAGAAAGGCAGAGTCGTGCTCATTGGACGGCCAGGGAAGTCCCTCGCTGTTGCTTCTTTATAGAAGATGCCTCTCCAGCTCTATTTCTCTGCAGCCTTTATCACCATCTGCAACTATTTTACTTAATCACATGTTTTCTGTTCATTGTGTGCCGCTTCCTATCTGAAGATAAGCTTTATAAGAGGAGCAACTGTATCCTCAGCAGTTTCTGTGTCATTTTAGTAAACATACATCAGGTAACTGGCTGGCTGGCTGGACAAACAAATAAATACGTTTCTCGCCAAGGTCCCCTCCAGCTGTCCGATTTTCTTGCTATATATACACACAACTGAGAATCACTTTGCTGTACACCTGAAGCTAGCACAGCATGGTAAATAAACTACTCTTCAACAACAAAAAAGAAGCCTTGATCAGGACAAATAAAAGTAAATCAAAAACAGCCTGTAGTGAGCAGCAGAATAGTGAAGACCAAGACCGTACCAAGCAGAGGGAAAAGTCAGCTGACACAAGAGCACAATGGAAAGATTCATGTAAGAATTCTCAACAGCAACACTGTAGGTCAGAAGACAGCGTACTCCCATCTTCAATGGGCTGAGATAATATAGCCACCAACCTGAAACCCTGTGCCCAACTAAACTACCATTAAAATAATGATGATGATGATGATAATGTACTCCTAACAGGCCCTACTACTTCAGGAAGAAAAAATTTGAACTCAGAAGGAAGGAGTAAGATGCATAAAGGTGTAGTAAGCAAAGTTACTAAATACTTAGAAAATTCTAAATAGGTCTTGATTGTATAAACCGACATAATTACGATGATTGATTTGTACTTATAAAAATATGATGGAGTTCCAACAAGACTGCTGGCTGAGAGTGTTCTAAAATCTCTCAGGGGAGGCAGAGATATTTGTTAACTTCAGACTTTGAAAGTCACCTATGAGTGATCAGACTGTAACTATCGCCATCAGGAGAAATGTACAGTTTTCAAACAGGTGCTCTCGAGAAGCTTGTGGTCTCAAGGAGCAGCTAACAAGGTGTGTCACGGCACTAGAGCTGATGGCCACGTGTCTTGTGAAAGGGCTCCTCCTCCAGCAGACCCAGGAGTTGCTTCCTGTCTGCCCTTGGTCCTGTACTGAGACTGTAGAGCAAATTGCCGTGGCCTATACTGGGGGCCGTGTTCTGTGTGCTCCTCACCACTGCATCCCAGGGCCTGCAGGCTCCTATGTTCGTAGAATGAATGGATGCAGCTTACTTGAGGCCGCATAGCCGCCAAGGATGAAAACCGAGATCTTTGCAGGCTCAGCCTTGATTTGAAAAAAATGTCGCATCTGAAAAATGTTGTATCCCATGAAAACAGTAGCTGCTGCATTAAAGCAAGAAGAAATCCCTCTGAGATGAAAAATCAAATTTGACCAGAGAAATTCAAGTGGGTGACTATCGTCCATCTTCTGTCGGTAACTTTTCAGGTGATGCTGGCGATGGAGCAGAGTTCTAGAACAGGCTCTCGGAGCAACTTGACTCTTCCAAGAAGAACTTGACTGTATCCACCCAGGGCAGCCTCCACAGACACATGATCCCAGGGAATAGAGAGCATCCCTGCCCACCAACTTGTTACCACCAGGAATGAAGTTATTGTTCAGTTGCTAAGTCATGTCCAACTCTTTGTGAGCCCTTGGACTGCAGCACACCAGGCTTCCATGACCTTCAGTATCTCCTGGAGTTTACTCAAACTCATGTCCATTGAGTCAATGATGCCATCCAACCATCTCATCCTCTGTCGTCTGCTCCCCCTCCTGCCTTCTATCTTTTTCATCAGCATCAGGATCCTTTCCAATGAGCTGGCTCTTCGCATCAGGTGGCCAAAGTATTGGAGCTTCAGTTTCAGCATCAGTCCTTCTGATGAATACTCAGGGTTGATTTCATTTAGGATTGACTGGTTTGATCTCCTTGCAGTCCAAGGGTTTCTCGAGTCTTCTCCAACACCACATTTCAAAAGCATCAATTCTTCAGTGCTCAGCCTTCTTTCTGATCCAACTCTCACATCCATACATGACCACTGGAAAAACCATAGCTTTGACTACACGGGTCTTGGACTATATGGACCATAAATGGAGACCCCTTGTTAAATGCAGTGCACCTCCATGCCTACTGGTGATCAGCTGAAGCAAGGGCAGGTGGGAGGGCTGGAAGTTTCTGCACCGAATATACCAGGAAAGAGAGGAACGGAGGGAAGAGAGGAAAGCAGGTAAGAAACTAAAAGGTGATGGAAGACACCGAGTATTCGTTCCACAGTCCTACCTGGGGAAACCTCAGTGCGGATCTTCAACCTCAACACCCACAGCTCCACCTGGGAAACATCACACCTGGCCTTCCAGTCTCACAACAAGATTAAAGTCTGGGCAGAAAGGGAGGGGTCTTTTGAGATGCTCTGAAGGGCAGCAGACAGCTGTATTAGAAGGACTGTTTATAATAGCCAGGACATGGAAGCAACCTAGATGTCCATCAGCAGACGAATGGATAAGAAAGCTGTGGTACATATACACGATGGAGTATTACTCAGCCATTAAAAAGAATACATTTGAATCAGTTCTAATGAGGTGGATGAAACTGGAGCCTATATACAGAGTGAAGTAAGCCAGAAAGAAAAACACCAATACAGTATACTAACACATATATATGGAATTTAGAAAGATGGTAACGATAACCCTGTATGCGAGATGGCAAAAGAGACACAGATGTATAGAACAGTCTTCAGGACTCTGTGGGAGAGGGAGAGGGGGGGATTATTTGGGGGAATGGCATTGAAACATGTATAATATCATATAAGAAATGAATCGCCAGTCCAGGTTTGATGCAGGATACAGGAAGCTTGGGGCTGGTGCACTGGGATGACCCAGAGGGATGGTATGGGGAGGGAGGTGGGAGGGGGTTCAGGATGGGGAGCACATGTATACCCATGGCAGATTCATGTTGATGTATGGCAAAACCAATACAATATTGTAAAGAAAAAAAAAAAGGAGTCTCTCGGATTCATGTCTCTGTTATCCACGTGGGGTTTTCTCAGGCTGTTTCTTATCAGTCAAGCAATAAGGAAGGAGACAGAGGAGGAACATGCCCCCGAAGTCAGCGCCCTTCACCAGGAGGATGGTCAGGACTGGCAGTCAAGGTGTTACTGACCAGATTTCTCGGCCTCATTCATCAATAGAAATTGACTAGAGGCCACACAGGAAAGTCAGGCAAGGCTTTTACTGGGGAGCAGCAGCAGGGGGCAGGGGTGGAGAACAAGCAACATGTTCCCGTGCTTGCTTCCTGAGGGGGGACAAGCTTGTTCCTTATATGGGCCGAGGGTAGGGGTGTGTCCAGAGGTCTCGCCAGAGGGCTGGCTTAGGTGGTTTGCCCACCCCTTAGGTGGTGGAGTATGTAGGGGACATGCGCAGTACCCTGCTTTTGCTCCGTACCCACTGCCCTCAAAAGTGGTAGTTGGAAAAAAGTGGTAGTTGGTGTTTTTGGTTTCTTTGTATCTTTTGGGTCTAGAATTTGCCCCAAATGTGCAGGCTAGCATTTTCAGTCCCATACAGTTTCTTTGTATTTTGTTGCTCGAGGACAGGTGTGTCCAGGTACAAGCACTGCAGAAAAGGGTGCTTTGAGGTCCCAGCTTGTCTCAAAGGGAAGGAAGGAGTCAGGGTGTTGCAGGGAGAGGAGGGACACCTGCAGACAGAAAGAGGCAGAGGTGCTGAGGATGAGAGCTTTTGTTTGGGTTCACAGCTAAACTGATTTACCATTGAGGTGGGGGTCATGCTCTACCCAGGTACGTACGCCTGGGGTGAAAGATTCAAGTTCTGAAACACAGCCTCCACTTAGACAAGGCTTCCTCTCTTTAACCTGCCTCCCACATAGAGCACCATCAGCAAGGAAACACTCTGCTAGAAAGACTAAAGGATGTTAGGGTGTGTGTGTGTGTTAGCAAGAACAGAGTGGGGACTTGAGGTGGCAGGAATATGTAGCATTTCTGTCACACTGGAGTGACTACAGTTAATGTTCTACTCCATCTTCCACTGTAGTGCTGGAGAAGACTCTTGAGAGTCCCTTGGGGGACTAATATTAGTCCCCCCCTAATATTAAGGGGGAACTGCAAGGAGATCAAACCAGTCAGTCCTAAAGGAAATCAACCTTGAATATTTATTGGAAGGACTGATAGTGAAACTGAAGCTCCAATACTTTGGCCACCTGATGTGAAGAGCCTGACTCATTGGAAAAGACCCTGATGCTGGGAAATATTGAGGGCAGGAGGAGAAGGGGGTGACAGAGGATGAGATGGTTGGATGGCATCACTGACTCAATGGACATGAGTTTGAGCAAACTCTGGGAGCTAGTAAAGGACAGGGAGGCCTGGCGTGCTGCAGTCCATGGGGTCACAAAGAGTCGGACATGACTGAGTGACTGAACAACACATCCTTTGACTTTGAGGTACAAGGTGAAGCCCTCTTTTTGCATTAATTACTCTCCTCTGATACTTTTCACAGGATTCTGGAGCTTTGCCAGGAAGGAACTTCATAACCGTCATAACATTTTAATCTCCCTGGGCCTAGAACTGAGTTGAGCCCTACAGCTTCCCAAGGAGATTTTCTTCACAATTAGCATTTTGATCAATTCTACAAAAAGAAAGCAGAAGGTGATCAAAGGCTTCCCAAGACACCAGTGACTCTGGTCCCCTGGGGTGCTGAGGTCGGTAGTCATCCAGCACTGAAATCAGAGCAGTCTCTCTTAAGCCTTGTTGTCTCGTCCAAAACGCATGGTTTAATACTCTCATCTGTGAATACCTGCATTCTTCCAGGTGCCACACTGTACATATTTGGGGGGAAGAACATCTCTATTTTCTTCCAAGGGGGTTTGAGGTGTGAATCCAGTTCATTCTTATGCACGTTCTCAGACAGGATCAGGGTCTGAAGCCGTCAGCATCTGCCCCTGAGCTGCGGCTATAAGGAAGCCCCTTCTCTACATCTGGGTCTCCATTCCTTCTCTGCAAATAGGTTCATCAATACTGTTTTTCTAGATTCCATATATATGTGTTAATGTACAATATTTGTTTTTCTCGCTCTGACTTACTTTACTCTGTGTAACAGGTTCTAGGTTCATCCACCTCACTAGAACTGACTCAAATTCATTCTTTTTTAATGGCTGAGTAATATTCCATTGTATTTATGTATCACATCTTCTTTATCCATTCATCTAGAGAACAGAATTGTGGACACAGTGGGGGAAGGAAAGAGTGGGACGAAGGGAGAAAGCAGCATCAACATATGTACACTATTATGCATAAAACAGATAGCTGGTCAGAAGTTGCTGTATAATACAGGGAGCCCCGCTTGGTGCTCTAGGATGACCTAGAGGAGTGGGATCGGGGGAGGGGGAAGAGGTTCAAGAGGGAGGTGATATATGTATAATTATGGCTGATTTGCATTGTTGTATGGCAGAAACCAACACAACATTGTAAAGCAATTTTCCTCCAATTAAAAACAAATCTAAAAAATTTAAAACCCCCAAAAAATAAAATATTAAATATTAACAACAACAAAAATAAGGTGATCTATCCATTCTATGCAGGAATACTGGGTTTCTTCGAACAGTCTGTAAAAGTTCTAAGTAATCAACACTAAAATTAAGAGAGTGAAACATAAAAAGAAGAACTCCTTTGCAATCATTACCTGTCGGCCTGCTCTCATGCCTTCATTGTCAGCAAACTCTTGGCAGTAGCAAATCAACCACTGGGTTAATGAGAACTCAGAAGTGCAGCCTCTGCTCAGCTCATAGAATAAACACTGTTTTCCTCTGACCTAATTACACGATGCTTTAAACATCATAATTTTGTAAAAGAAACTGAGACTACAAATTGCATCATGAACCACACTGTGGGGACTCAAAACTGTGCCTGCAACTTGGAGAGAGTGTTTGCAGCAATCTGTAGGGCACGGCACTGGTCACAGGCAAGGGACACTCTCTCTGTGGACACTGTGTTATTTCCTGCACTGTCCCTAATCATCCCCATGCCCCAATCTAAAAACGGTCAGATAGGAATCAGAATGTCTTGTTTTCTTCATCAACAGATTTTGTGTGGTCGGTTTTATAAACCAACTGGCTTCAGGAATATTCTGTATTTCTTCCCCAAATCCTCACAACCGCTTTCTGTTGTCACAATTAAACACAAAAACTTAACAAACAAAAAGTCCTCACACCACCACCACCCAAACTCAAAAAACTAAAGTACTTTCTGAGATAAACAACAAAGTTTTACTGTATAGAACAGAGAACTACATTCAATTTCTTGTAGTAAAGTGTAACGAGAAAGAATCAGGAAAAACAATATATACATATGTATGACCAAATCACCTTGTACACCCAAAACTAACACACACAATACTCTAAATCAACTATAATTTAATAAAAAGTAGCTTTCTTTCTTATTGTAACATTGTGGTCCTTTTATTTATGTATTTATTTATTTTATTTTTGGCTGTACTGGGTCTTCATTGCAGCATGTGGGCTTTTTCTAGTTGCCACGAGTGGGAGCTACTCCCTAGCTGTGGTGCAGACTTCATTCTACAGTATCTTCACTTGTAGAGGATGGATTCTAGGGCACACAGGCTTAAGTCATTGCGGTGCTCAGGCTTAGTTGCCCTGAGGCACGTGGAATCTTCCTGGACCAAGGATCGAACCTGTGTCCTCTGCATTGGCAGGTGGATTCTTAACCACTGGACCACCAGGGAAGTCTGCAAAATAACTTTCTTTAACTTACTGAAGCCCGATGAAATTGTTCATAGTGGTTCAGCTCTACTGGGCTATGTTGAAGTTTTATGATAGAATTTCATTTGAATATTCAGCCTAAAGGAGTCTTGCCAAACCCAATCTGCAGTCACTCCTAAACTGTATGGGAAAATATCTGGGATTCGAAAGACAGAAAACATTTCAAGTGGCCTGTGGGATGCTGCTTGCACCTGCAGAGTGTTGAGGCGAGGAGTGTTCTTAAACACAAAATCTCCTGCGGAGTATGCCTACAGACTGTTGACCATGGGTGCTTCACCTCTCACAGAAAACAGCAAAAGAAGGCAGGGAGAGCCATCGGGTATGTCATACCAGGCTGCTGCACAGGCTGGCATTCCACTACCATTATGGAGAGATGACGGTGGCGATGATAACGACTCTTCCTGCTTGTTCAGTCAGCATCGCTAAGTTGTGTCTGACTCTCTGCAACTCCATGGACTGCAGCAGGCCAGGCTCCTCTGTTCTCCACTATCTCCCAGAGTTTGCTCAAATTCATGTCCACTGAGATGGAGATGCTATCTAACCATCTCATTACTATCATGACCGTTACTACGACTTCTGTTGTTGTTCAGCCGCCAAGTCCTGTCCGACTCTTAGCTACCCCATGGACTGCAGCCTACCAGGCTCCTCCACCAATGGGATTTTCCAGGCAAGAGTACTGGAGTGCGGTGCCATTGCCTTCTCCGTCCTCTACTACTACAGAGTAAGAATTCATGAAGGTATTCTTGGGAGGTGTTCTGCGACGCGGCGACCACTAGAGGGCAACGCAGACCACTTCGTGTTAAGTGTCCTCTCGGAAGCCCGGCAGACCTTAGACACAGAACTCACTCTCCATCCCTTAAATAACGCCGCTCTATGAGAGTCACCGCTTAAGGCGAGGGGCGGCGCGGCGGCCCGGGCAAGCACTAGCTGAACGCTTTGAAATTCAATATTGCATAACGAAGATAAGGTTCTTGCCTTTGACAAATTTCATTCATTAAAATATTTCAGCCCTTTGCATGCATGTGCAGACTGTGCAGACCAGCATCTCTTGGCCACTTCCTGCCACAGGTGTATTAAGGTCTCCGCAGCGAGGCCAACAGATGAGTTCATCAGGCAACGTCCTAAAGGCAACGTGAGCTGGGGCCAGAGGGGTGTAAGTCAGATGAGGGGTGGGGGCGAGCAGGCAGTGTGTCCACAAGGCTCAGTGTGCTGAGGCTCAGAGACCAGATCAGAAATCACCCGGTGAAGGAGAAAACCCAGGCAGTAACAGAGATGGCTCTTTGACAACATGCTTTCAGTGTAACGATACATGACAGAAAACCAAAACCAAAGTGCAAAATATCAATGAGAAAAAGCCAATAGTGAGCACAAACAAAACAAAACCGAACCCGTTGGGTGTTTTTTTTGACCATAAACTTTTCTAGATTTCAGGTTTGGGCTTACAAACAATCTAGGAAGAAAACAACAGTATAATCCCACTGGCCTGAGATAAGGCGCTTGAATATCATCTCTAGACTGTGTGCCGTCCCCAGGGGATGACAGGGCTGCTGGCTGGTACCTGGGGAGGTTTCCTCAGAGGAGCCGTGTGGGAACATGTCTCCACCTCTGCGAAATATCCACCTCATCCCCATGCTTCCCCCCCAGGTGCAGCAGCGCTAAGTGCCCACACAGTGTTCCTATCATGGCCCCCAGAACCTTCAGCTCACCTGGGGAGGGTCTGAAAAAGCCGCTGCCCCTCCCCCACTCCAACTTAACCTTCTGAAGAGTCTCCAGGTGATTCTAATGTGAAGTCAGCGTGGCCTCGAGTTATATGCGCAGGTGAGATTTCGTAGGAAAAACACAAAATTCCAATTCAGGACACGGGCCATCCCCCTTGCTTCTCTAAGCACCAGGGATGCACTAAAGCTTCTATGTAACCTTTACTTGCACCTTCAACACCTGAAATGGTTTGTAGGTAAAATCTGTTTTCACATAGAAAGTAGTATAAACATAAAAACTAATACACGGAGGGTAGAAAGTGTGGCAAAATACTTACTTTGTCGTTCTTACGAGTCACCTTTTAATTTCCAGAATCCCCCTCAGATGGGCATCCGACAACTGCTCCCTTTGGTCCCTCTTTGGCGCCTCCTTCAGGTTATTCCGAGCCCCTCCCTGCCTTTTCCTGGGGGCTCACCTCTGAGCCACAGACGGAGACACAGCATCTCCAAAGCGCCTTCTTGGCTTCTTGGGGTCTTTGGTTGGCCGCCCTACTAGGTTTACAAAATACGGGTAGTAATCGTTAGCAACTGAGAATTCTTCATCGTAGACCATGTTCAAGACTGACAAGTTTTCCTTTAGCCACCATTCACTTCCTCTCTTTATCACGCTAACACACTACTTATTTTGTCCTGTTACTTCTTCAGTGAAAAAAATTTTCCCTGTGATGGTTAATTAACTTAGCAGCTTGACTGCACGCCGAGATGTTCATGGCTTAGTAACTCAGTCGTGTCCGACTGTCGCGACCCCGTGGACGGTAGCCCGCCAGGCTCCTCTGTCCTTGGGATTCTCCAGGCAAGAACACTGGAGTGGGTTGCTGTTTCCTCATATAAGCTGGTTAAACATTACTTTCGGGTGTCCGTGAGGGCGTTCCCGGGTGTCTGTGTGTTTCTGGGTGTGTGAGGGTGTTCCCGGGTGTCTGTGAGGGCGTCTCCGGGTGTCTGCGAGGGTGTTTCCTGGAGAGAGAAGTATTGGAGTCGGTGGGCGGAGTAATGCACACCATCCTCTGCATGCGGATGGGCCCAGCCTCCCAACCTGTTGAGAACCTGAATAGAACAGAAAGGCTACCTCCCTCCTGACAGCTGGGAATGACATCCGGGTGGTGAAGAGGGGCACCCCGGCCTGGCTACGGCTCCCCGACAGCCCGCCATCGGCCCCCACGGTGCTGAATCGGAGGCTCTCGTCGAGGGGCCTGGATCCCATCCTGGTTACTACAAATGGGCATGTTCTTTTCAGCCTGATGTTCTACGTTTTTTAAGCACTTTTACTCCAAGTAGGGCCCAAGACCAATGTTTCCATTAAAGCTGACTCTCTTCTGGCAAGAAACAAAAACTTGAGCAAGAACTCTCAGGACTGGAAGGGAAAATTGAGAAACAGTAGAAAATGCGTCCCTGGCAGCCTGGTGCAGAGCGGGGCAGCCCCGCGCCAACACCCCTGCGGGACTAGAGGGCGGGGCAGAGAAGCGCTGAAGCGCCAGGCGCCAGAGCCCGCCAGAGGGAGCTGGGTATTTCCGAGCTGTCCGCCCAGTGTATTCACCAATTTGTTGCTGTTCTTCAGTCCGTACATCGTGTGAGACTCTTTGCGACCCCATGGACTGCAGCACGCCAGGCTTCCCTGTCCTTTACTAGCTCCCGGAGCTTGCTCAAACTCATGTCCATCGAGTTGGTGATGCCATCCAACCATCTCATCCTCTGTCGTCCCCTTCTCCTCCTGCCTTCAATCTTTCCCAGCATCAGGGTCTTTTCCAACCAGTCTGCTCTTCGCATCAGGTGGCCAAAGTGTTGGAGCTTCAGCTTCAGCATCAGTCTTTCCAATGAATATTCAGGGTTGATTTCCTTTTTGACTGATTTGACCTCCTTGCTGTCCAAGAGACTCTCAGGAGTCTTTCCCCACATCACAGTTCAAAAGCATTGATTCTTCAGTGTTCAGCCTTCCTTCTGGTCCAACCTCTTACATCCATTCATGATGTAACCCCCAAAATAAACACCTCACATTCTGTGATATCGTACATTAAAAACAACATGGTTTATGGAGTGAGAAAAAGTGGCAGGCAACTCAATCAATGCAACTCTAATCTAGGAACAAATTACTATTTCTCATAAAAATATCAACAGTTGGAATGACATGACATACCAAACAAATAAATACTACAGTCAATAGAGTATTACACAGAGTATTACATCTTACATAGAAAGGATGAAAGGAGCCTGACAGAGGAGGCTGAGGAAGGGGTGTAGAACAAGGACCCCGGATTTTCACAGGCTGCTCGTGCAGATGCAGGGGAGGGTGTGTGCAAAATAAGGTGGGGCCAGAGGTGATGCTCTGGTCTTTGTACTTTGTTTCGCATGGCGGACTTGCAGTTAGGCTTTCTAAGACAGGACAAATGACCAAACCGGGTGAGACGTGGCAATGAATGCATTTCCCTTCTCCATGGAATTCCTCCACCGCTGTGTCAGAGGAAGCTGCTGTTATTTGTGGCACAAATCATTCACATCCTAGGGGCGGAAGCCTTGTCTGAGCCAAAGAGACTTCCACATTTCCAATTACCGACATTTCTCTGTTTATAGCCATGGTCTGTGATGACTCGTGTCTAAGAGGCACACACAGCAGAGCCTCTCTGTGTGGGTTCCCAGGACTGCCCTTTTCCCATACTGGTTTCTGGTTTCTTTTTAAGATTTTTGCCCTTAGGGATTGCATTAATATCTTGGAAATTCAGCAACACCTGGAAAGTTGTTTGCTGGAATTTGCCACCGAGTGGATGGTTTTAGGAGGGTGGCATTTCCAACACTTGGCCTTCTCATTCCCTCTTTCCAGCTCGTCCAGCCCTTTTCTCACTCCCCTGTCCCTTGGGAGGTCTCTGGGACTGGAAGGTGCTGGGTCAAGTTCACTGAGAAGCTCAGTCACAACAGTGGTCTTAAAATAACCACAGAACCAAAGCCAAGATGATAAGGAGAACTGAAAAACAAGGGGATAAAAATGGGCAAGAAATCCCTGGCATAAAAGGCCAACACTCCTTTCCTGAGAAAGGCAAGACCTTTGAAGCATTTCAAATATAATCTCATATATCACACATATATTACAGCATCACATTACCCACAAAATCAAGAAACTTCACACAAGACACTTTATCCTGGATTTTTCACTGAATCAAGCAGAAGCTAAGAGCAGAATCCAATGAAACACTTCCATGGATCAGTTGATGTAATAGCAGAAAGTGCTAGAAGGTTTCAGCAAAGCCTCCAGGCTCCAACACCGCCACTGGAATCAAGACGAAGCCCACTCCGAATGTAAGCTGGTGCAGCCACTAGGGAGAACAGTATGGAGGTTCCTTAAAAAAGCTAAAAACAGGGGAGGAGGGAGAGGGTGAGATGTATGGAGAAAGTAACATGGAAACTTACAACAGCATATGTAAAATACATGGCCAGTGGGAATCTGCTCTACGACTCAGGGAACTCAAACAGGGCCCTGTGACAATCTAGAAGGGTGGGATGGGGAGGGAGATGGGGGGGAGGTTCAGGAGGGAGGGGACATGGGTGTACCCATGGCTGATTCTTGGTGATGTCTGACAGAAAACCACAAAACTCTGTAAAGGAATTATCCTTCAATTAAAAAACAAAACCACAAAACATCACTAAACACACATCAAAATGGCTAAAATGAAAAATGAAGACAACACCAAATGCTGGCAAGGAGAGAGATAAACTAGTTACTGTGAATGGTTGATGGGAAGGAAAAAATGGCTATGCCACTCTGAAAATATTTGACTTTTTTTTTTTTTTTAAAGTCAACATCAACTACTAAATGATCCAGCACTTGAATTCCTGGGCAACTGTTACAGGAAAAAAAAAAAATGAAAACTTACATTCACACAAAAAACTGTAAATGACGGTTTACAGCAGCTTTCTTTGAAATAGCTCAAAATTGGAAAAAAAAAAACCCAGATTTCTTTCAACAGGTGAATAGTTAAACAAACTGGTATATTCATACCATGGAATGCAACTCAGCAATAAAAAGGAAGGAAAAAAACACTAAAAACAGGGCTAACATATGATCCTTCAATCCCAGTTCTGGGTATATATGTATATAACAAAACCATAATTCAAAAGATGTGTTCATGGCAGCACTATTCACAATACCCAGGGCATAAACAACCTAAATGTCCATCGACAGATGAATGGATAAAGAAAATGTGGTACATAAATACAATGGAAGACTACTCAGCCATTCTTTCTACTAGAAAGAATGAAATGATGCCATTTGCAGAAACGTGGATGGATCTAGAGATTATCACACTAAATGAAGTAAACCAGAAAGAGAAAGACAAATATCATATGATATCACTTACGTGTGGAATCTAAAAGGAAATTATTTACAAAACAGAAATAGACTCATAGACATGGGAAAAAAAACTTATTGTTACCAAAGCAGAAAGGGCAAGGCAGGGATAAATTAGAGTTTGAGGTTAACAGATACACTCTACTTTCCCTTCCCTTCCCTTCCCTTCCCTTCCCTTCGCTTTACTCTCTTCCCTCTCTCCATTCTCCAACACTTCTCTCTCTCTCTTTTTTTCTCTCTCTCTCTTATTACTTGGGATACTCATAGCCCCAACCTCGTAGAGTTGTTGTGAGGACAGAACAAGTTAGTATTTGCAGGGTTCTTAGACTCCAGGCCATGATAACAATCCTGTGAGAGTACTAGCTATTACTAACTACATATTATTGTTAATGGACTTTCTCTCAAATCTTCCCCAGCTAAGTCTCTTGATCTCTCTCAGGCCCTTTGGCAACTTGGCACCCTCCTTTGTCCAACCTGTCCCTTGTTTTTCCAGGACTGCCCCCGGGGTGGCAGGAGCGGGGGAAGGACAAATCTATTTTGCCAGGGTCTTAGCTGTACAAACATTTGGGTCACTCAGCATCAGCGTCTCAGCCCCACATTCGAGCTTTGAGTACTGAGCCCGTGTGCCGGAACTCCTGACGCCCAGGCACCTAGAGCCCGTGCTCTGCAACAAGAGAAGCCTCTGCAGTGAGAGGCCGGCACCAGGACGAAAAGTGGCCCCTGCTCACCGCAACTAGGGGAAGCCTGTGCAGCGCAGAGGACCCCAGACAGCCATAAACAAATAAATAGACAAAATTATTCTTAAAAAGAGGTAGTGAACGTATTATGGGTGAAAATACCTATGCGTGAAAGGGCAAAGGGTATAACTGTATAAACATTATGATTACATCTATAATTATTTATTATTACTAAAAGCATGTAAGAACACGCACAAGAAACTTAGCAATGGTTCTGGGCACAGTCCTCTGGGTGCCACATAGGACATGAGTCCACACAACTGGATCTGGTGCTGCTGTTTGATTTGCTGACCCCTCATTTGGATCATCCCTAACTTACTGAGAGGGAAGGAAAAATTAGGATCCCATGGGGAGGGGGAAGCCTGAGCCGGGCTTTGGGCTGTGAGGTCGTGGATGGAGTCCAGGGCAGCGATCCGGCTGAATCTGGGTCTGTCTTTTGTGCTAAGGAGTCCCAGCGGTGAAGGAGTTAAATATTCTCTAACGGGGATGTCTGCAGCCCCAACACCATTTTAAAGGCCAGAGTTTTACTCTGAAAACTTGAAATTGTGTCCCTAAGATACAGAGGACTTTGCTTTTTGTAGGAAACATGTAAAACTTTAAACATTGGGTTGTATCCAATATTGAAACTCTATATGTTTGGTCTCTTAGGGTGGCACATATCCATGGACTTGGCCAACTGAACATTTTTTTAAAAAATATCACACCCCCAAACTTCTCCAAATTCTACATCCTTCTCATCCTCCTTAATAACAGTATTTCAAATTTGGATTCTCCAACCTCCTCCTCAAAATAGTCTATCAGGCAGGCCATTTGTTCCCATTGATTCTATTTTGAGAGTGGCTTTCCTTTGGACAGAGCGACTGGAGCAGCTGCAAGAGTTGATGTCTGTTCATCTGTGACCAAAAAAACTTATACAAGTTCAAGAACACCAAGACGGTCCCCAAGCCGCTCTGAATACAGCTCTGGGCAGGGTCCTCTCTTCCAAACCAGCCGGCGCGACATCGAGGGACACTCGCAGTAAACACGCAGGTGTAACATCAGGAAGAGGCTTCATTTGTAACAGTTTTACTATCACAACTTGCTTTCTTAGGATCAGTCATCACATAGTATTAACGGCTTAATCAAAGTGAGGAATGCATTTATGCCACATGCTGGGTTGTAATCAGAAAAAATTAGAATGCGGTTTCTGCTCTCAAGGCATCACTAGGCTGAGACAGTACTAAATGATGAATCTTATACAAAACACAATATTTTTGCATGATGCTCTGCACTTTCACCCTGCAGGACTTTATTATTATTTATTTATTTTAATTTATAATTTAAATAAATAATTTATATTATTTATTATTTTTATTTATAATTTATTATTATTATTTATTATTAAAGTACTTTCACCCAAGTACTTTATTTTTATTCAATCGGTATTTATGTAGAGCATATTACATATAAGGCCTGATATTGGTCACAAGATATGTTTATGCTATCAATACGACAGAAGATATAGAGAGAACTCAAACAGATACAGCATGAGGTAATACCTGCCCCGTGAAAGAATCTGAGTGTTATAGAAGGCCAAAGAAGGACAGCTGGTAACAGCTAACATTTATTGAAAGTCGCTCAGTTGTGTGTCTGACTCTCTGTGACCCCATGGACTATACAGTCCCTGGAATTCTTCAGGCCAGAATACTGGGGTGGGTAGCCTTTCCGTTCTCCAGGGAATCGTCCCAACCCAGGGATCGAACTCAGGTCTCCCACATTGCAGGCAGATTCTTTACCAGCTGAGTCACCAGGGAAGCCCAACATTCACTGAGTGCTTGCCATGCATCAGGCACTACTCTAAGTATTGTATGGGTATTATCTCACACAATCCTCTCATTTTACGGATGAGGAAACCAAGGCACTGATGTGCTAATAACTTGCCTAAGGATTCTGTTAATCCTTGGGAATCTGGGATAAAGGGTCAAAGAAGTAGAAGTGCTGAGTACTCTAAATGACTTGAGCTCATCTTCCCAACCTCCTAAAGCAGCAAGCTGCTGGGAAAACAGACAAGTAGGGCAAGAATCAAGCCATAACCAGTGGGTTAAGGGACATTAAAAATGTGAAATTGCCTTTCCTTTCATTTCTGAGTCACAGGCTTTGTAAACAAATCTGAAACAGCATGGGTTAAATGGACACTCAGGGGAAAGGAGGGCCCAGCCCCACCTGCTGGGCGTGGGGTCACCCAAACCTCTCCCTGCTCCGCCAGCAGCCCAGCCCACTCCCCGGGACCCGAGGAGAGTCTCACACCTCCCTCCAGTGGCCACCACCAGCAGGGTCCTGTTCGAGCTTCTGAGATGAGGGAGACAAGGACAGGGCAGGCCTGGGGTCCAAAAGGGCAGGGAGCCATCCAAGTCTGCTTCCTAAGAGGGTAACTCAAAGTCCACAGCAAGCTATTTTTACCCCTGGGCTGCCTTAAAGGAACCTTCCTTCTTCCCGGAGAGGAACTCAGGCCGGGGAATCTGGCTCATGTAATGTGATCTCAAATTACATCAAACTACTTTCAACTCATGAATGGTTTTGGGGCAGAAAGTTGTCAGATCATGAACCAACCTGTGTGCCTCCTTGCTGTGGATGGTATAGCTTTGATCTTGCTTCCCATGGAAATTTGAACAATATATTCTGGGCAGAGACCCTGCCTCCAGTCCTTGGGGTCCCCCAAAGCATGGGGCAGTGCCGGGACACCCAATGCAGGTTCACTGCGTTTATCACTAAGTCATAAACATAATTCCTCCTGTGTGTCCTAATGTGAGAGGGGAATCAAAGACGCCAGGGTGGAAGATGCTTCCTCTTTTTCCTGGCAGGCCGGCAGAGGGTGAGAATTCCACCCTTTCCCTTCTTAACACCCCACCTAACCCTAGCACCCACTATCCACACAGGGCTACCCCCGAGAACTTTTTTAGACGGTGTCGTCATGAACTATAAGTATAACTATAAGTAGCAGTGGTCCAAAAGCAAGATTAGAGGTGAATTTACTCCTCATCCCTCCCCCGAGCTGAGCAGCACTTTACAAAAGGCCCAATCCTTACTCAGATGGCCAAACACCTCCAGAAGAGCTGGTTACAAGCAAATCCGTAAACTGGTATCATCCTTTCAACCAGCACGTGGACATCAACCGTCTATCAACACACCACGCCTCATTCATGAAGTCTTTGTTGAACCGCCTCCGTGGGCAGGTAATTGTGGGGGCATCGGATGAGTCCAACACTGGACATTTCCCCCATGGAACTTCCCAAACAACATGGGAAATAGAACGCGCAGTTATAATACAGGTGGGAAGTGAGGAAGTGTCCAAAGATACACACACAGGAATGTGGACGCTCCTGAAGGAGACCAGTTCCTGTGTTTGGCGGGGGTGAGGCACAGCGTGTCTTGAAGGCATTTGAGCCAGAACAGGGATTGAGTCCTGCACAGTCAGGCCCTGGCAGAGATCGGCAGGGGCACAAAGGTAGGAAATTGCGTGGACATGCTTGGCAAATGGGTGGGTGGGGGGTGGAGGGTGCGAGTAATCTGTACTCATCAGCTCAGCTTGAGGGGATTTCGACAGGAAGAAGAGGAGATAAAAGTGAGATTCTTGCCAGGTCAGGAAGAATTACAGGCAACAATCACACACTCACTCCATGCCCCACGAGTCCCAGCAGCTTCCTGAGAGCCGCATTTGCACAAGTCTGACCTGACGTGTGCCCTCCTGGGAGACGGATGTGCCAACCGACCTCTGGGTGCTTCCCAAGGGGGCTTGGGATCCCCCGGGGAAACAGAGCAGAGGTGGGGAAGAGCGCCACCTGGTGGGGCACCAGCGGAGCGCCATCGCAGCCCAGGCTACAGCCTGGCTGCAGGTGAGCAGACTGAGGCACAGACTAGGGATTCTGTTGTTTAAGGCCTTGTAGATGGTCAGAGATCACAGTCAGGCCTGAAACCTGTCATCTGACTTCAAAGCTGCTGTTCTCAATCAGTAGCAGCCTCGACATCCTGTATTAATGTTGATGCCCCACTGACAACCTGGACTCGCAGCTGAGCTCTCCTGGCACCCACTCCATTTAGCAACCCACCGTGTGTCCAGAAGGCAGAGAATGCAAAGTGGTGGAGATGTTCCTGTAAAATGGGCTCAGGCCCAGGTTTCCTAAGGAAAAAAGAGAACCCAGAAAGGGGCTGAGTGTCTATAAAAACAATCAGAACTTCAGGGACTAGAAGATGAAAAAAGAAATGACAATACACACAATAATAGTATTTTGGTAAGTGCTAGTCCCAGCTGGCACTGTGGTGGAAAAAAAAAATCCGCCTGCCAATGCAGGAGATGCCAGAGATGCGGATTCAATCTGTAGGTCGAGAAGATCCCCTGGAGTAGGAAATAGCAACCCACTCCAGTATTCTTCCCTGGAAAATTCCACGGACAGAGGAGCCTAGAGGGCTGCTGTCCATGGCATTGCAAAGAGTCGGACTGAGGACTGAAAGAGCGACTGAGGGCACGTGCAAGTGCTAGTGAGTATTGAAACACTGTATAGAGATTATTGTGGTTTTTCACAGCAGCTCACTGTAGTAGATGCAATTAATATCACACATGGCCCAGTTCAGTTCAGTTCAGTCGCTCAGTCGTGTCCGACTCTTTGCGACCCCATAAATCACAGCACACCAGGCCTCCCTGTCCATCACCATCTCCCAGAGTTCACTCAAGCTCACATCCTTCAAGTCAGTGATGCCATCCAGCCATCTCATCCTCTGTCGTCCTCTTCTCCTCCTGCCCCCAATCCCTCCCAGAGAGGGTGATTAACATGCCAACGGTCACACAGCTAAGAAAGTGGCAGAAAAAAGATACAAATTCAGTCTTTTCTGACTTAAGGGTCTGTACACTGAACCTCTACAAACTGTCCCTTTGAAAGATGTCAAGTAACCATAAGGAAAAGACACATACCTTTGAATAGAAAAGAAGACTTTTTGGGATTCTGGAGATTTATGCTTACTGCAAAGTCATGTAGCCCGTGACTATCTAGAGATGATTTCTTCCAAGGTAATCATTCATTCTCTATGTCCAGTCAAAGGTGGCTCTCTTCAAATTTACCTACAGCTCACCCCATTCCCCCACCAGGGCAGTCCTAGTCTCTTCTCCTTCCCAGGGCTCCCACATCTGCCTTACCTCTGACACCTGGAGACTAGCAGTTCCGTGTCTGTCACTTTTTGGCTGGCAACAAAGAAGAGATTGGGTTTCTTGAAGCAGGAATTTTAAGGCTATGCTCAGACGTGTCTCCCTTTTTTTTCCATAACAGCAGTTTTCTCCCAGTGGATTCATAACTTCTTTTAACTTGGAAAATGGCATCTCTCACAGCATCTCTCTATTGTGGATCGAGATGGTTGACGTTGTTTGGGGTCTACCCTGAGCCAGGTGTGGCTGGCTTCTTTATCTGTATTAGCTCATTTAATCCCCTGCATCACCTGATGGGGTGATAGCGGTTGTAACCTGTTGTTAGCTCTAATCGTAGACAAGGAAGGTGGTTCAGAGAAGTTCCTTTATCTCTTGTTTCCTGGCAAGGTAACAGTTGGAAGCGGCATAATGCATGCTCTTTGATACCAGAGTTGATTTCGGGCTTATTCACAGTTTATTAAAGCCCTGATGAGACCCAAGATGGTGAATATTAACATTGTCCTATCAATTCTAGGGTGATCACTGGTAGGTCTAATTTTTGATGACATTCTAAAACATGTGCAACCACATTTAAATCACTCTAAAAAATCATGTTTGTAGACCTGAAGGCGTATAATCCACCTGCCAGGAGCACCATACTATATGAGGCAAGAAAACCGATCCATATCACTTGCAGGAGTCAGCAGCCCAGTGTCCAAGCTGCCATGTTGCAAAATCACATTACTTACAACAGTTGCCATGGACAGGCAGTGATTTGTGACTCCCAAACAGCGCCTTAAATAGCAAGATCCACCATGAAGACACTTGGTTCGAATTGTTTTTAAAAGAGAAAATATCTCTTCATTCTTAACAAATGGCTTTATCATATTTGGAATCAACTAAGATAATGACTAAACTAATAATGTTTAGTTTTTACTTTGTTAGGGACATAAGCAGAAAAAAAACACCATCTATTCAGATAAATAAATAGACTTGCATACTCAAAAAGAAAACTTCATGAATTCCTTCATGAATATCAAAAGAAGTAACAATCTCCCAAGTGTGAAATCCTCTTTTCTACAAAGTCTAAATAAACACTATCTTAATACCCTCATTTAATTTTTTATGGTAAGTTCCTGAAAGTAGAACTATTGTGTCAAAGGATATTAAGGGGCTCATAATACACTTGACCAAATTGGGATCCAGAAAGTTGTCCCCAGCCTAATACAAGGGCCATGGTTTCCCACACTCTCACCCAGGCTGGAATTTGTTGGTGGTGGTGTTCAGTCATTAAGTCATGTCCAACTCTCTGATCCCATGGACAGGAGCACACCAGGCTCCTCTGTCCTCCACTATCTCCTGGAGTTTGCTCAAATTCATGTCCATTAAGTCAGTGATGCTATCTAACCATCTCATCCTCTGCCAACCCCTCCTCCTTTTGCCTTCAATCTTTCCCAGTATCAGGGTCTTTTCCAATGAGTTGGCTCTTCGAGGAGGCCAAAGTATCGGAGCTTCAGCTTCAGCATCAGTCCTTCCAATGAATATTCAGGACTGATTTCCTTTACGATTGACTGGTTTGAGCTCCTTGTAGTCAAGAGACTCTCAATAGTCATCTCTAGCACCATGATTTAAAAGCATCAATTCTTTGGCACTCAGTCTTCTTTATGGTCCATCTCTCACATCTGTACATGCCTACTGGCAAAACCAGAGGCTGGTATTACATAGATGCTTTTGAACTTTACCACTGCAAAGTATGTCCAGATTTTGCTTAATCTAGTTTTCTTCACTTCTTGGGTTTGTGTTGCACAAAACTCAGCCCCACCTACCCCTCTGGGCTCATTTCACCTTCTAGGCCCTCATGCCCTGACCTCCAGCGGCACAGGCTACACTGTACAGTCTCTGCAGGCCCTGCTTCATCTTCCTGAAACCTCTCTCCCCAGCTCTGCCTGGGGGACTCCTACCCACGCTTCAGCTTAATCTGCTTTCAGGAATGCCACTCTCACTCCAAGCAGAGTTTGGAGCAAACTCTGCTTCCTTAACTACATCAAATCCCCTGAAGCTCCCCTGAAAGCACCCCTTCTCTGTTGAAATGTAATCTGCTATGCAATTCTCTATCTTAATGACTAAACAGCAACTCCTTGAATGCAGGTATTTTTTGTTGTTAACCATTGAATTTTTAGCTTAAGAGTGCCTAGGACATGCTAGATACACAACCGTCTGAGCCACCAGGGAAGCCCCCAAATAAAGAATCAGTTCGGTTCAGTCGTTCAGTCCTGTCCAACTCTTTGCAACCCCATGAATCACAGCACGCCAGGCCTCCTTGTCCATCACCAACTCCTGGAGTTCACTCAGACTCTTGTCCATCCAGTCGGTGATGCCATCCAGCCATCTCATCCTCTGTCGTCCCCTTTTCCTCCTGCCCCCAATCCCTCCCAGCATCAGAGTCTTTTCCAATGAGTCAACTCTTCACATGAGGTGGCCCAAGTACTAGAGTTTCAGCTTCAGCATCATTCCTTCCAAAGAAATCCCAGGACTGATCTCCTTCAGAATGGACTGGTTGGATCTCCTTGCAGTCCAAGGGACTCTCAAGAGTCTTCTCCAACACCACAGTTCAAAAGCATCAATTCTTCAGTGCTCAGCTTTCTTCACAGTCCAACTCTTGCATCCATACATGACCACTGGAAAATAAAGAATATTAAGAAATAAATAGAACTTGCCTTCAAGCTGCTGTTGACTCAGGAAGAAATGCAAAACAGTTTTTATAATATGATGTATTAAACGTGCTACAATAGAAATATACAAAGTTCAGTTCAGAAAAGAGAAGGGGCAAGTGTGTAACTTTGGAGCAAACTCAGAAGGCATTATTGGCAAGGTCACCGAAGCTGAGACTCTGGAGGGTGGTAAAGGTTGCTTTTGCAAACTGGAGGAGGTACTGGGGTGGACTGGTGTCAGACTGGACTCTGAGAGGCCAGAAGAGGCTGTTGAAATGGTGCCTGAGGTAAGTTAGGCCCAGAACCTAGCGTTAACCTCGGGGCTGGAGACGGAGAGGCTGAGCTGGGGGCAGAGGGCCGGGGCCGCAGGGCTCAGTGCCAAGGAAAAAGACAGGGCCCTTCGCTCAAGAGAGGGTGCCAAGAAGTGCCCTGAAAGGGACAAGTGTCTCCTTCCACAGCACCCCAACCCCCGCCCAAATCCCTCTCAATTTGGGATATTTTTTACTTGCCATTTAGTGCTTTTCCCAGTAAAGAAAAATTTAACTCTACATTCCTGCGTTGAATGTTACCCCTTATCCTTGTATTGTGCAAGGCCAGTGTTAAATACAAATATAGCGTTTTCGACTCTTTTGAATTTTGCGGCTCATCCTGGGGGGCGCCTGGGGGAAGATCGGAGGGAGGAGCAGGGGGTCCTCTCTAGTGCGGGTTGGGGTGATGGCGGGGCTGCGCGGAGTCTCGGGGCGCTGCCGCCCCAGCCGAGCTGGCGCCTCCCTGTCCAGCGCCCGAGAGGCCGACCTCCGGAGCGGTCGGCCCGGCCCTAGGCGCGGGAGCTCGAAGCCCCCAAGGCCCTCAGCCTCGCAGGGGTCGTTGGCCTGAGCGCCACCCCCTGCCCCGCCCCGATGGCCCAGGACCCACAGATCTGACCCCGCGCCCCGAGACCTGGGCAGCGGCGGGAAGGGCTGCAGAGCCGGGGTGCGGGTGGGGAGAAGCTCCCGGCCGGAGGGCGGCACCTCCGAGAACGCGTGCTCCGAAGCCCCTGGAGCCTGCTCCCTCCTCCCCTTCGACTTCCTCGCAAAACCCCAGAATCAACCTGGTTAAGACGCGTTAGACAGCAGCCTCAGAACCTTAAACCCCAGAAGACACCGCTGAGAGCCGGGCCCCGCGCCACGGCACGTTGCGAAGCTGGCTCAGAATGAGAGGGGAGATGTTTGGGAGGTTAAGAATGATTTGATGATGGGTTCATTGGGTGTCTTTGTGGGAGGCATAAAGGAGTCTGCGGGACCGATCTCAATCCACAGGTTTATGTCCTGGGGGACAGATACGGGGGCGCCATTAGCCCCGGAAGGGACCGTGGGAAAGAGCAGGCGTGTCCCCACCTGAGAGTCCTTCGCCATCCTGCCTTGTCCACTCACCTGTCCTCCCGGTAGACTTGCGGTGACAGTTGCCTTCAAAAGCAGGTTTCCCCTCTAGCAGGCAAGACTTGAGCATGTGAAAAAGTCCATGGAAGTCTCTTGGCCCAGACTGATAATTGAGCAAAAGACATATTAAACGCTTCTTTAACTTTCCGCTAAAATTTAAAATTTGGAGAATTTTATCACTTTTATAAAGAAACAAAAATCTTGACTTCTGTAATTTTCCCCTTCCCTCTAAATATTCAATAAGTGTTCTAATCCGATGTCTGGGTCATACTCTAGGTTATGAATTGGTTGAAAATAAAATTCTTGTTAAACCATTTAGCATTACTATTTACAATAGTCAAGACATGGAAGGAACCTACATATCCATCAACAGATCACTGGACAAAGAAGATGTGGTATATAAACATACAGTGGAATATTACTGGGCCATAATGAAATAATGCCATTTGCAGCAAAGTGAATGGACCTAGAGATGATCATACTAAGTGAAATAAATCAGACAGATATCACATGATCTCACTTATATGTGGAATCTAAAAAAATGATACAAATGAACTTATTTAGAAAACAAAAATAGATTCACAGACATAGAAAACAAACATATGGTTACCAAAGGGGAAAGGGAGGAAGGGATAAGGGATAAATCAGGAGCTTTGCATTAGCAGATACACACTAGTATATATAAACTAAACAACAAGGTTGTACTGTGCAGCACATGGAAATATCTGCAATATCTCATGATAACCTATAAGAAGAAAGAATCTGAAAAAGAATACACATGTGTATGTGTGTGTATATACAGCAAAGAATCACTTTGCTGTACACCAGAAGCTAACACAGCATTGTAAATCAACTGAACTTCAATAAATAAGCACATAAATAAAACATTTAGCATAGGAGCGTTCATTTACAATTTAAGGTAAAATTTTTCTGAAGCTTTCTGTGTTTTCAAAGTAAGTGTTCAAAAGATGAAAGTGAAATGTGTTCAGCAAAAATATTTATGCTGAGAACCTACTGTGTGCTGGGCTGGAGGTGCAGAGAACACATAAAACACAGACTGTTGTAGAACAAAAATACTCCAGTGGCGGAAGACCTCCAACAATGTGAATGCAAAAGCACAGCCATTTTGGGGTATATTTGCCTTGCCCTCGCTCTGAAATCAGCCAAATTCTGCAACGATCTCCGGTTCCTTCTAGTAGGAAACTGTATTTAGAATTTAGAGTGGAACCTGCTCCCAGGTTATCGGCAAAGAGAACACACTCACACACACAATGTACAGCATCTATGCCAGTTCTAACCACACCCCACAGGGTTCCTCCTGCTTCCCCCCTTTCCATTCTAATAGTTTCTCTTGCTGATGAGAGACTTGGCACCCATCATTCTTGATATGTTTATTTATCGAATCAAATCCCTCCTTATAATCAGGTCCATATTGCTGTGGCCACCCCCCTCCAGACAGGTGCGCCCCTCCCCCCATCCTGTTTCCCTCAGGGTCAGGCCCGCTGGAGGGTGGGAGCCCCCCAGAGCCTCCCCACTCTACCTGAGCCCTGACATCCTGCCCTGCATCACCGCCCTCGCTCTGCTTGGATGCTCGTACCCGAGACACACGCTTCTACATCACATCCCCTCTTCCCTCCACGTGGGCCCTGACCCCCAGACCTCGCTGCCCCGGTGTGGACAGACCTCCTGACCTGCACAAGCGGCCCCTCAGGTGGACACACTCCTCACCGGGTTCCGGAGCCTGCACTCTCATCCACACGGTCAAACAGGCTGCAAAATTCAGGAAGAAAGACCACCAAGCCAGCAAGTGCCTTATTGAAGGGGTTGGGGAAGAAGAGGAAGAATTCTTGGGAGCGGCCCTCCTGTCTTAAAGCTATTGTTACTCCTCCTTCCTTTCTGCTCAGGTTGTTGAAGATTTTGATCTCCCGTGAACTGAAATGTAATGAACAGCAGTGATCATTATCAACCAGTGCAGTGCGTTAGAGGAACTATGTATTCGGAACAATTTCTCGCAAAAATAAGCCAAGACTTAGGATCTTGTATGATGTTTCTTCAGAAAGTTTCTTTGGAGTCAGGGACCCGCAAAAAAAAATGGGTATTACTTCGGTAGGTTCCTTGAAAAGGTTTTTTTTTGGTGGTTGGTATTTATTTTTATCTGGAACACTCCCCACCACCACACACACAGCCTATTATGTATGAAGGATAAGTTAAAGGATAGTCACCAAAATAGACTGATTGATGCCACCTTGAGTGGGCTTCCCCCCTTTCATTTAAACAGTTCTCCCTTTAATTCCTTGCCCCCCCTTCCAATTCCTCTGACTATATCCACCGTTAATATTAATGCCCTGACTTTTCCCATCACCCTTGCTTTCTAACCCAATCCTGGGTTTCCTTCCTAACTCAATAGCAAATTCTGGGATCCCACCAAGGGACCAGAGTATATGACTGTCTTTAATTCCAAGACACAATCCGTCATAGCCTGGAGTCCATGTAAAGAAGAAGAAGGACATGTGTGTGGACAGGTGTGTGGACAGATGCCCACTGCCAGCCACAGGCCAGCTCCATCTTCTCCTGTGTCACTCCCTGCTTGAGCCGTCAAACCCTGGGCAGGAGTTTGGGAGAAAGAGAAGATGACAAAGATTCAGAAGCAACCCCATAGCTTTTTCTGCCTCTTCTCCCATCAGAGGTAATCTTTTGCTCAGCACTGATCACAATTCAAGTTCACTGTATATTTGGAACAACACAAGACCCAACAGACCAGTTCATAGTTGGGAAAGGAGTATGTCAAGGCTGCATATTGTCACCCTGCTTATTTAACTTTTATGCAGAGTATATCATGCAAAATGCTGGGGTGGAAGAAGCGCAAGCTGGAATCAAGATTGCCGGGAGAAATATCAATAACCTCAGATATGCAGATGACACCACCCTTATGGCAGAAAGTGAAGAGGAATTAAGGAGCCTATTGATGAAGGTGAAAGAGGAGAGTGAAAAAGCTGGCTTAAAACTCAATATTCAAAAAACTAAGGTCATGGTATCCTGTCCCATCACTTCATGGCAGATAGATGGGGAAACAATGGAAACAGTGAGAGACTTAATTTTCTTGGGCTCCAAGATCACTGCAGATGGTGACTGCCTCCATGAAATTAAAAGATGCTTCCTCCTTGGAAGAAAAGCTGTGAACAACCTAGACAGCATATTAAAAAGCAGAGACATTACTTTGCCAACAAAGGTCTGTCTAGTCAAAGCTATGGTTTTTCCAGTAGTCGTGTATGGACGTGAGAGCCGGACAATCAAAAAGACTGAGTGTTGAAGAATGGATGCCTTCAAACCGTGGTGTTGGAGAAGACTCTTTGGAGTGCCTTGGACAGCAAGGAGATCGAACCAGTCCATTCTAAAGGAAATCAGTCCTGAATATTCATTGGAAAGACTGATTCTGAAGCTGAAGCTCTAATACTTTGGCCACCTGATGTGAAGAACTGACTTCTTGGAAAAGACCCTGACGCTGGGAAAGATGAAGGCAGGAGGAGAAGGGGACGACAGAGGATGAGATGGTTGGATGGCATCACTGACTCGATAGACAAGAGTTTGAGTAAGCGCCAGGAGATGGTAAAGGACATGGAAGCCTGGCGTGCTGCAGTCCATGGGGTCACAAAGAGTTGGACACGACTGAGCGACTGAACAACAAGAAGACCCAACCAGATTCAGAGGTTTTGTGTCAAAGGATTCAAACTGACTTCCCCAGGGCTGCATCCAGCCACATAAAAAGTTTACATTTGTCCACAAGAGCATTTGAGTAGTGCCTGTGAGTGTCTGCCGGGGCTCGAGAGTCTGCCTCCTACCTGCTTGGGTCCTCATTACTGTCTCACGGGGCAGCCTCCACGCCTTCTCACACATTGCTGCCCTGGAAGCCCTTCTACAAAGCAGAAGACTGTACCTTGACCTCCATGGCCCGTGCCAATGACTGCTCCTCCCTGCACGTGTACTTCCCCTTACTTTTTATCTTGGCTGTGCCGGTTCTTCATTGCTGCATGCAGGCTTTCTGTAGTTGTGGCCAACACGGGCTCCCCTGTATCTGCCGTGCTCAGCTTATCATTGCAGAGGCTTCTCTTGTTGCCGAGCACAGTCTCTAGGGAACATGGGCTTCAGTAGCTATGGCACATGGGCTTCAGTAGCTATGGCTCGTGGGCTCAGTAGTTGCGGCTCTTGGGCTTAGTTTTCCTGAGGCCTGTGGGCTCTTCCTGGACCAGGGATCAAACCTGCGTCTCCTGCATTGGCAGATGGATGACAAGACTTCCCTTTAGTTTTTATTCCAGGACCTTGTTCCCTATCCCTGCTGTTTTAGGGGGTCCTATGGTATTCTCTTCCCAGGCTCGCCTTCCTCCTTTCATCGCATATTCCTTGTTACTGTTTGCTCAGCCACAAAATCCAGTTCTTTTGGAGCCCAGCCCATCCACAGGTTTTGTAGGGAGGGTGCCAGGCAGAGTCCTGAGACCCGGCTTCATTCCAGACTCTGCCCCTGGTGAGCTGTGTGCTACTGGGCAAACCACCTCGGAACCACAGCCTCCAGCTCCCCAGCCCAGCAGGGGAGAAGGGAAGTTTTTGGCCTCAGTTTCCTGTCAATTGTTATGCATTATACTTCTGCAATTTGGGGGGAAGAGGGGGCACAGTCCAAATCGAAGCAAATGGGCGGGAAACGTGGCATCCTCTTCACTGACTCAACCATTATTAACTGAGAATGAGTAGGCGCTGGGCACACGGCAGTGAATAAGACAGATAGAGTCACTGCTTCTATTAAGGAGTTGGTTAGCAAACAAGCAGAGGTCAGGTTGTAATCAAGCTATAAAGAGGATAAAGCCTGGTTGCTCCATAGAGGGACTGAGCAGTGACTGAGGCCATCGGGGAAGGGGGGGCATCTGTAAGAAGATGATGTTTGAGCTGTGAGCCATGCTAGGAACAGTCCATGCAGAGAGAATAGCAATGCAAAGACCACGAGGTACGTTGAAAACAGTGAAAGTGTGAATCACTCAGTCGTGTCCGACTCTTTGTGACCCCATGGACTGTATGTAGTCCACCAGGCTCCTCTGTTCATGGGATTCTCCAGGCAAGAATATTGGCTGCTGTTGTTCAGTCACTCAGTCATGTCTGACTATTTGCGACCCCATAGACTGCAGCACGCCAGGCTTCCCTGTCCATCACCAACTCCCAGAGTTTGCTCAAACTCACATCCATTGAGTCGGTGATGCCATCCAACTAGCTCATCCTCTGTCGTCCCCTGGGTCGCCATTTCCTTCTCCAGGGGATCTTCCTGATGCAGGGATTAAACCTGGATCTCCTGCATTGCCGGCAGTTTCTTTACTGTCTGAGCCACCAGGGAAGTCCCATCAGAGAAACTAAAGCCGTTAGTCTATCTGCCTGGGCTGCAGTGTGCTGCACTCGCTTAGGGCAGAAGGTGCGAGAAGATGAGGAAAAGGGAGGGAAGCAGGGCTCAGATCCTGAAGGACGCTGTGGGCTCTAAGGAGGGGGTGCACTGCGGGCTGGTAAGTAGAGAAGTGCTGTGGGCCCTTGGTGTGGCTGTAAGTGGGATGGAGAGGAAGCCAGGGCAGACTCCTGGACTGCACAGGGGCCGTGGCGATGGAGAAAGCAGGTGAGTCTCGTTGTATTTTGGACCTGGCAGGACTTGCTGAGAGACTGTGAAGGGGGAGGTGGGAGCAGGAATCCAGAACCACCCTTGGGTTTGGGGACTGAGGACTGGAATGGGTGCTGGTGTCGTAATGCACACCCTCCAATCACATGCATGAAATCCAACAGCCCTTCCAATGCCATCCTTACTTCTCCCTGCTCACCTGTAAACATCAGTTCAGACAACTTTGCACTTCTGTTCAGCACAGATTTATTCACGCCTACAATGTGTTTCTTTTAAAGTAATGTGGCTATTTGGTTAATTTCAGCGCAGTTGTTTTAAACAGCTCTGGTCGGAGCCGGCTTAAGCAGCAACCTAACCCCGGATGAAGTGAGTTCCTTTTTTAGCATCGGCAGCCTGTTTGCAACAAATGAAGATGCCTCAGCTTCATGCCAGCTGTGAGCAAGTAGTTTGAGTTCTCAATCTGTAATAATCTAGAAATTCAGAGGAGATAGCCAGGGTAAGGCTTGGGGATCGCCTGCCCTTGTCAAGCTCTGTACTGCGGCGTGTCTCAGCTCTCTCCATCACAGGTATCATTTGCTGAAGAGAAAGGCTGCTTGTGAGATCTGTCGTGGTGCCTGTGAGCTGGGGCTGTGCTCTATCAGCTCCTTTGAGCCGACTGCCCTCATCACTGTTTTTGTGGGTACCGGTTTGGGTCTGCTCTACACATGGTTTTTAAATATTCAAAGCTACCTCTGAGATCACCACTCAGTAAAGCTCCAATCTGTGGAGTTATGCTAATGATTTAAGTGAGACCTTCATCCCTGAGGGCAAAAGAAAAATGAAACCTGTTAATTGACAAGAAGGGGAAAAAATATGAAATCTTCACCAGTACCTGACCAATACTGGCTCAAAACCTTAAAAAAAAAAAAAAGTGATTGTTTTCTTCAGTCCAGAAACCTGGACTTAGTCAAGTGTAGGACTATTTCTGCTCCCTTGAGATGATCTTTTTAAGATTCTTTGGATGAACAGGTGCAGTCACTCATTGAGCTTGGCTCCCTTCCAAACGACAAAAGGCTCGTCTAGACTTGGAATATCTTCAGCTGCCATGTGCCAACATTTCTGCTCATTTCCATGTGAGCAGGGGTCAAAGCCCACGCCCACCACTCTAGTTCAGTCCTCACGTTGGTCATGTGGGCGATGCAGCCACAGCGAAAGATCATCTCCTTGTCTTGGCTCAAATGGCTCACAAATACCCCGGGTGTCACCCTCCAATACTCCAAAGAGGATGCTAGGCTAGCAGAGTAATAGGGTATCAGGTAAATGGGTTTCTCCTGTTGCAGGGAATTTTGCTAGGGCCCAGAGAAGGGGGAGAAACACCATCACACAGAGCAGGGGAATCAGCCACCTCCCACAGGGTCAGTTGATGGAGAAGCACCCAGAAACTCTGCTACCCAACCCCCATGGAAGAGCCATGTGGGAAATGGTTTCTAAAAGTGTTCTTGGGAAATCTCTATCATGTCACAGTCTAGTCAGTCTTTTCTTTTTGGAATTGTTTTGTGGGGGGAAGGGCTGTGCTGGGTCTTTAGTTCCCTGACCAGTGACTGAACTCTGGCCGCCTGCATTGGGAACATGGAGCCTTAGCCACTGGACCACCAGGTAAGTCCCTAGTCAGCCTTCTAAGTAGAATTATAAGGCCTCTGCCACCTCCACATCACTTGAACCCTGAAAGTGATTGCTCAGAGGCCTGGAAAGGGGCATCTAGGTATGTAGAGAGGTTAGCAGCTATGTGTGGAGCTGGAGGGCCAGAAGGCCTGGTTACGCTGAACCAGAGCGGGTGGTTCAGATGCCAGCAGGCCAGGCTGGCAGCAGAGGGGCTGACCTAACTTAGCAACTCAGTGCACAAGTCACACGAGTGTTTCTGCCCCTAAGTGAGAAGCACACGTCTCCTTATCAGATAAATATGCCTCCAGCAAAAGGGTTTGGCAAATAGAAGGCAATTATTCATTTAAGAAATGCACCCAATTAAGTATGCCGTGTTATTTCAATTCTGTGGAAGAAGCCATGCAAATATATCTTGTCCTCCTCTTTTAAAATTAAAAAAAATTTTTTTATTGAAGTACAACTGATTTACAATGTTTCAGGGGTATAGCTAAATGATTCAGTAACACATATATACTATTTTTCATTATAAATTATTATAAGAACCTATAAGATACCGACTATAGTTCCTTTTGTCATAGCTTTGTATGATGACAGAGGGTAACTGTACTTTGTACTATATAAAAATATTGAATCACTATATGGTACACCTGAAATTAATATTATACTGTAAAACTGTGCACATGTGCATGCTCAATTGTGTGTGCATGCTCAACTCTTTGCAACCCCATGGACTGCAGCCCGCCAGGCTCTTCTGTACATGGAATTTTCCAGGGATCAAACTTGCATCTCCTGCGTCTCCTGCATTGGCAGGTGGATTCTTTACCACTGGGTCACCAGGGAAGCCCTGTAAGCCTACAACATTTCAATTTTTAAAAAAATGTTAAAAAAAGGAATGAAAACTGATGCAACTAAAATAATAAAATAATAATAGTTGTCCTTGGTTGTTGGGGTAGTTTCTCTTCTATATTTCTAATTTTCCCAATTGCATACTTATTAGCTTCATAGTTGAAAAAGGAAACTAATAAATGGGTTTTGTAAAATCAAAGCTTAATAACTCCAAAGACAATGAATTAAACCATGAGGCCTTAAGAGCCTAGTGAGATTGATGATTAGGAGATAAATATATTTAAATCTCCTGGAGAAGGAAATGGCAACCCACTCCAGTATTCTTGCTTGGAAAATCCCATGGATAGAGGAGTCTGGTGAGCAACAGTCCATGGGGTTGCCGAGTCAGACATGACTTAGCTACTTAACAGCAACAGCAGATATTTAAATCAATAGCTGTTGTATACTGTTAATAATCAATTAAAATGATGATTAATAGATCAGTCTATCTGTCAATATCAGGAATAAGCCTAATAAGAAATGTGTAAGATCTATATTTGTAAAAAATATTTTAAATATATATGAATAATATACATGTATAAGTGGAGAGACCTTGTTTCTGTCTGGAGCACTCAATACTGTAAAAAAGTCTATTCTTACATTCGTGGATTAAAATGGAATTGCAGTAAAAATTCCAATGAGACTGCTTTAGAACCTGACATGGGAATTCTAAATCCATCTAGAAAAAAGTGAAGAAGAAATTTGTTAAAAAAAGAAAGAGGAGGAGGAAGGGGAGAAGAAGAAAAATGAAAACTAAACTTTCTAGAAGTTGTATAAGACTGCAGAAGTTTTGACAGCTCGGATAGTCATGTAAAAAGAGGAAGAGATAAAAGGAGGGACCAGAATGTACCTGTGGAGTTGACTATATGATAAAGGAGATAATTCAAATCCGGGAATAATGAAGACCTGTCTGATGCTGAGAATGAAATTTGAAAATAAAAGAAACGAAGTAATAGCTCAACTTCAAGTCCTAAGTGAAGCGTACATTTGGCACAAGGATTAATGATCAGACAGATTAATAAATGACAAATCTATGCAAGTAGCAGATAGAGAAACCAGGAATATATTTTATAATCTTGGGATAAGGACGTCTTTCTTAAGCAAGAAGTAAAACTCAGCAGTCATGAAAATGAATAGATCTCACTGTATAGAAAGGGAACACTGTCAAACAGGCTGAAAATACTTATAATGCATAGTAGACAAAAGATTACTGTAAAAACACAAACAATCAAATAGCTAAAGGGACAAAAGCTATAGACAGGCCATCCCAAGAAGAGGTACTTAAATCTATTTCATCCTCACACCTTCATCATTACAGGCAAACTACAACATCCATGGAGCCACTTTTCACATGGCATATTGGTTAATCTGGAAAGACTGCCAATGCCCCGTAGTTGCAAAGTGATTGGGGAAAAAGCATTTTTATATAAGATGGTGGGAATGTAATTTGGTGAGCCATTTGAAGAAGATGTGATTTGGAGGACAATTTGAGGAGCATTATTTAAATAACCCAGCACTTCCACATCTAGAAATCTGTCCCTATAGAACATCGTGTACATGTGTCCTTGGATACGCACACAGAGCATCATCTGCAAAACAGAAAAATTAGAGTCAACAGGATGTCCCCCTATAAGGAGTTGGTGAGATGAATTATGGCTTAACCAAGCTGTGGAATACAGCACCGTGTCAGTAAGGATGCGGTACGTTTCCGAGTACTGATGGTGGAAGAGGCTCGTGACTCATCACTGAGTTAGAACATTGTTGCAAGAACTTCCCTGGTAGTCCAGTGGTTATGACTGTGCAATTCCACTGCAGGGGACACGGGTTTGATCCCTGGTCAGGAACTAAGGTCCCAAATGCCTGAAAAGATTTTAAAAAGAAAAAGAAAATTGTTGCATATGCAGAGATAGCTTAACTTGTTTTTAATTTTCTTTATACTGTGTGAAGAATGAAGGATTCTCTTATTTTGTAAACTTTCATAATTTCAAGTCATATTACGCTCATCTTTTAGAACACTTTCTTAGCTGAAGTATTCAGAAGTCAGCATCTCTAATGCAGTCCCCTTCTCAGTGTTCCTACCCTCGCTAGGGGCCCCAAGCTACTCATCACTTCCACTCGTTTACAAAAGAGCTTTGGAAAGCTTTAGAAAATGGTAACGTCTGAATTCTACCTCAGAGCAAGGAAGTCAGGATGTCAGGAATAGAACTGAGGTATCTCAAAGCATGGTCTGCAGACCAATAGCATCCCTTGCCTCTGACAGCTTGTTAGCCATGCAGAATCTCAAGCCCCACAGCAGACCAACCCCAGAAAAATACATATTTCAAGAGAACTATACAGTAAGGCCCCTACATAGGAACCTTCAAGTTGAAACTTTCAAAGACGAGAACATGCATCTGGTTCCAGCAAGAAACTACGAGCTGTGCCATCCATGTCAGGCGTGAGTGACATTACGGCTTGCCCTTTATCTCCTATTGCTGACGATCCTTCAGCACTACCATCTCCAGTCAGGAATTCCTGACTGTTCACTCGATGCCAGCCCCTGTGTGCCAGCTGTTGTACTATACTCCTATACTTTTCCAGGTACTATACTGCAAGATTAAAAATGTTTTATTTTTTGTATTTGTTTTCTATGTATTATTTGTGTGAAAAGTATTATAAGCCTATTATGGTTCAGCAGTATACAGCCAATTGTGTTAGTACCTAGGCCAACTTCTTCAGACTTATGAACAAATTGCCTTTTCGAACTCATTCTTTGAATGGAGCTTGTTCATATGAAGCGGAGTTTAGTTCAGTCGCTCAGTCGTGTCCTACTCTTTGCGACCCCATGGACCACAGCACACCAGGCCTCCCTGTCCATCACCAACTCCTGGAGTTTACCCAATCTCATGTCCATTGAGTTGGTGATGCCATCTAACCATCTCATCTTCTGCCATCCCCTTCTCCTCCTGCCTTCAATCTTTCCCAGCATCAGGGTCTTTTCCAGTACTCAGCTCTGCATCAGAGGGCCAAAGTATTGGAGCTTCAAATTCAGCAGCAGTCCTTCCAATGAGTATTCAGGGTTGATTTCCTTTAGAATTGACTTGTTTGATCTCCATGCAGTCCAAGGGACTCTCAAGAGTCTTCTCCAGCACCAAAATTCAAAAATGTCAATCCTTTGACGCTTAGCCTGTATTATGGTCGAACTCTCACATCCGTACGTGATTACTGGAAAAACCATAGCTTTGACTAGATGGACCTTTGTCGTGAAGTGATGTCATAGGAATCAGTACCTACTTTTGATTAAGCCAAATGCTGCCAGGACAGCAAGTAGTCTGATTAAGAGGCATCTACATTGTAGAAGAAAGACTCTTCAACAGTGCCACCACAAAGGCGGGCTGACCCTCAGCCCTCATACGTACACTGTTTTCATTATTTGACACTGAAAAGCAGCCCACGGTGGCTGCTCGCTTACAGTCAGGGAAACCTTGCTCTGGGTTTTGCAAACTGCATCATACTTTCAGAAGTGCTTGCAATGAATATGCTTTCTCCTTTCCGAGTGTGTCTTATCCCAAACAGTGCTGCTACCTTTAAAATGTCACAACAGAGCATGTGAACCGCAAGTGTCCACTTACATCAAGAAGCTCTTGGCTATGTTCAGTGCAGCCCAGCACAGCTGGCATTTCTCGAGGCTGTTGGAACGGGCAGTGGGAATTCACTGAGTTAGCAGCAGTCTCCATGACCGTTTTGACTACATTGATGAACCTCCTGTTTATTTTCCAGAAGTTAGAGCTTGATGGGAAGTCAACACATCTGTGCTGAACTTTCGGCTTCCTGCTTCCGACCTACCTGTCTGAATAATAAAGCATCCCACTTTGTGTCCCCTTGAAAAGGCAAGGTTTCGAGTCTGTTATCTGGAATTCTTGGCACGTGGCCTCTGCTGGCTCTGCGCATGGCATTTGTTTGCAGAGTCACTGACAGCTCCTCTTGCAGGCAGTTTCCACCTCCCGCAGTGACGATGGAAACAGCCTAGTCGTTCCCTGTGACCTGTCACCGCGTGTCCTCCTCAGTGAAGACAACTGGATTAGCTCTGGTGTGACCCGGATGTCAACTGAGGTCTCTGAGCCTTTTTAGTATTTAAATAGAACTGGCTTGACCTCTCAAAGTCACAGCCTTTGGGGAGTTCCCTGCCCTCACCTGCATTGCAGGGGCAGGCCCAGGGCCCCAGGCCCACATCTGTCACTCCCCATCACGTCCTTCTGCTTAGCTCTCCTATCAGCTCTGCCCACCAAGTGCTGTCTTCAGTGATCTCCACTCGAAACACCCACCCAGCGTTTACGGAGAGCAGGCTTTCCTGACACCCTGGCGCTGTGGAGGGTCCTCACTCCACAGAACGCAAGCCACTGAACACAGATCGTCAGGCCCCTTTGCTGACGTGGGTCCTGTGGCCGCTGAGCCTCAGAAAGTCCTCCCGGGCCCCTTTTCCCCACAGACTCCAGGTCAAGTCGTGCGCCTCAGCCCCAACCTTCCTGCCTCCCAGGTGGTCTGCTCCTAGCTCCTCAGTGCCCCTCATTTCACGAGCTCCTGAGCTAGATAACTGTGTAACTAAGGAGAAAAGGGGTCTACTGGAAGCGAGGACGGGAGGGATAGATTAGGAGTTTGGGATTAATAGTTGCTATAAAAAAAATAGATGACCAACAAGGACCTACTGTATAGCACAGGGAACTGTGCTCAATATCATGCAAAAATCTGTAAGGGAAAAGAATCTGAAAAAGAATATGTGTATACATATTAACATATATGTGTGCATATATCTATACATACATATATGTGACATATATATGTACATACATACATATGAATATGTAACTGAATCACTATGCAGTACACCTGAAACTAACACAATGTTGTAAATCAGTTACACTGTTGTTCAGGCACCCAGTTGTGTCCAATTCTTTGCGACCCCATGGACTGCAGCACGCCAGGCCTCCCTGTCCCTCATCATCTCCCAGAGTTTGCCCAAGTTCATGTTCATTGCATTGGTGATGCCATCAAGCCATCTCATCCTCTGACACCCTCTTCTGCTTCTGCCCTCAGTCTTGCCCAGCATCATTGACTTTTCCAATGAGTCAGCTGTTCGCATCAGATGACCAAAATACTGGAGCTTCAGCTTCAGCATCAGTCCTTCCAATGAAAATTCAGGGTTCATCTCCCTTCAGATTGACTGGTTCTATCTCCTTGCTGTCCAAGGGACTTTCAGGAGTCTTCTCCAGCACCCCAGTTGGAAGGCATTGATTCTTTGGTGCTCTGCCTCCTTTACAGTCCAGCTCTCACAACCATAGACAACTGGGAAGACCACAGCCTTGACTATACAGACCTTTGTCGGCAGAGTGATGTCTCTGCTTTTCAACGCACTGCCTAGGCTTGTCATCACTCTCCTGCCAAAGCAGTCATCTTCTGACTTTACGGCTGCAGTCACCGTCTGCAGTGATTGCTTTAATTAAAAAATTAAAATATTTTTTTCTTAAAAAAGGATCCCGTGCAGCTCAGGAATCGTTTCAGCTGGACGACCAGAGAAACAGACCAGGGAAAGGAAAGGAGAAAACGCGTCTTCTGCAGATAGAACCACAGCTCAGACAAGCTCCAGACACCACAGCGGCCCGCAGAGGGCCGCAGAAGCCACAACTGAATGCTTCAGGGCCCGAACAGTGAGGCAGCCGCTGGCCCCAGTGCCCGCGGGGCTCCTGCAAGCCAGGGCACCCCCTTTGCCAGGCAGGCCACCTCTTGGGCTGCACCATCAGCTCTCAACCTCCAGTCGGAGGCTCAGGTCCATGCCTGGCACTCAACTACGCCATCCCTGCAAAGAAAGCTGGCAAAGCAAGCATCTGGCTTCCTGATTTCTAGGGTGGAAGACCGACTCTGCCTTGTACCCAGCCTTATGGCCTGGGAAAGCACGCAGCCATCAGAAGGTGGGTTAGAGGTCCAGCAGCCGGAAGGAACACGTCCTGCTTCACACTTAAGGCCTGTTGGTCTCCCCCCCTTTCTGCTCCTTGATGACTCTGCACAACCAAAGACTTGCTGTAGCCTTTGCCCAACAAGGGCTTCCCTGGTGGCTCAGATGGTAAAAGAATCTGCCTGCAATGCAGGAGACTCAGGTTCGATCCCTGAGTGGGGAAGATCCCCTGGAGAAGGAAATGGAGACCCACTCCAGTATTCTTGCCTGCAGAATCCCATGGACAGAGGAGCCTGGTGGGCTACAGTCCTTGGGGTCACAAAGAGTCGGACACGACTGACACTTTGACTTTTGCTCAACAAAGGGCTATCTTCTCCAGTCTCGCCTTCTCAGAGCACAGAAACTGGCAGCTTAGATATTTCTCTCTCTTTTTTTAAGATTCTTTTTTTATGTGGACCATTTTTAAAGTATTTATTGAATTTGTTACAATATTGCTTCCATTTTATTTTTTGGTTTTTTTTTCCTTTGGTCATGAGATATGTGGGATCTTAGTTCCCCAGCCAAGGATCAAACCTGTACCCCATGCATTGGAAGGTAAAGTCTTAATTCCTGGGCCACCAGAGAAGTCCCTGGAGCTTTGTTCTCTTAACTTTTCCTGTCTCCAGCCCGAGATGAAAGTGCACATCCCAGGGCACCCAAATGTCAGAAATACAAAGGCACAAGCTTAAACTCCATTCTCAGGCTACTGTTCAAGACACAGGTCAGGATTTCTTTCCAGTTTCCATGTAAAGAGCAACTTTAATTAACTTGAGCAACTTCAGCTACATGCAACAAATTATGATAAATTCTTTTAATTTTTATTCTGTTACAAACATTTTGTAATATTCTTTGCTATGGCTTCTTAAATATACCCATCATTTAAAAATAGACATTTAACTTCCAATTACACGGGGTTTTTAAAGCATCTTTGATGTTAATTTCTCATTTTGATACTAATTTCCCATTTAAATATTTCCTTTGCTGCAATGGCCTTCTGTGTTTGTCCAGTCTTTTAGGTTGATTGAGGCTTTCAATGGCTACGTCAAAGACCTTCTTGGTAAATGTCACATTGTCCTTGAAAATATGTGGATTATTTTCTTTTGATATTGATTTCTAATGTAATTTCATAAGAGAACAGATCCTATATGATTTTAATAACTTCAGACCATGAAATTTTTGTACTTTTTTTATGTCCTTAGATATGTTTCAGTGTCTCCTGGTTTATAGTCTATGGGAACTTGGATAGAATGTGTATCCAACTGTTGTGTGAAAATTGTATAAATCTTAATTCTGTTGAATTGGTCCATAGCTTTGCAGGTCTACTATATCCTTCTACTTTTCAGTCTGTTCATTCTATTAATTTTTTGAGAGTTTGATATTAAAACTCCAACTAAAAATCTTCATTTATCTACCTAAAAAATAATTGTAATATATAATAGAACTATATGTAACTTTGCTCCATATTTTCCAAGTCTCCTATAAATGTGTTATAATACTTTTATAATTTAATTTTTTTAATAAAAAAATAAAATGCTATAAACAGAGTAGAAAAAAATGATTAAAAAAAAAAAGAGCAACTTTAAGATAAATTCTGTCCCTAAAGTTCAGTTTTTATTTGGAATAATTTGGAGTGTATCTTGAGATCATAGGAGCAATGAGGATAACACGCACTCTGCAGACTCTCAGGGGCTGAAGCTCCTTTCAAATGTTGTTTACACCTGTACTGTCCACATGCCTGCACCATCCACACACCTGTGGTGAAGGTTACTGGCTATTGTGCACTTACAGTGGAGCAGATCCAAATTTAAGCCCTTGAAATGTGCTGAAAATGTAAAAGACCACGTTTTGAAGTCTTAAGACTTAGAATTTAAAGTATCTCACTAATTTTATATTGATAACCCATTTTATACATATTACTGAGTTCAATCAAATGTATTGTGAAAATTAATTTCACCTGTTCCTTTTTACTCTTTTTAAAGCAACTTCCAGAAAATTTAAAGCTACATATGTGACTCACATAATGTGTATATATGCTGCTCTATACACTGAAATGCATCTCTAACTTTCAGTCAATTAGCATATGGCCCATCCCACACCTAGACAATCTACAAAATGAGAAGATGCCTTTGAGACCAAACAGACACTATACCGCTTAAGAATACACTTGTAAAAGTCTCCAGCACAAAAACAATCTATTCATTTAGTAATTTTCTGAATTAAGTAATCAATTAATTAACCAAGTAATGTATGTGCTAAATACCGTGTTATGACTAGCATTAGAGCTGTGGACACATTAGACAGACCTACCTCCATCAAAGTCAAGGTCAGCAGCATGGCCTCTGGAGCCTGACCATGTGGTCCACATCATGGCTCCACCCATCACCAGCCACATGCTCTGGAAGGGAAACTGAAGCTGCTGAGGGAACACAGAAGTTGAGCTGAAGGTTCAAGAGAGGATTTTTTGAGGAAGTGATATTTAAGCCACGAGGCAAAGGATGAGTTAGGAATCGTTAGGCAAAGGTGAGGAAGAGATCACTTGGGCAGTTGGAACAGCAAGTATGGAAAGCCAAGGCAGAAGATGAGCATGGAATATTGGGGGCCCTTGAAGAGGGTTTTGAATGAAGGGATCACAGAGGTGGACACTGTGGGACCAGGTGGCTGAGAGGCAAACCAACGTTTACAAAGTGGTTTGCAAACCACTGCAAACCAAGAAGGAGTTGAGACTTTCTCCTAAGGAAATGGAAAGCTGTGGGGTTTTCGGCAGGGCAGTTACATGATCAGACGTGAAAAGATCACTGACTGTACCGTGCAGAGGATGGATTGGAGGGAAGCAAGAGTGGACAGAGTCAAGTCATTTGGGGGGATTTCACGATGGTCCAGGTGAGAGGCACTGATGGCTGGGACCAGAATGGCAGCAGTGAGAAGAAATTATAGATACGTAGCACAAAGACATGGCAATCAATCAGATGTGGAGATGCGGGCACAGGGTGGTGAGGAAGAGGTCATGTACGAGCCCAGATTTACCATTTAAGGAACTGGACGAGGGGTGGCTTGTTCACTACCAAAGAGAATATTGTAAGAGGAACCTATTTGGAGGGAAAGGATGACTCCAGTCTTGGAAAGATATTCTTAGATATCTGTGGATATCTAAGAATGTATGAGCTCGTCTTTCAGACAGTTCTGAGGCTGAAAAGGGAGTCCAGGACAGACCTGAAGCACTGTAATCTTCAAGAGTTGAGCAGAAGACCTTCCGTGAGGAAAAGAGGATAAGAAGAAACAGCCAGAGCAATTTGAGGAAAACCAAAACCAATGGGAAAAGGGCATTTTTAGTAGGAGCAATTGGTCAGCTGTGTGGAATCATTCTGAAAGGTCAAACACTGGCAAATGTCCAAAAAAACCCCAGTGACCCGGGGTTATTTACAACCTTGGCAAATCACTTGGTAGAGGGCAAACAGGGAGGCTTGGTTGGACACAGTTAAGGGGGAAATGGAAAGCAACAGGAGACAAGCAGCGCGCCTGAGAAATGTGCCTGTGAGGACGTGGAAGGCAATGTGGCTTTAACTGCAGGGAAAAACAGACTAAATGGAAAGTTTTGTTTGTCGTTGTTGTTTTTTAATAGGGAAAGCATGTGTACCATTCAATGGTGGTAGAAATTAGCTGCAGATATGGAGGGTGGGGTTCCCAAACAGGTGGTTGTGGCAGGGGTCCAAAGCTGGGTTTGGGAGGAGGGCTGCTCCACGTCGTTTGTTTATTTATTCTTGGCTGCACTGGGTCTCCATCGCTGTGCTGGTTTTCTCTACTTGCTCCTCTCTAGTTGTGGAGCTCAGGCTTCTCACTGTGGTGGTTTCTCTTGTTGCGGAGCACAGGGTCTAGGGTGGGTGGGTTTCTGTTGTTTGGGGGCACAGTAGTTGTGGGACACAGGCTTCATTGCCTCGAGGCATGTGGTATCTTCCTGGATCAGAGATCGAACCTGTGTCTCCTGCGTTGGCAGGCAGATTCTTTACTACTAAGCCTTCAGGGAAGTCCGGGCTGTTACAACTTAACGAAGAAATGTCAGGAACTTTTTCCAGTGGATCTGAAGACGTGATACTGAAATACTGAGTTCTGATGAAATGGCTTCTATTGCCTTTTAACAAACCCTTTCCTTTCAGATGCTGAGTAACCAAGCATTCCAAATCCTTGCTATTCAAAGCGTGGCCCTGGGACCAGCAGCATCAGCATTACCTGTGAGCTAGTTAGAAAGGCAGAATCTTGGGCCTCACTTCAGACATCCCTTAACCAGAATGAGTGTTTAAAAATGTTCTCAGGAGTCCCATATCCGCTAAAATTTGAGAAACAGCATTCTAAATGACTTCCTATTAAATCTAAGAGTTGAGAACTGACTAAAGGGTCAGAGCTGTAATCTACAGCAGACACATATACTTTAAGGACCACGCCTTTTTGTCCAATGGTTCTTTCAGCTATACAAGTTTTTTTAAAAGACACACTTGTTTTAGCTACAGAATCCCTATGAATTTCTATAAGAGACAAATAGGATAAGGAAAAGGCAAAGTATCACAATACTTTTCAGCTTTGTATTTTGCTGTGTTGTCAGTACTATTTTTTAAGGTAATCATTTATTTATTTATAATAGTGGATTTTTTTTTGAGAGAGATCTTAGCTTCCTGACCAGGGATTGAACCTGCACCAGCTGCAGTTGAAGTGCAGAGCCTTAACCACTGGGCCACCAATTATGTCCAGTGTTTGTTTTTTTTAATAAACTCTAGTTTATTATGGGAATTGCATATTATTGTGCAGTGCAATATTTTGCAGTGCAAAAATATGCATATTATTATATGCAGCGTATTGGTTCTGGGATGGCAGTAATTAACAAGAAAAATTCCCTGCCCTTAGGATTTCATATCCATCCTTACTCAGCTCAGTTTTGTGGCCTGCCATTATAATACTCCTTGGCATACACCCTCCACTCTCTCGTCCCCTAACTTCATTGTACTCATTCAGTGTCTAATTATTCATTCATTTATTCACCTAGTCAATTAATAAACAATGACTCATCATCCAATATGTGCCAAGCACTGTTTCAGGCACTTGGGACTCATCAGAAAAAGATCCTTGCTCTCCTGGAGCTCACATTTGAGATGGCCTGTGGTACAGGGTCTGGAGGAGAGGTTGGTGAAGGAGAGATGGGCACCAGCAATGGAAACAAGTAAACTACCCACCTTGCAATACCCCTTCTCTGGTTAAGTCCAGCTCACTGGTTTCTCTGCAGTTGAAGTTGGGTTAAGAAAAGCATACACGCAGACTGACAGGTCTCAGACCCACAGTCACCGCCACTGACCTCAGTGGGGCCTTCTATCCTGCCAGGCAATCCCAACCCATGTTCCATAACCAGCACCATCTACTCCACCCCAGTCTTTGCTGATAACTCACCTAATATTTTCTATCTCTTTCTAAACCTCTAAAGTCTATAAAGGTTAAAGTCCCCAAATGCCAGAGCATTCTTTCCCATGCGAATCTCATCATGAACATCTTTTTGTCATAATAGACTTCAATACATAGGCTCCCATTGCTTTAAAAATAAAGATTAAATGTCCTAATATACACCAGGACTCCTTTTTCACCCACATACAGGCTCCTTTTTCACCCACATTCTATGCCCCCCATTTCTAGCATACAAACCACAGCGAAGTTGAATCCTGGCACATGTAGTTACTCTGTAAATGTTTTTAAATCAAAGTGTCTTAGATTTCCCATTTCTGCCATTGATTTCTTCCACTTGGGTTCATACCGCTATGTAAAATAATAGTCTATTGAAAGGATGACCTCAGTGTTGTTCCAGTAGAACTGAAATGAACAGTATTGAACCCTTGAAAACAGTGTTGGCTCCAACACCTACCTCTTAGAGGCTCTTGCCATTCAGTTCAGTTCAGTCGCTCAGTCATGTCCAGCTCTTTGCGACCCCATGAATCACAGCACGCCAGGCCTCCCTGTCCATCACCAACTCCCGGAGTTCACTCACACTCACGTTCATCGAGTCAGTGATGCCATCCAGCCATCTCATCCTCTGTCGTCCCCTTCTCCTCCTGCCCTCAATCCCTCCCAGCATCAGAGTCTTTTCCAATGAGTCAACTCTTCGCATCAGGTGGCCTAAGTACTGGAGTTTCAGCTTTAGCATCATTCCTTCCAAAGAAATCCCAGGGCTGATCTCCTTCAGAATGGACTGGTTGGATCTCCTTGCAGTCCAAGGGACTCTCAAGAGCCTTCTCCAACACCACAGTTCAAAAGCATCAATTCTTCCGTGCTCAGCTTTCTTCACAGTCCAACTCTCACATCCATACGTGACCACTGGAAATACCATAGCCTTGACGAGACAGACCTTTGTTGGCAAAGTAGTGTCTCTGCTTTTGATATGCCATCTAGGTTGGTCATAACTTTCCTTCCAAGGAGTAAGCGTCTTTTAATTTCATGGCTGCAGTCACCATCTGCAGTGATTTTGGAGCCCCCAAAAATAAAGTCTGACACTGTTTCCAGTGTTTCCCCATCTATTTCCTATGAAGTGATGGGACCAGATGCCATGATAGAAGCTCTTGCCATTATATCATCATTATCATAAATACTGATATAAGGCTCATTTTTTATCACAGCAGGAATAGAGTTGAGTACTTTGGTCTTTTGTTGGAAGTTCTACCCACTGGGTTTAACTTTTGATATCTTAAAACCACAAAATTTTTAATTAAGGCCCCTTGCTGCCCAACAGCGCCCAGGACACTTGCACCCAGGATTCCCACTCCTCCTGAGTCCTCTCTTGGTTCTTCTTTTCTCCAGATGGTCCCAACACGTCCAGCTTCTTTCCAGCCCCCTCCTTCAGGATACAGAAGAACTTCTCAGTGAGCCACAGCAGCAAAGCAATGCTGAACTCACAATCTGACTAATCAAGAATAATTAGAACATTTATTTTCCATGATCTATTTTTCTATTATTGCAGCCTACTATCAGGGTAACTTTTTTAGCAGCTATTTCACACTCCCAGAGCCTATTTAAAGCTTGTGGTCAGTTATGACCCTCTCTGTTTCTCCCCCCACAGGAAGCACTGCCAAAGTATTTCCCCAAGCTCTGGGTGTGCTGGGGTGCGTGTTCATCTCAGGCTTCCCTGGAGACCACCGGGGAGTCGGGGCTGTGAACCTCACCCCGTGGAACTTTGACTCCAGTGTTGACGGTGCCATGTGCGAGCTACCAGAAGCTCCTCTTCTAAAGAACAGTCTATTTATAAGCCCAGTCTTCTCAAAGGACCTGAGCTGACCAGGCTATTTACCTTTCCAGAAGCTCATTTTATCCACGACATTCCCTTTCTCTGACCAAGTCCACACACACTCTAATCTGCTTCTGATAATTACATATCCACCTAATTAATTTTCTCTCCTCAGTCTCAGGTTATGGGGGCTTGACTATTTTTTGTTTTTCAATAAGTGGGGAGATCAAGAAACCCAAACCCTCTCCACCAACCAGAGGCTCCGCCCTCTGCCCCGGGGTGGCCTGAAATTGAAGCCAGAGAGGGAGCGGAGGGCAGACCACAGGCTCATCGCCGCAGCCGCGGGGCGGTAAAGGGTCACTCTAAGCGCTGCTGCTGCTGGCTCCGCACCGGGTCTTCCTCCGCCCTCTCTCCGCAGATTGCTTCTCAAAAGGAGTTTGCAGCTGAAACTTCAGCATCGCAAGTCTCGGGGACGCCCCTCACACAGGAGGGTAAGGAGCTGGGGCCCCAGTCTCCAAATCTGGGGGGTGAATGACAGAGGGTGGGAGGGGGTTGTCTGTGTGTTCGCGGTGGTAGTGATTTTATAGACAACGACCCCCCCTCCGTCACGTCCTCCAGTCCTGAAGCTGTGAGCCAGAAAACATTTTCTTGAAATCTAAGGAATGTGAGGAAGAAGTATAGTCATAGAAAGGCGTAAAAGCAAAGTGACAATTACTAACACTCATTTTACGTCTCTAATGCTAATGTAGGTTTTTCTTTTTCTGTGTTAGAGAGGAGGGAGGGGAAAATAAACCTCTGAGGTTTTGTTCATAAAGTTTAGAAGTTCATCTTCATTTTTATCAGGAACATCAGGAGCATTTAGTATCGGATAAGTTTAGATAAAATATAATCTGTTGTGTTGAAATCAGTACCAACAAATCAGACAGCTCTTTGAATTCCCAGAAAGAGAGCCCATTGACAAAATGTCTTCTGCAAAAAAAGAACAGCTTTTAATTTAACTTTAAAACAAGTTGTTGTTCCGGATATGCACCTGTGGCAATACTGACCTGTGTTTTATGCTAGAAATCAATTTGGAAGTGGAACAGTAAAATGGAAACCCCCACTAAAGCTGGACTTCGCTTAAAATGGCAAGAGATAGAGGGCGGCTGTTTCTATTCCCGGAGTCAAGCTGCCGGGCGGACACACGCGGTGGCTGGAATGTGCTGGGGCCGGGGCAGGCGCAGCTGCCGCCCCCTTGGCGAGAAGGCCCTCTGGGATCCCAGCTCGGTCTGGCAGGAGAGTGACAGGGACACTTGGGCACACAAGGCTGCCCAGGCCGCACCGGGCAGAGGCCTCCCGGGAGGCGGGGTGGAGGGCGGAAGGAAAGAACACATTCTTACTTACGAAGTGAAGGTTCCACTCTGCAATCGCTTCTAGGAGTTTTTCATCTGAAATCTGTTTCAGGCCATGAGGGACGAGTGTGATCCCATCACGTGGGCTTGCCCCTCGTAAAAGAGGGTAGAATTACATTAGCATTTCTTGGCAGCCTTACTTCAGTCCAGTGGTTCCAGATCTATTAGATTGGCCAAAAAGATGTTATGGAAAAACCTGAACGAACTTTTTGGTCAACCCAATATTTGGGGTTATGGACCTTTTACTGAACCTATGAAAGCTCTGGGCCCACTTAGAGAAAAATACACATGAACACACATGCAGAATATGTTTTCATAATATTCCAGAAATTTTCATGCAATTCCTGGACTCCTGAAACCCAACCCAATAAAGGGTTGCCTGATATAATTCAGTACAGCCAGGTAATTTCAGATACAAACCAGTTTTTAGTATAAGTTTGTCCCAAATATAGCCTGGGATATACTTAAATTCTGTAAGATGATTAGTGGTTTCTCTGAAATTCAAATTTATCTAGAAATCTTCTATTTTTATTTGCTAAAGTTGGCAACTCAGACCCAGATGCATGATCCTGGGATGAAGAATCCCCCATCTCTGTTGGTTTATCCACAGTTAATCGTGAGTTGATACTACCAGTCTAAAAGGCCACACTGAAGGGGGGTCAGGGAGAAGTGATACAGACCAGACTTTGACAATTCTAACAGCAAAGGCCAGCTGTTTATTCTTAACTCTGTAAAATTTTAGAACTAAAAGGTATATACCTCCTCATTTGACAGATGATTAAACTGAAATCTTAAAAAATTGAGTGTTTTGCCACAGATCATTCAGATGGTTACAGCAACATTAATACCAAAACCCAATTCTCAGTTCTGTGATGACCAGATCATTAGTCTTACAGACCAGATTTCCAACCTCGCTTCTCACAACCTTAACATACAGACACCAAAGACTAGAAACAATAAAGAGCTATTTTACTAAAATTTTCAACAAAATCAAGGCCAAAAATCTTAGCACAGAGTCCTTTACATCATGTATACAGATTTAACTGAAGGTAGCATTAGGTATAGAGTCTGTACACTTTATAAATAGACAGGTCTCTAGCTAAGTTGATCCATAAGAGATTGGCAATATTTGTCTTTAAGCAAAAGTTGATAACTTTATATTCAACCTAACACTTAAAAGGAAGTGTTTGATTCTCTGGTCAACAAATTCATGCAAGATCTCCTTGAACCTACTTTTGCTTTTGGCTCACCCAAACTACTAGAATCTCATAGCTTTACTGCCCCTAATAAGATAAAGAAACTCACAGACTCTGACCGTCTCTAAACAAATCTGTCTCACATTGAGAAGGGCAGCTTCAGGGCTTCAGTCTGAAGCCAGAAAGAACCATTTCATGATCTCCATATCCACCCTTTGAAATTATAAACTTGAGTTCCACCTCATTCAGTCTCTATCTGCTCATGCTGGATGGAGCTAACCTTTTAACCTATGAAAGATTACAAGCTGCTCTGGAGGTAAGGGTAATATAGGGGATCAGGATTCAATCTGGATTCGGATCTTTGCTCCACTACTCATTATGTACCCAGTGTGTGAACTTGGATATGTCTTTTAAATTCTCTCAGAATATTAATTTCTTCGTTTGTAAAGTGAACATAATATCACCTGCCTTTTTGGAATTTTCATGATGTTTAAATTTATAAAAATAAAATCATGTATTTACCTGGGCACAGAACACAGTGGTCCTCAACGTTTGCTAGTTCTATAAATATTATCAATATTTTAGGTAGAAATAAAGGTAATGGTTTCCATTGAATACAGAGTCTAGATTCATGCTTGATGATTTATATTTAGGAGTTAATTATTCACATACTTAAAATTTTCAAAGACAAAAGAGCATAGCAAATTTGACAGCTCATGTAACTGCCCACTCATTGATCACATGCTGAATACGTGATCCTATTGTCAGAAATGACAGAAGTGCTGAGAGCAGTGGCGGGCAGTGGGAGGAGAGTGTGGCCTTATGTTGCCTTTTGCCCACTTTCTAATGGGCAGCTCTTCTAGGGCACCTGGGAGGTTGCTCTGGGAGACAGTGGATGTAGCAGAGGGGGAAGGAGGCTGTGGGCTTCAAGACCAGAGAAGAATTCTCCGGGTTCCCTCCACAGAATGAAAGCATGGCTCGGTTGGGAGCCTTCTGCAGCCTTCTGCACCCTGCACCTCTTTTACTCAAAAAGGGAAGGGACAGAAGGGGACCGGCAGTGCCTCCAAATAGCTGCTCATCCCATTACACAAGCTCGCTGCCAGGGCTGGACCTGCTCTGTCTAGCGTGTCCTGCTATGGCAGGGCCACTCATGGTCCCAGGGTGCTGGAAAAGTTCTTCCATCCCAAGGGGACGACTCATTAGAATCCCACAGTGGGGAGGGAGAATCCAGCCCTTTGTGCTTCAGAGAAAAACAGAGAAATAGTCTTGCAAGTGTCCCAGCTGCAGGCTGCTCAGCTAGGCTGACCATGCAGACCCCATGCAGACTGATTGTGACCCCCGTCAGAGCCTCCCCGCCCCCGCTGCCGGGGTGTGGGACCCATGGCGACAGCTACCAAGCTGGGGGTTCCCTGAGCCACCGGCCACAGAGCACTCACTCATCAAAAAAAGAAAAACGCCTTGAAAACAACAAGTAGAATGCTCATCCAACTTTGAGTTGATATAATAAGAATGGAAGGCTTTCCAAACTGTTAATCAAAGCCTGGGTTATAGTCTGGATCATATAAGGACGTGTACAGGCAACTAACTCACTGGCATAATTTCTCCCTCTCCCTTGCAGCCACATTTTGGTATCATCTGTGGCCATCATTTGTGATCATTTACAATATGACCCATATTGGGTCATTATGGGTGCATAATGAACATTTGTATAATTGTAAAAACTCATACACACTCACACACACACACACACACACACACACACACACATATATTAGCTTCCCTGGTGGCTCAGATGGTAAAGAATCTGCCTGCCAATGCAGTAGACATGGGTTTGATCCCTGGATTGGGAAGATCTCCTGGAGAAGGAAATGGCTACCCACTCCAGTATTCTTGACTGGAGAATCCCATGGACAGAGGGGCCTGGCAAGCTCCGGTCCATGGGATCACAAAGAGTAGACACTACTGAGCAACTAACACTTTGACACATAATAACTGAAAGATCCACCGAGGGTTCCAGTGCATTGTTTTGACTACGTGTTCACATATAACCTTGGGACTGAGTAGTACATGTCTCTGGACATTCTGTTTTTTTCTAATCTCCCTCCATAAGCCCACACCATCAGCCCAGCAACCCAGCACCACCACCAGATGAGTGAATAGCAGTGAATTAAACTGTTCCCCTTTCCTTCCATTCATGACCCAGGCTGCCTGCTTATAACTTCTTTCGTTTAAGGCTGCCTTTGCTTTTCATTTAAATGTGATTGTAGAACAATGCTGGGTGTGTTAGTCACGTGGCATGGTGAGTGTGTGTGTTTGTCCCTAGCGTGCCATGTCAGAAAGGCCTCGGTGTGAGGGGCCCGGAGGGTCATCGAAGGCTTCCCAGGGCGCCTGCGGAGAACAGAGCCTCTGAGTCTTGCTCCCCCATCAGGAGGGAGCTGGTCGACCCTGCAGCAGGGACCGGAGCACCCTGCAGCCACCCTACCGTTCTTACCCTAAACTGAGAAGGGCTGTGGCCAGGGCCCTGTCTCCCTGGGAGACACCAGAGGAAAAGCATTGCCCAGGGTGTGGGAGGCGGTGACCATCTCCACAGCCGAGAGGACATCATCAGGACCTGGCCCAGCTTCCAAGGAGTGAGCCTGGACTCCAGGCTCCTCGGAGGCGTCTGCAGTGTTGCTGAAGGAACTCAGCCCCAACCGAGTACACCTGGGCAGGTGCCAGGACAGCTTTATCTCTGAGGTGCAGACCTTGGAACAGAATGCAACGGCAGCTCTCGTAAAGAAAGACTGGACGTATGAGCATATCTGGGGAAATACAGCCACCAGGAAGGGGTCTGCAGACTCTGATTTCAAAACTCTTAAATGGTCCCCTGCATCTAAGAGCTAAAGAAGCCTTTACAAAGTGCTTTTGAGGACTCTAAAAAGCCTCTCTTATTTAAGATATATATACATATTTAAAATATATTAATTAAGAACATTCAGTTCAGTTCAGTCGTTCAGTCGTGTCCGACTCTTTGCGACCCCATGAATCGCAGCACGCCAGGCCTCCCTGTCCATCACCAACTCCCGGAGTTCACTGAGACTCACATCCATTGAGTCAGTGATGCCATCCAGCCATCTCATCCTCCATCGTCCCCTTCTCCTCCTGCCCCCAATCCCTCCCAGCATCAGAGTCTTTTCCAATGAGTCAACTCTTCGCATGAGGTGGCCAAAGTACTGGACTTTCAGCTTTAGCATCATTCCTTCCAAAGAAATCCCAGGGCTGATCTCCTTCACAATGGACTGGTTGGATCTCCTTGCAGTTCAAGGGACCCTCAAGAGTCTTCTCCAACACCGCATTTTAAAAGCATCAATTCTTCGGCGCTCAGCTTTCTTCACAGTCCAACTCTCACATCCATACATGACCACTGGAAAAACCATAGCCTTGACTAGATGAACCTTTGTTGGCAAAGTAATGTCTCTGCTTTTCAATATGCTATCTAGGTTGGTCATAACTTTCCTTCCAAGGAGTAAGCGTCTTTTAATTTCATGGCTGCAGTCACCATCTGCAGTGATTTTGGAGCCCCCCAAAAATAAAGTCTGTCACTGTTTCCACTGTTTCTCCATCTATTTCCCATGAAGTGATGGGACTGGATGCCATGATCTTCGTTTTCTGAATATTGAGTTTTAAGCCAACTTTTTCACTCTCCTCTTTCACCTTCATCAATAGGCTTTTTAGTTCCTCTTCACTTTCTGCCATAAGGGTGGTGTCATCTGCATATCTGAGGTTATTGATATTTCTCCCGGCAATCTTGATTCCAGCTTGTGCTTCTTCCAGCCCAGCGTTTCTCATGATGTACTCTGCATAGAAATTAAATAACCAGGGTGACAATATACAGCCTTGACGTACTCCTTTTCCTATTTGGAACCAGTCTGTTGTTCTAAAAGACCTTTTAGAACTAACACCGAAAAAAGATATCCTTTTCATTATAGGGGACTGGAATGCAAAAGTAGGAAGTCAAGAAACACCTGGAGTAACAGGCAAATTTGGCCTTGGAATACAGAATGAAGCAGGGCAAAGACTAATAGAGTTTTGTGAAGACAATGCACTGGTCATAGCAAACACCCTCTTCCAACAACACAATAGAAGACTCTACACATGGACATCACCAGATGGTCAACACCAAAATCAGATTGATTATATTCTTTGCAGCCAAAGATGGAGAAGCTCTATACAGTCAACAAAAACAAGACCAGGAGCTGATTGTGGCTCAAATCATGAACTCCTTATTGCCAAATTAAGAACATTAAGATTAAATAAATTAATGATGTTAAAATATTATTTGAATATTAATATATCATAATAATACATTAAAAAATATATGTCCCACGGTGGCAACTCTGTTAGAAATTTGTATGTGGGTCATAGGAGGACACTGATAAAAAACAAAACAAAAACCATGCATATCTGGGAGAAACCATGCATATCCTTGATCATCTATCAGACCAGCTGATGTCTCACCCAGTAGGGTCCTGGGGAAATGGGACAAAGGCAAGAGGATTCAGATGGAGGGTTGAACGGTCTCCAAGGGAACACCAAGGGCAGCAGGAAGCGGGAAGGCCAGACTATGGAGGAAAGAGAAGGTGGTAACAAGAAGCAAGAGCAGGAAGCCGAGGCGGAAACGTGACAGAGTGCACTAGGGCCTCAGTGTGTTCTCTCCTTCCTGGAGGTTTCTTTGTCCTTCCCAGTCGTGTACCAGCTTCTCAGGTTCAAACCCTTCCTGGCGCCCAGCATCCTTTCTGTGTTGGTCTGGTGTTACCTGCCCCCCCTGTCTCCATCACTCCAGCCGTCTTGGTCTGCACATCCCTCTCTGCTTCCACAGGGGCATTTCCTCTGCTTTAAAGCCCTTGTTCCCCCACCCACCCACCCCCATACCTACTCCTCTTAAAAAGCTTTCAGTACTAGAACCAGCAAGATTCTTGTTATCTATAAACTTTCCCATCCTAACTCCACCACAACAAAACAATTCCTTTCATCTGAATTCTAAGGTCCAGGCTCATAGATTCAACCTGTTCCATATAATCCGTGTTTTTGTTTGTTTGTTTTGGGGTTTTTTGTTTTGTTTTGCTTTTTTTTGTTGTTGCCACACCATGCGGCATATGAGATCTTAGTTCCCCAACCAGGGATGGAAGTGGTGCCCCCTGCAACAGAAGTGGGTAGTCTAAACCAGGGGACCACCAGGGAAGTCACCCATATATTAATTCTTTTGTTTACATAATCTGTGTCCCAAGTTTTCTAAACTTCCAGGGTTACCCTTATTCATAGCAACATAAAGATAACCTGTTCTTCAGCCTATATCATTGCATGAATTCCAGTTCTCTCCCTGGCATTTTCAAAGATCCCTTAGAAATGTCTACTGTTCCAGAAATCTTCTCCTAATCCCCTGATTACCTCTCCATAGTGCAGCTGCTCTCTCTGATGGGCTTCACCTCAAAGCTTAAACAGGTCACTTCCTTTATTCCTCTAAACACAAATAACAGGGGCTGTTTGTTTTAATGACAACAATTGAAATTTTTTGAACAATGACTTTTTGCAAGATACCCTATTAAATGCTGTATAGATGCTTCCTCACTAAGCTTTCATGGGCCACTCTACAGGCAAGCACCATTGTTATCTTTCCTTTAGAGGTAAGTCTGTGCAGACTCTGAGAGGTCAGTAATCTGTGAAAAGTCACACCTCAGATAAGTAGGCAAGCTGGTATTTACATCATATTGTCATTATCATTCGGTTTGAAATACGATCCAATCTCCCTTGTGATTTCTTCTTTGACTCATGGATTATTTAGAAGCATATTATTTGATTTCCCTGATGTCCTCCAAAACAAAGACTGATGAGTAGTTATAAGCCCTACATCTACACGAGTGAAAAACTGCCCGTAGGGATTCCTCCAGGAGAAACAGACAGGGCTTCTTGCGAAGACACATGTGTGCTCCCGGTGGTGGAACCTGCTGTTTGTTATTTTGCAGGTACTCTGCTGCGCTTCCCTACTCTCTTGCTGGCTTTCCGTACTTGCCCTTGTTTGTCTGTGTAACATGAATTGCATATTGTATCGCTCCCTCACTCCCAGCACAGTGCCACCCACACCCTGATAACTGCTTGCTGAACAAAATTTTTTAAATTTTCCCCAGAAAAATCCAATAACGGGTCACTCACCACATAAGTCAAATGCATTTGAAGACTAAAATGATGGTGGGTTGAAAATCTATTTCACAGGTAAGGAAGCATGTGGCTTTGCTCACAAGGAAGAATGAGGAAGGACACACATACTCCAGTCTTGTAAACAAATACAAATGTGAACATGACCATTAGAGCTTAATGAGGAAGACAAAAGGCCCGGCAAAGAGACAGATGTCCTGTTTCTTCCCTACTTGCTTCTCTCCTTCCACATGGAAAAGAACAAGAACAAACACAATAGAAAGGTTATAGAGTTCTTAAAACATCTATTCCAGTAGTAATTAAATTGAAAACATTCAAGGGGGACTCAAAGCTAAGTGTCACCCCTCAGTGAGACTTAAAATACACACACACACACACCATCCTTCAAAAATTATAGAATATCTAAACACCTAAATGCCCATCAACACGAGAATAATTGAACAAATTTTATATATCCTTGCTGTGGGAGTCTCTGCAGCTATTGGGGAGAATGAGATAAATTTATGTATGTGTTGTTATGGAAAGATGTACATGAGTACATCCCAGTGAAGAAAGCAAATTGCTGAATAATATGGCACAAACTTGTTTTGGGCTTCCCTGGGTGGTACTGGTGGTAAAGAACCCGCCTGCCAATGCAGGAGACATAAGAGACTCGGGTTTGATTCCTGGGTCAGGGAGATCCCCTAATGAGGGCATGGCCGCCCACTCCAGGATTCTTGCCTGGAGAAGAGGCAAGGACAGAGGAGCATGGCAGGCCATAGTCCACAGAGTTGCACAGAGTTGAGATAAGTTGTCTCACAGTGGTATGCTGGAGCTTATAAGAACCAATTTATATTTTCAGGAATTTAGCAAACTGGTAGTTGACAGCTTAAAACCAACCACAAGTGTATTTATATCAAGGAAATTGTTGTTTAGCTGCTCAGTTGTATCCGACTGTTTGCAACCCCATGGACTGTATCCTGCCAGGCTCCTCTGTCCCTGAAATTTCCCGTGCGAGAACACTGGAGTGGGTTGCCATTTCCTACTCCAGTGGATCTTTCTGACTCAGAGATCGAGCCCACATCTCCTGCATTTCCTGCATTGGCACGTGGATTCTTTGCCACGGAGCCACAGGGAAGCCCTGAAAGATCTATGGATATCTACATGCATAAGCATATACGGTCTGGAATGATATACAGCAAACTGCTAACTGTTGAATTACACATACTGATTTTATTATTTTTGGTGAGAAACATGATTTTTTTCTTTTTAAATTAATTTTATCGGAGTATAGTTGCTTTACAATGTTGTGTACCATACAGCAAAGTGAGTCACACATGCACATATCCCTTTGAGACTTCCTTCCCATCCAGCCACCACAGGGCTTTAAGTAGAGTTCCCTGTGCTATACACTATGTTCTCATTGGTTATCTATTTTATACGTAGTATCAATGGCATATATGTGTCAATTCCAATCTCCCAATCCCTCCCAACCACTCCTTTTCCCCTTGGTGTCCATGTATTTATCCTCTACATCTATGTCTCTATCTCTGCTTTGCAAATAAGATCATCGATACCATTTTTCTAGATTCCACATACATGCATTAATATACAACGTTTTTCTCTTTCTGACTTACATCACTCTGTATAATACTCTCTAGGTCCATTCACATGATTTTGACATTTTAAAAATGAAAAAAAAAATGGATGGACCTACAGAGTATGATACTAAGTAAGAAAAAAGCTAATATCATATGATATCGCTTATATGTGGAATCTAAAAAAATGCAAATGAACTAATTTATAAAACAGAAATAGACCCACAGACAGAAAACAAACTACCATTACCAAAAGGAGAAACAGGATGGGGTGGGGAAGGGATAAGTTAGGAGTTTGGTCTACATTTAATATTAGAGCTGTTCATAGCTCTAAATATACAGCTAAACCCACACTCCCTATAGGTTTAGAAGTTGGTTCAAATATTTATGATATTGATAATATGAAATGGTTACTGTCTTTCATACATCAGCATCCATATAAATATATTTCTAAGATGCATATTGGTAGATTTGGAACTTTAGTGTCAAAGCATAAATTTTTTTTGATAGTCTGCTAAATTATTATTCAAAAGTCTGTATCAATTATCCTCCCATCAACAATGTATGGAGAGTATCACACCAACATCTGATATTCTTTGTATTTTAAGATATTTTAACCATTTGATAAGCAAAATTTGACCACAAAAAATAAAAATGCTCTCTGGACTTCAGTTGACAGTTCCCTGATTATTGTTAGTTTAGCTTTTTTAAAAAATATTAACTCTGTATTTTATTTTCTGTGAACAACTAGTTACCTAGTCATAATCTTCATCCATTTTCTAGTTGGGTTACCTTTTACTTCTTTTTTTGTTGTCGTTTATATAACATTTTTATTGATGTTTCTTAGCAACCACTTTCTATTACAAAGATTCCTTTGTTAACCTTTTACCTCTTAATTGTAGGAGCTCTTTAACTACCATGTTAGGGGATTCCCTGATAGCCCAGTGCTTTCACTGCTGGGGCCTAGGTTTGATCTCTGATCAGGGAACTAAGATCCTACAAGCTGTGAGGTGTGGCCAAAAAATAAAAATAAATAAAAATAGACACCGTATTAACTTTACTTTGGCACCCCACTCCAGTACTCTTGCCTGGAAAATCCTATGGATGGAGGAGCCTGGTGGGCTGCAGTCCATGGGGTCTCTAAGAGTCAGACACGACTGAGCGACTTCACTTTCACTTTTCACTTTCCTGCACTGGAGAAGGCAATGGCAACCCACTCCAGTGTTCTTTCCTGGAGAATCCCAGGGATGGGGGAGCCTGGTGGGCTGCCGTCTATGGGGTTGCACAGAGTTGGACACGACTGAAGTGACGCAGCAGCAGCAGCAACCTTTTATCTGTCAAAAATGTTACAAACATTTGTCTTCACACTCTGTTGCTTGTCTTTTAAATAGCTGATATTGTTTTATAGATATGTTTTCACTTTTTTTTAATATTCAGAGTTCAGTCTTTCCCTGTATGCTTCTGGATTTTATGTTATGCTTAAGTATCTTTCTGATGCTAAGGTTTTTTTTTTTTTTTAACTATTTTGTTCTTGTTCTTGTAAGTTTTGTATGCTTCTGGATTTTATGTTATGCTTAAGTATCTTTCTGATGCTAAGGTTTTTTTTTTTTTAACTATTTTGTTCTTGTGCTTGTAAGTTTGTGTGTGTATATGCATCCTTTAGATATTTAATTCAACTGGAAATTATTTTAGTGACTATGCAGAGTAGGAAGTACTTGAACATCATTACAAGTTCTTATCCACTGATTATTAGCCATGTGTATTCTAATATATATTCAGACATCTACATTTAACATGAATTCCTGGGTTTTAGTATTATAGTATTTCATTGAGAAAAACTTCAGAGTAGTTATAATTTGGGCTTCCCTGGTGGCCCCCTGGGTTGGGAAGATCCCCTGGAGGATGCCATGGCAACCCACTCCAGGATTCTTGCCTGGAGAATCCCCATGGACAGAGGAGCCCGGCGGGCTACAGTCCATGGGATCGCAGAGTCAGACACAACTGAGCAACTAAGCATAGTTATAATTTACTTCTTCCTGAGTGCAAGCTCAGTCCTTGAAATGATGTTTAACTTATTCCATAATTATTGGACAGCTAGATCAGAGAATATTTGGTCATTTCTGCTGTATAAAATTTGTCCATATAGCTACTGAGAGGTCTCATTTGATAACATAAATCTTTCTAGCATTGTCTGCAATGATTGATGCTTAAGTCAACTGTCAATAAGATGTGGATCTAGTTCAATGTCTTTCGATCTTTTTTTGAGACAATCTACATTGTGCCGTTAAAAAACTACTATCTTACAAAGGAAAAGAGAAAAGTTTCTCAGGGTAGTATTTCTAAGTCCAAAGCACAATTAAAACCAAGTCTTTTTTTTCCTAGCAAGTTCTTGCCTGTGACAGTGTGCTAACATGGCCCCCAAAAAGAAGACGGTCAGGAAGAACAAAGCTGACGTCCATGAGATGACCATCATTGTGGAAGACAGTCCCCTCAACAAGCTCAATGCTCTGAATGGGCTCCTGGAAGGAGGCAACGGCCTTAGCTGCATTTCTTCTGAACTGACAGATGCTTTTTATGGCCCCAACCTCTTGGAAGGTTTGAGTAAAATGAGGCAGGAGGGCTTCCTTTGTGACTTAGTCATCAGCACAAAAACCAAATCCTTTGACGTTCACAAGTCAGTGATGGCTTCATGCAGTGAATACTTTTACAACATCCTAAAAAAAGACCCCTCAACCCAAAGGGTGGATCTCAATGACATCGCACCACTGGGCCTGGCCACAGTCATTGCATACGCCTACACCGGAAAGCTCACTCTCTCCCTGTATACCATAGGAAGCATTATTTCTGCTGCTGTTTATCTTCAGATCCACACCCTTGTCAAGATGTGCAGTGATTTTCTGATACGCGAGATGAGCGTTGAGAATTGCATGTACATTGCTAACATTGCCGAAACATACTCCCTGAGAAACGCAAAGGCAGCCGCCCAGAAATTTATCCGGGATAACTTCCTTGAATTTGCAGAGACAGATCATTTTATGAAACTTACCTTTGAGCAAATCAATGAACTTCTTATAGATGATGATTTACAGTTGCCTTCTGAAATAGTAGCATTCCAGATTGCAATGAAATGGTTAGAATTTGACCAAAAGAGAGTGAAATACGCTGCCGATCTTTTGAGCAATATTCGCTTTGGTACCATCTCTGCACAAGACCTGGTCAATTATGTTCAGTCAGTACCGAGAATGATGCAAGATGCTGACTGTCACAAGCTCCTTGTAGATGCTATGAACTACCACCTCCTTCCTTATCATCAGAACACGTTACAGTCTAGACGCACAAGAATCCGAGGGGGCTGTCGTGTGCTTGTCACTGTGGGCGGCCGTCCAGGCCTTACAGAGAAGTCCCTTAGTAGAGACGTCTTGTATAGAGACCCTGAAATCGGATGGAGCAAACTTACAGAGATGCCAGCCAAGAGTTTTAATCAGTGTGTGGCTGTGATGGATGGATTTCTTTATGTGGCTGGTGGGGAAGACCAGAACGATGCAAGAAATCAAGCCAAGCATGCAGTCAGCAATTTCTGCAGGTACTGACTCTTTTATTAGAAATAGAAATGGTTCAATATTATGAGGGAATTGCCCTGACATAGAAGGAAGCTAATCATGTCTATTAGCTTAGGTCACTGGCTCAGTAAATCAATACTAATAACGCCACAGTACACATATATAAAACTTCACAATTTATAGAGTGCACTCACATATATTCTGCATTAGAAATTTCTGAATATGCCAGTGAAGCAAGCCAGGAAGAGTCTGATGATTCTGATTTTACATGTGAGAAATCTGACACCCAGAGAAGTGATACTGCTGGTAAGTGGAATTTACATGTTCTCATTTCTGGTCAGGGTGCTCTTCATGATACCCTGCCTTTTTGAAAGAAACTGGGTGCAAAGTAAGAAAGATTAAAAGGATGCAAAATTTCTTTTAAGTGGATTGTTACCGATGACTGTCAGATTCATAACTGGCTTGTTACTACTGATGACTGTCAGATTCATAACTGGCAACTAGGTTGAGATTATTAAAAAGGTGACAGCTAATTAATTTAAATTAATTTAAAACATTTCTTTAAAGACTAAATACCATCAATATCTTTGATGCATGTAGAGAGCAAAAGCATAACGAATCCTGCAGAAAGTGAAATTTACATGCATGTTATTTTTGTATATTTATAATAAAAAATGAAACCTACATACACATGAAATGTTCAGAAAGCAGTGCTTCTATTGGGGTAGTGGTTCAAAGCCAAACATACTTAATGAACAAGAGTTGAAACTTCATCTAGTAATCATAAAAAATATTCTTTACTATTTTATTATATGCACGTGTCATTTAAATTAAACACTTAATGATTTTTAGCCTTGATAGCCATGGTTTAGTCTTGACTTGGAGGTGAAATGAGATAAACATGAATGAACATCAGAGTTCTGTGTTTACAATACTTGGAACTACGGAAATAGGAAAGTATTAGTTTCCTATGGGTGCTTCTTTTCCTCCAGCTGATAACTGTTGGTACTCGACCTTTTGCCCTATTGACTTCAATGCTGATGGTATAGTAATTGTAACGTTGATCACTGAAAAAAGTGTATACCTATGCTAAAAAAATCGGACCTATTATTAATAATAAGTGCTAGAAATTAGAGAAACATCCAAAGTTTAGCTTTGTTGATGCACTGAGACATGAGTTCTACTGTTCTCATGCTAAACAGAGGATAGAAAACTTAGTGACCAGCTTTACGGTGCCAGTGGCCAGGAGAGGTGTGTGAACAAGAAGGGATCTGTGAGAAAAAGAGAAACAAACCCAGTTAGTCAACCCCTACCTTGATTAAGCTGTGAGGATGAGCTAGGGGGGCTGGTGTCTGAGGATACGCGGAATTGGCTTTCATGCGGCCGCGTTTCCTTTCCCCTTCTCTCATTCCACACATTCCAGCTCCACCTCCCTCCACGCGGGCATCCCGTAAATCCTGCTGGAGGATGGATATTTGAATACGGAGGAAACGGGGCCGGAGGTCATCTCAGCGGGGCGGTTGTGGCTGGTTTTACACGCGGGAGGAGCGGGAGTCACCCTCGCCGGCCCTGCCTTTCCCAAGGGCCACACTTTGTTACTGGATCAGAGAGGATCAGCAGCCTCCATCCCGGCAAGGAGTTGCTCTGGGTCCCCGGGCTCCTCGCACCGACGGGCTGGTGGTCTCCCCCTCACCCACCCCCAGCCCCGCCCCCGCCCCGGGTACTTCCCGCCAGGCTGTCACGCTTGCTTTGCCACTTCCAGATACGACCCCCGCTTCAACACGTGGATCCACCTGGCCAACATGACCCAGAGGCGCACGCACTTCAGCCTGAGCGTGTTCAACGGCCTCCTGTATGCAGTGGGCGGCCGCAACGCCGAGGGCAGCCTGGCCTCGCTCGAGTGCTACGTGCCTTCGGCCAACCAGTGGCTGCCCAAAGCGCCCCTGGAGGTGGCGCGCTGCTGCCACGCCAGTGCGGTGGCCGAGGGCCGCGTGCTGGTGACCGGCGGCTACATTGGCGGCGCCTACTCGCGCTCCGTGTGCGCCTACGACCCGGCGCGCGACGCGTGGCAGGAGCGGCCGGCGCTGGGCACGCCGCGCGGCTGGCACTGCGCGGTGGCGCTGGGCGAGCGCGTGTTCGTGATGGGCGGCAGCCAGCTGGGGCCGCGCGGAGAGCGCGTGGACGTGCTGACCGTGGAGAGCTTCTGCCCGGCCTCTGGCCAGTGGAGCTACGCGGCGCCGCTGCCGGTGGGCGTGAGCACGGCGGGCGCCTCGGTGCTGCACGGCCGCGCCTACCTGCTGGGCGGCTGGAACGAGGGCGAGAGGAAGTACAAGAAGTGCATCCAGTGCTTCAACCCCGAGCTCAACGAGTGGACGGAGGACGACGAGCTGCCCGAGGCCACCGTGGGCGTTTCGTGCTGCGCCCTGGCCATGCCCAACCCCGTGACCCGGGAGTCGCGCGCCAGCTCGGTGTCCTCGGTGCCGGTCAGCATCTGAGCCCGGGGCGCCGCGGGAAGAGAGAGCGGCCAGCGCGGCGAAGCGTGAGCTGTGGGAGAGGAAAGGAAAATATCTAACATTTACTACGGGGCAGTCTTTTCAGATCCATCGAGGCACCCGTCTTGGGGGTTTGCAGTTGCTGGTGGGGCATCATCTACCTCTCTGTCGATTTTTTTTTTTTTTTTTCTTAAGCAAAAGACAGGGCCGGAGCCAACAGAGACAAGAAGCCGTTGATTTCAGCGGCCACTGGGTGGCAGGCAGCACTCGAGGTGCGCACTTCATCGCCGCATCCTTTTTAAACTAGAGCGGTTACACCCACCTTGGAGATGGTGCTTCCGCATTTTAGTAACACAGGAAGCTTATGTGAGTAAAAGATCTCTCGTACAAAAGTTGATTGTCCTGTTTCTTTTTTTTCTTTAGGAAATTAAAAATATTCTTCATAGACTTTATTTTAACATGGAAATCCGTCTGCGTCCATAAGGACTCAAGATTTAATTCTATGTGTCAATGCAATTTCTTTTCCTATGCGTGCCTGAGTAAAAGATTTTGAAAGGCATCCCAGGAGAAAAATCACAAAGCTTAAGATGAGAGCGCGACTGGAAAGTAACAGGGACTCCATCCAGGGGCTGCCAGGTTGATGCCTTTGGCTTAAGAGTGATTCCGTCCTCCATGCCTCAGGCGCTCCAGAGTATTTCCTATCATAAAATCCTACTCTTGGAGAAGAAACTGACATCAGTCATTTCATTTCTAGTGTAAATTTACATCATTTTTCTGTTTCTCCTGGAAGTATTAGCACTTTACTTTGCTTCCCTGTTAAAGGGATTGCAAATATTGATATTACTAATATAATTGCTAATCTAAAAACTACCCGAAGATGGTTAAAGGCAACCTTGACCTTCATGTAGGACCCCAGAAGAACATCAAATAAAAGTCTGTCCTTAAGGATCATTAACTTAAAGCATACACAGCCCCAACGTTATGGAACCAGTAACAATAATTTGATTTCTTCCACTCTTAGATGAGTGAGAATGAAGGAAATGTTTAGAATTCCTGGATTTGGCACAAGTGGGATGAATGGATTTTCCTGTTGGTAAATCTTATTGTTGACCATTTCATATCAATCCTGATTTCTTAATTAAAAATCTAACACATTCATTTCCCATTGAAATGTTAAAATAATATATGCCCATTTGATTACGTATTTTTAAAATTTCATCTGTTGCAAATTAGCTTTACAAATGAAACTATATCCACTCCATATCACTTTTTTATTATGTTTGCCAAGTTTGGGAGCAAAGGAATGATGGTAGTAAATGATACATATTTTCCTTTCTTATAATTTATCCTTTTGTTCTTTGATAGTTCATTTTGGAGAGGAAGGGCTTATCAATTATGGGTTACGTGCAAATGGATTTTGAAAAAATAAGATAAAGTATCTAAATGGTGAAACATGAATATCTATGATGGTATAACTGGGTTTCCATGAACCCCCTCCTCTTCCACCTTGTGTAGATAGGTTATGGCTAGAGTTACAATATTTATATTTAAAATATTTTATTCGAACTGTGAAAAGTGGTTCATATAGTACATTTTGTGGAACAATTTTATATCATTGCCCCTGAGAGAAGGTTCAGTGTCTGCGTGTTTAATGGTAACACTTGGGTAAAGGCTAAAACACGGTAGGTTGAGAATAAGACATTATTAATGTAAAAACATTGGGTGTTTCCTCTCCCCATGCAGGGCAATACAGAGCAGACCTGCTCCTAGATTCTTTACTGTCCCAGGCTGAAAAATAAAGGCTTCTCTGTGTGAGAAGCCAATGTATGGAGCCGGTTATGTCACTGAGCTCTTAAGTCGCAACGTGCAACACATAGATAGACTTTTGCCCCTGCAGCAGTACTGGTAAAGTTAACTTTGATTTGTAATAAATTATTTTGGCTACAACTTACAAAGCCAATGTGAGGGTGACTGTAATATTGTCTCGTTTGCTGCGATATATTCTCATACAATTGAGAAACCTACAGCGCATCGTTAATTTTGAGAAAGAAAATTGATGTATTGTGGGTTACAGGCCATAAGTGGACAAATAGACATAATTTCTTGAATGTGTCTCCCACCGAGATCCTAGAAACATTGTGAAGTGGGGGGCCTAAGATACGAATGAAATACCACCAATCAATTAAAGTATTTTATCATGGAAGAATGAGAAAAGATGCTGAAACTAGAAGATTTTTCATCCATCAGAGCTTGATAAAATATGATGTGCAAAAATTCGGTAGTGACTTTCTAGAAGAGAGCCTGGGTTAGAATGGACAAATTGTTTGAGATGACCGTTTAATGTATTTTCTACACTGGTTGCCTGAAGACTCAGAATACAAATATCTGTGCTAACCAGATTCCTGGGTATATTGCTGTTGTTTCGTCTGCTCCAACAGTTAGGTCAATAAACAAAAAACTAATAGAAATTTGAAATTCCAGAATTTCTGACATAACAAATTAGTAGGGAGCAAGGAACATAAGAGTTGGTGAAAGTTTTACATCTTAGAACATCCTGCATGGACAATTGAAAGCCATGAAAGTGTATAGCATCAAAATGATGTCTGTCACCTTCCACGTGTAAGGGAAACACACTCTTTAAGCCAACTACTGAAGCAGGTGTTCCTGGAAAACTTGACGATTTCTCCATGTTTTCCAACTGGAAAATTACTTTATTTTCCTTATGTTTTAAACTTAGAATCAATCACACTTCCAGGCCTTTAGGATCCAACCCTGTTCCTGTTTTTATTTTTCTGAAAGCAAAGGACTTGTTATTTTTGTAATCCCAGAGTCCTCTGATGAAATAAAAGCATTAGTTCAATGTATCAGAGAAATAGCAGGCCACCCAGCAGCTGAAATAATAAAATTCAAGCTCTCTTTTTTGGAATGGGCCAGAGATCTGATGTGAAGGTTTCCAGGATACCAGACTGTAGTCTGTTCATTTTTAGCTAGACTTTTGATACCAGATTGTTATCCCTGATGTACCAGTTGCTTTCAGCTGTGTTGGATGGGTTTTATTTTTGCTTCCTATGTTGTAAGAATGGTTATGAATAGGAGGTCAGTGATGGTGCAGATGAATATAATTCTAAACCAGGCTTAGATGGTAGTGGAGTGTTATGAGTGAGGAGGTATAATTGAGGTAAGAAGCATGTGAGAATGTACTGACTGGCTCTATGACTTAAGGCAGAGCAGCATTATAATAAGTGTATTTTACAAACGTGCGTGTAGTTAAAGTTTGCCTGGAAATATGTAAGTGTTAAGAGGTCCATCTTTTGCTGGTTACCCTGGCCAAATATCTTCCAAATTCATCCAAGTTATTAGATAAAAGAAACTAATATCACTTCACTTATTTTTTTTCCAGAGTTACAAAGAAATGAGTTCATGCCATCTACTCTGGATGAGTCTTCTCTGAATAAACTAGAATTCCCAGCCCAGCCACTGATGAGTATATTCCCTAGCACAAAAATAATTCAAAGGAATTATTTTTCAATACATGCTTTTTAAAAACTGCAGACTGGTTTCCTAAACACTCCTCCATCATAATTATGAGAACTAAAGATTCTAAAACTAACAATTTTACCCTTCAGCACATTAAGAAGGTAAAGATCATTTAAATGCCCCTCTCAGGGAACCAGAAATAAAATACTTGTCTTGAATACTCCTTAAAAATCTTTGTGTTTATTCATCAAATTTTGGCCCAAAATTTCTTTGTTTGCTTAAAACATTCTTGTACTGTATAAGGAACAACAAACTAAAAGGTATATCCTGTTTATGATCTCCTCACTATCAATAAAGCTGCATTCAACAAGCGCTTTGTCAGTGATCAGATGTGGGCAGCTTTGAAGTGTTCTTTCTGTGATAGTTGGGTGTTGGTTTCTTTTTTTTTTTTTTTCTTCTTTATTTTGTTTTCATGATGACTCACCTCAATGAAACACAACAAAAAAGGAAGCAACAATCATTTAAAAAGCTGTTCCAATAACCTGAAGACTAGTGAAAAATAAAAAGGGATAAAGCATTGCTAATGACTTGCTTTGTAACTCAGACAGGAGCCCAGGTCTGTCTGTCTGTCCTGACTGTGCATAAGTCATAGATTAAGTGTGGTTTCTCATCTTGGTTCTGCCCTGACCACAGCCAGCCCGGAACAGGCTCGGATTCATCATCATTTGCAATGAAACCACCGCTTAGGAAATGAAATCATGTTGCTGTCGAGACCAGCCTCACAGCCTTTCCCTTCCACCTCACCATCCAACGAGCAAATGACGTGTAACCAACACGAGGTGTTCAGCCTTTGATCTGAGTTAGCAGTAAAGGTTTTTTTCTTTTACACGTGGACCATTTTTTTAAGTCCTTCTTGATTTTTTTTTTACAATATTGCTTCTGTTTTTTGTTTTGGTCTTTGGCTCCAGCCTTGGGATCTCAGTTTCCCAACCAAGTATAGAATCCATACCCCCTACATTGGAAGGCACTTAACCAGTGGACCACTGGGGAAGTCCTAGTAGTAAAATATTGAAACTCAGTTGAGGCCATCTTAGTCATTTCTAGAAAATTCTAAATGGCAGAAATAACTTTTTCTTAAGCTTCCCCAAGTCTCATGACCAGGTACAGAGACTAGTTAGTGGTGGTGGTTTTGTCGCTAAGTCACGTCCTACTCTTGCAGCCCATGGACTGTAACCCGCCAGGCTCCTCTGTCCATGGAATTTCCCAGGCAAGGATACTGGAGTGGGTTGCCATACCCTCTTCCAGGGCATCTTCCCAGCCCAGGGATGGAACCTTCATCTCCCAGGTGGGAGATGCAGGTGGATTTTTTTTTTTTTTTTTTTTTTTTACCACCTAGCCACCAGGGATTGGGCCCCAAACAGAAACAGAGGTGGCATTCCCAATCGTGAGCATCCCAGCCAAGGGCCCCAGAGTTTCCTCGCATTTTCTTTGAGCCCCCACAGAGCTCCAAGTTTCTCTGCAGGTTAGCACTCCTCTCCCCTGACATTCATATACCATCTATCCAAATCATAATACACAGGAAGTTATTTCATGAAATTACACCTTTGTGTATCAAAGGAATAACCATTTCGCACACAGTGTACTTGGCAAACGAAGTAGAAAGACTAGCGGTGAAAAGATACTCAGACCTTCCCCTCTGCTTTCCTCCCTTCAAAGCGGTACAGAGAAGAGCAGTAGGAGGTCCATTTCACAAACGGGCCTTTAGGGAGAGAGGGATCCAACCGGTGGCCCCTGGGAACACCCTGCCCAGCCCTTTTGCCGGCTTATGAAGCTGGGTGGAATGTGCATTATTCCTCATGCCGGCACCAACCTTCCACCCAGTTTCAGACCAAATCTGCTCTTTAGAGAGTGGTACAGAGGAGAAAGCACTTTTCCTGAACCTTTGGACAGAAACAGTACCTTCAGATTAGCCTAAAGATCTTATGCAATTTCTTTCCTTATCCCTTTCAGAGCAAAGCCTTATAAAGTAAGTCAGGCTGACTCATAACTGATCTTCCATCTGGACTTTGCCTTGATATTCAGAAGTGATCGCAGTCTTCAAAAAGAAGACCCTTGTTAATTACCATTATTCATTTAGCCCAGAAGGGATGATGTGCCAAAAAGGAAGAAGCATGGCTCTGATCATAGTAACAAACATTTCTCCCACTCCCTCCCCATCCCGGCCAGCAACACGGACCCAGAGGAGGGAAGAGTCCAGTGATACAAATAGAGAACTTACCCCACCTTTCTGACCATCTTTGCTTTGCATTCACATTTAGGTTATCATCAGAGGCTCCATATTAGGAAATTCTCTTTCCATCTTGGGGATATCTTTCCTCTCCAACAAGATGGGATGGGGCACACTGAGCAGGATGAATGTTTGGTGGGCTAGGGATGGAAGTGATTTATGTCAATTGCATCTATATCACTTCAGCTAGAAGTAGGCATGTGGCCTTCCTGGATGCACAGGAGCTGGGGAAAGAAGGTTTCAGATGAGCCCGGGAGGGAAAAAGAAAAGCTTTCCCAGAGTGTTGTCTCTACATGATGAAGGATTACCCTTTGGAAACCGTAGCTCTCATCTCCCACCCCGGCTGTCCAGGGAACAAGGAGCTTCCCAGTGCCCCTCTCTCTGTGCTCATGCCACAGCATGCTCTCCGTCCACCTGCTTCCGGGCTCACAGTTCTTGCACTCAGCCCCCTCCTTAGATCTTGCTTCTTCCCTTCTGAAGGACAAGCGCAGACAGCTCTTGCAGACTTTTCTCAATTTGGGGCTCTTATGGGTCTCCAGCATACATTTAATGGGTTCTGTAAGCCTCGGGTATTTGCATAAAGCTGGTGCCAATGAACTCAAGGAAACTGGTCTAATATCAGAATTGCCCCCCTCACCTCTCCCCCACACAGGTCTCCTTGTCCTTCTACTTCTAGAATGCTCTAAACTCTTCTTGATTTTATTAAAATACTTCTTCTAAGACAATGTGGACTATACAGTCCTTGTCTGTGACTAAACTTCTCTCATTCCAGCCATAGAAGAAAGTTCCTAATGCATGATGCTTTGGGGGGAAGAGCACATTATGTAGTCTAAGAGAGGAAATACTATGCATTGATTCTTTTGTTTTCTTCTTATGTTAGTTTCCGATGTACAGCAAAGTGATTCAATTATACATACATATATGAACATGTACAAAAGAATATGTATATATTCTTTTTTAGATTCTTTTCTATCATAGATTGTTACAAGATGTGAGTTCCCTGTGTTATACAGTGGGTCCTTGTTGTTTATCTATTTTACATGGAGTAGTGTGTATCTGGAGAAGGAAATGGAAACCCACTCCAGTGTTCTTGCCTGGAGAATTCCAGGGACGGGGGAGCCTGGTGGGCTGCCATCTATGGGGTCGCACAGAGTCGGACATGACTGAAGTGACTTAGCAGCAGCAGCAGCAGCAGTGTGTATCTGTTAATCCCAAATTCCTAATTTATCCTTCTCCCCTCAATGCATCAATTCTTCATCACCATCACAGGAGAGGATTCCTCAGGGAGAGAGGAGGAAGGAAACTGAAATAATCAGTCTGTCCTCCAAATCTTCTTCCCTAACCTCTATGAAACCTTTCCATTTAGTGCAAGCTTGAAGTGGAGAAATGTTTTATCCGATCAGAGTTCTGCATATGGGTAACAAAGAAAATTCTGCATGCAAAAAGAACCTGCATTTAGCAAATGTTTACAAGTACCAGGCGCTCTGCTGTGATACATGGTGAACAAGATGCTGTGTTTCCCCAAGGGTAGTGAAGAACTCCCCATGGGGTGCCCGATGCCTGAAGCGCATATTTAGATCAAGCAGGGCCAACCCCACAGCACACAATTAAATTAGCAAGCATGTGCTCCTTGCCAAGTTCTGTGTTCCCTGGGTGCTATGGAGAAGAGAAAGGTAAACCCAACTTAGAGCCTGCACTCAGGGTGCTCAGATGTGGTGAGAAGCTTCCTGATTGACCCCGCTGGGCCCTGATCATGCTCTGTCTCTGCCTGGCTCTGTGCTCCAGGAGGCTGATCCCCAGGGACTAGCACCCAGACTCAGACTCTTCAGCTGAGAGGTTGTATTTCTCCTGTGGGAGGACACAGGGAGGTCAGAGGTGGGAGAGAGTGGCTGCGGTGTTTCTGGCCTGTTCTCCAGCAGGTGTCCCTCTCCATGGCTCTTCTGTGACTGCAGCCCCGGGACTCCGGCTCTCGCTGGACTCACACCTCCACACCAGCTGCCGACCCTGGGTACCTTCTCACTGGCTTGTTGACGTTCTGTCACCCTTCTGGGAATATGTTCCTTGAGAGAGAGGACCTTGTCTGTCTCAGGCACTGCTGTGAACATCCAGCATCTAGAACATGCCTGGTGCACAGCAGGGGATCAGCACGTTTTGTTGACTGAATAAATGAGTGAACACGTGAATGAAATTACAAACCCATGTAACTTACTGCTTGCTAGATTCCCATTCCAATTATTTTCAAAGAATGATAGGGTCCTTTATGGGGCTTCCCAGGTGGCTCTGTGGTAAAGAACCCACCTGCCAGTGCAGGAGATGTAAGAGGTGCAGGTTCAATCCCTGGGTCAGGAAGATCCCCTGGAGGAGGGCATGACAACCCATTCTAATATCCTTGCCTGGAGAATTCCATGGACGGAGGAGCCTGTCGGACTACAGTCTGTAGGGTCACACAGAGTCAGACACAACTGAAGCGACTTAGCCCGTACACAAGGTCCCTTATTACTATTTTTAAACAGCTGGATTTCTGTTTGTTTAGTTAGATTTGGCTGCGCTGGGTCTCTGCTGCTTGGCACTGGCTCTGTCTAGTTTTACTGAGTGGGGCTACTCTTTTTTGTGGTGGGCTTCTCACTGTGGAGGCTTCTTCACTGAGGAGCACAGGATCTAGGCACGTGGGCTTCAGTAGTGGGAGCAGGAGGGTTCAGTAGCCGTGGTACATGGGCTTAGTTGCTGTGTGGTGGGCAGGAATCTTCCTGGACCAGGGATGGAACGCGTGTCCTCTCCACTGGCAGGTGGATTCTCATCCACTGCGCCACTAGGGAAACCTCATTCATTTATTTAATAATCAATCACTGCACATCTACTACATTCAAAGCGCTTTCCTTTGCCCCAGGAAGAGGTGAGTATAATGAAGGCCGTTGCGACAACCATGGCAACAAGAACCTCTCCAAACTAACGGGACATCGTGAATTCTATTGCTGAGAACACATCACAGGCAAAGGGAATTATCCAGACAAACCTTACTCTACATCTACCTATTTACTTTTAAATTTCTTAGAAGGTTGATAATATTTCTATACTTATTTCTCTATTAAATTTTTTTAAATAGCATACTTTTTCTCTAACATTGCCAAACCTTTAAAAGCAGGTTAGGACTAATTTCAGCAAATAGCTGGTAAGCATTTAGTGCTTACTATATAGAATAAAAATATATATTATATAATTATATATAATTTGATAGAATATATTTGTTTATATTTATTCTGTCAAATGGTGTATATATATATGAATATAAATATATATCCTGTTAAATTTTGTAGCTAGCTAGATCTATCTATATTTATCACTAAATAAATACCAGCTAAATGTAAAAACAAGTCCTATATATAGTTTTATACATATATATGTACTTATATATATAGTTACAATGTTATGTGTAATAGGGGACTGTGTCCCCTCAAAATTCCTATATTGAACCCCTAATGTGATGGTATTTGGAAGCAGGCCTTTCAGTTCAGTTAAGTTCAGTCACTCAGTCGTGTCCAACTCTTTGCAACCCTATGAATCACAGCACACCAGGCCTCCCTGTCCATCACCAACTCCCGGAGTTCACTCAGACTCACGTCCATCAAGTCAGTGATGCCATCCAGCCATCTCATCCTCTGTCATCCCCTTCTCCTCCTGCCCCCAATCCCTCCCAGCATCAGAGTCTTTTCCAATGAGTCAACTCTTCGCATGAGGTGGTCAAAGGACTGGAGTTTCAGCTTTAGCATCATTCCTTCCAAAGAACACCCAGGGCTGATCTCCTTCAGAATGGACTGGTTGGATCTCCTTGCAGTTCAAGGGACTCTCAAGAGTCTTCTCCAGCACCACAGTTCAAAAGCATCAATTCTTCGGTGCTCAGCACTCTTCACAGCTCAACTCTCACATCCATACATGACCACTGGAAAAACCATAGCCTTGACTAGATGGACCTTTGTTGGCAAAGTAATGTCTCTGCTTTTCAATATACTATCTAAGTTGGTCATAACTGGGAGATCATTAAGTCATGAGGGTAGAGCCCCATGATGGGAGTAGAGTCCTTGTAAGAAGAGGGGGAGCGAGCCCTCCCTGTTCCCCTATGAGGTCACCTTGAGAAGATGGCCATCTGTGGACCAGGAAGAGGGCCTTCATCCAGACTCCAACCATACTAACTCTCAGGACTTCCCTGCCTCCAGAACGGTGAGAAATGAATGTATGTTGTGGAGCTTCCTAGTCTACAGTGTTTTGTTACAGCAGCCCCAGCTGGAGCAGACTGAGCTAGGAATAGAGGTGGAGATGAAGATTATAGAGACAGAGACGTATATATGTCTCATCACGTTTGGTTCTGAGATTTAACAGCCATTCTGATGCCATTGCCTTAAATTACATGGGAGCTGAATGAGTTTGTAGGCAACATTCATTTCTTCAAATACATCTTGAGGGCCTTCATGTTCCTGGCCACATGGAGAAACCTGAGAAGGTTGGAGCCCACCCACTGACCCCCAGAGGACTTCTTCTGGTTCAGGAATGGGCCATAGACAGAGGGACTCCTGGGAGCAGGGGACCTGCAGCCCAAACCCTCGAGCCCTTCAGATCCCCCACAGGCCTTCATGATGGTTTTCTCGTTTCCCTCATGGATAAAGACACTGAGGACCAGTCAGGACTCGGGTCACAGTCCTGGGTGATGGACAACACCAGCCCTGACCTGAGATACTAGGACATCTTCCAGAGACACTAAAATGTGACATTAAATAACATAGAAGGTGGTAAACTCAGCTGAAAGAAGGATCTGCCCATTCTTCAGAGGCTCTCCCCAGAGGCACCCTTCTGAAGGTGATACAGTAGGTGGGAGACTGATCCCAGGCAAGGGCAGAAGGCACGTGCTGGAGGTGGCAGGGTCCCTGGAGGAGAGCTTCTCCATCCAAGAAGGACTGGCTGAAACAGGGACAAACTGGCTCCACCGAAAGTCCATGGAATATTGAGATACTGTCACTTCCCTTTGATTTCTGATGAATTCATTTAGTCATGCTCAGTCACTCAGTCATGTCCAATTCTTTGTGACCCCATAGACTGTAGCCTGCCAGCCTACATGGAATTTTCCAGGCAAGAATACTGGAGTGGGTTGCCATTTCTTCCTCCAGGGAAGTTTCCTGACCCAGGGATCAAACCATTGGCAGGAGGATTCTTTACCACTGATCCACCAGGGAAGCCCATCCTCCAGTAGAAATCCAGCTCAATAAGTCAGTGCCTTTGGTGAAGTCTGTCAGTCCTCTGACCCTGACTACATTGACCAAACGCAGATGAGAGAGGGAGTTCTCAGGGGTGAGAGGTCCCTGTGACCACAGGCAGCCCTGGGCTCCAAGCTGCAGGAGGAGACTTTACACTGGGGGTGGGGGGGGGCGGGGGGCTTCCCTAGGGATGGAGCACATGCCACCATATGCTCTGCCACACTCCTGAGCAGGGAACGAGTGATGGCCCAGCCCTGCTTTGATGCCTCCCGGGTTTGCTGTTGGGATGTCCAGTTCAGTCGCTCAGTCATGTCTGACTCTTTGCAACCCCATGGACTGCAGCACGCCAGGCTTCCCTGCCCATCACCACCTCCCAGACTTTGCTCAAACTCATGTCCATTGAGTCAGTGATGCCATCCAACCATCTCATCCTCTGTCATCCCCTTCTTCTCCTGCCTTCAATCTTTCCCAGCATCAGGGTCTTTTCCAATGAGTCAGTTCTTTGCATCAGGTGGCCAAAGTACTGGAGTTTCAGCTTCAGCATCAGTCCTTCCAATGAACAACTATGCCTTTAGGATGGACTGGTTTGATCTCCTTGCAGTCTAAGGGACTCTCAAGTCCTTAGAGTCTTCTCCAACACCAGAGTTCAAAAGCATCAATTCTTCGGCGCTCAACTTTCTTTATGGTCCAACTCTCACATTCATACATGACTACTGGAAAAACCATAGCTTTGACTATAGGGACTTTGTCAGCAAAGTAATATCTCTGCTTTTTAATATGCTGTCTAGGTTGGTTACAACTTTTCTTCCAAGGAGCAAGCATCTTTTAATTTCATGCCTGCAGTCACCATCTGCAAGATTTTGGAGCCCAAGAAAATAAAGTCTGTCACTGTTTCCATTGTTTCCCCATCTATTTGCCATGAAGTGATGGAACCGGATGTCATGATCTTAGTTTTTGGAATGTTGAGTTTTAAGCCAGCTTTTTCACTCTCCTCTTTCACTTTCATCAAGAGACTCTTCAGTTCCTCTTTGCTGTTGGGATGTAGTGGAAGGGATTTGGCTGTGGGTTTGCCAGATGGAACCCCCAGAGGCCAGTGCTTCTCAGGCTGCAGTCTTTTCCATTTTTTCCCAATGCACCACATTACATAATTCTACTTTCTCTTTGTGCGTTTTCTCTTTGCTCATGCAGTGCAAAGTTAGAGAGCCCTGTTTTATAGAATCCAGCCCCACTGATGGTCTGCCCTGGATATCAGGCACTTGTTTGGGTCAGAACTCCACAGGATTCCATGCAGAGTATCAGCTGTGGCTCACAGGACACTGGCAACCAGCGACAGAGCTGCAGGGTTCTTTGGAGCCATGGAGGGCCTGCTGACTGCCACGGGAATATCTTTCCAGCAGCCGTGGAACAGCTGGGTCCCCCTGTGTGGTCAGAATGCTGGGAATGGTGCTCAGTTTTCTCTGAATTTCCCACTGAGTGTGGTATCTGCTCTTTATACGAAAGAGCCCGTGTACTTTAAGGAGGGAAAGGTGAAAGTTGCTCAGTCATGTCTAACTCTTTCCAAGGACTGTATAGCCCATGGAATTCTCCAGGCCAGTACACTGGAGTGGGTAGCCGATCCCTTCTCCAGGGGATTTCTTCCCATCCCAGGGATCAAACCCAGGTCTCCCGCATTGCAGGCAGATTCTTTACCAGCTGAGCCACAAGGGAAGCACAAGAATACTGGAGTGGGTAGCCCATCCCTTCTCCAATGGATCTTCCTGACCCAGGAATTGAACTGGGGTCTCCTGCATTGCAGGTGGATTCTTTACTAACTGAGCTATAAGGTGGGGAAAAGAGTAAAGCAAAAGGTTTTGTGCCAGGGATTAATACTACAGTAAAGTCAGAGAGAAGATCAGACTGCTTACAAGACCCAAGAAGGCCTGAGTCACCTCTAGTGGAGACCGGTCCTCTGAAGTTACAAGCATGTGACAAAAATCTGAATATGTTCATCTCTTCACTTGAGGATACAGTAGGCCTTCCTGACAAAAGATAGAAAACCGAGACCCCCAACCTCTCATTTCTTGGTGTGACATTGGCTCACCTTCAAGGACAGACGTACAGTCAGTTGAAGAGGCATCAACATCCCCCAGTGCCTGGTAACTCACACCAAAAATATCTTATAGGCATCTCGGGAGAATGTAGAACAACTTCAGAGAGAAATGATGAATGGTTTGCATGAAAACACTCATCTTCTGGAAAGCCTTAAACTGCTGATCCAAGAAGTTATGAGATGGAAGAAAGTGCAGGAATTAAAGAAAGGGAAAAAAAATTCAAATCATACAAAACAAAATAGTTTCAAATGATGAAGGGAGCCAGTTCACATCTCTAACTGAAACTATACTGAAGATGATACATCTGCCTGCTTAGTTTAGGGAAGATTACATTTGAATTAGATGAAAAAAGTGATTCGAACACAGCTGCTTATACTATCAGTCAGAAGTCAATTTGAAGAAACTTATCAATGCTGCTTACTTAAATGTTTCCTTGAAAGAGAAAAACTGGAATTATTTTAAATAATTTGACTAAAATCAGATGGATGAAGAGTTTACAGTTCAAATGAAAAATGTCCAAACTGAGCAAGTATCTTAATGTCTAAAAATTAACAGCCTAAAGGTGCGAGACAAGAACTTCAACTGAACTTCAAATACTGTCTGAACTGTGTCAAGAACACACAGTGAAACTTTGCAGAAAACCAGCTGAGGAGGTAATTTATCTCTTAGAGGAAAAACTTCCAAAAATGTAGAAAAGCATCAGAAACATGAATTGGAGACACAACTCCAGCCAGAAGAAGGTCTGGCTGAAGGTCTGGAGAAAGAATTACAACTTCCTTCTTGGAAAGCTAGATGGATTATCTTCCATGAGAAAAAAGCTCAAGAGAGCTGGCTGGCAGCTTCGACAACTGGAAGAAAGCTCAGTGAGCTAAGACAAGGGAATGGCTGTACCTGGCAAAAATCAGCTGACGTAAATTTCCAATTTCCCCAAGCAGCCCTAGAGTGGGCTGATTAATGGCCACACCCCACTGTTTGGATCTTGTGCATATCTGTGACATGTGGCCAAAGGGACTTGATAGAGGTAATTAAGGTTATGGATCTTGAGGTGATGACTATCCTGGACTCACCAGATGGACCCAATCTAGTCACTTGAGACCTCGAAAAACCAGAGAAATTTCTCCAACTGGAGTCAGAGAGGAAGTCAGGGAATTTCCAGGTGGGAGAAGGATTCACTGCACCGCCAAGTTGCAGTTGTCCATGTGCAAAGGTTGAAGAAAGGCCTCTAGAAGCTACTGCCAGCCCCCAGCTGACAGCTGGCCAGGAAACAGGACCTCGGACCTACAGCTGCAAGGAACTGAGTTTTGCCAACAACCTGAATGAGCCTAGCCTGAGCCTCTCTATTAGATAGAGTCCAGCCCATCCGCACTTTGATGCAAAGAAACCAGAGAGCAAAGTCACACCTCTAACCTACAGAACTAGAATAAATGTGTGTTGTTTTGAGGAACTAAGTTGAGAGCTAATATTCTTCCAGTCGACAAGCAGCCCTGGGCACAGGTCCTAAAAGATCAGTGCATCAGGTCCCCGAGGGAGGAGGAGAGTTAAGGACTCTGGAACCCAGGGTCACATGCAGGTCTGTTTCCGCTTTCACTGGCCCCTGTGCATCCACAGCCACAGGAAATTTGCCTGTGTTTTCTCTCTTTAAAAGTAAATTTATCTGTTTTTAGTTTAACCACTATTTTTTTCTTGATGCCACATTTGTGATAAAATGACAATTCCTAAGGTATTGTTTTTCAAATATAAGTGGTTGCTATGTAATTCTTATGCATACATTATTTCCTGTAGAGAATAAATCATATAAATATTATATTTTGTTTAAAATAAAAGGTCCATGATCATTTAAGCCATCATTAAACTTCAATATGGCCAGAAGCAAACATTCAAAAGCATAAAGATCATTTCTATATCCTATGAGCTGTTATTGGAAATCTATAATAGTAGGTTAATATCTCAAAAATTTTGATTGTTTTTAAAAACAACACATGAGTGTACATGCACACACACACACACACCCAAATGACAACACCACCCCCAGATAAACTTAGTCTTGCAATATTTTTATAATCACTAACTCATAGTTTAGGGGACATTCACCTTTGTTTCTTATTTTTCCATTTGTTTTTAACCTTTACTTTGTTTAGGATATATCCTTTACTGTTTAAATGTCTTTAAATGTTATGCAGTCAAAACAAATTTTCCCTTTGTGAAAAAATAAAGATACATCTTGAACTGTTATGTCTAGCAACCTGCTAGGCTCTGGACCCAAGATGACTAGACCTTGGGAGTCCCCAGGGGTGGAGGGGTGTGGGAGAGAGGCTGGGAGACAGAAGTGTAAACAAGTAATTGCCGGATGATGCAATGCCGGGAACCCCAGGGTGTGTGCAGAGCCTCGTGGGATCCTGCGGGAGAGGCAACTTCTCTACAGGGGTCAACGCAAAAGAGGCAAACTGCCAACTGGATTTAAAAAAAGATTTAGAAATCAAGTGTTTCTGTGGATCATGCACTACATTCAAAGAGCATTGTAGGGCTTCCCTGGTGGCTCAGTTGGTGAAGAATCCGCTTGCCAATGCGGGAGATGTGGGTTCGATTCAGCTCTGGGAAGATCCCACCTGCTATGTGCCACAACTGCTGAGCCTGTGCTCCAGCGCCCAGGATCCGCAGCTACTGAACTCCGTGTGCCCGAGAGCCCGCGCTCTGCAACCGGAGAAGCACCACAGCCAGAAGCCCGCAGCCTGCAGCGAAGAGTAGCCCCCACCACTCCAACTCGAGAAAAGCCCGCAAACAACAAGCCAAAAATTAATTAAAATTCTTAAAAAAAAAAAAAAGAGCATTATAAGTGTATACTCTGTCCTCTCTTGAATTTTGCCAAAAAGTTTAACAAGGGTTATCCCCTCGTGACCTCATCTATCGTCTTTGGAAAGAAGCCTAAATCGAGAGTTGGAAAACTGGTGTTTTATATCTAAATCCAACATCTGCTAAACCAATGGTTTGATTTCTGTAAAAATGGTAGTTAATCATAACCATTCTGCTTATCTCGTAGGACAATTGTAAAGATTAAATTATATCATGTACATGAAAACGCTAGGGCACCCAACAGATTACTTCAGGTCACGGCGTTTCTACACTGAGTTCCTGTGGCTGCTGTGAATGACTGCCATGTTCTAAAAGAACAGACTCATCAGAGTAATACATGATTTGACTCCTTCGAGTTCCACAGCACCTTTCTTCTGAAGCCTTGCACATCTGTTCTCTCTTGGACCCCCCTAATGTCTTTCCAGGATAAGCTGGGGCACATATGACTGCCCCAGACTTGCAGAAGAATGAGGAAGATGAAGTCACAGGGTGGGATCCAGACTTGGACTCCAGCTCCTGCTTTCAGACCATCCCCTGTGTACACACAGCACCCAGAGCACCAGGAGGAATGGCAGCAGTCCTGCTAACGCATCATTTAATAGCCACTCAGAACAGACAGGGATATGTTTATTCCAATTACAAAGGCTCAACAGTAAAGTTCATTCCCTTCAATATTCAGCTGGAGAAAAAAAGGAAAAATAAAAAACCCCATGTCTCTAAAATATAAAGGAGAAAGTACAGGCCGCCTGCCTGCCCGGGTTCCCGCCTTCCTCCCAGGGGTCTGCACAGCTGTGGGGATCCCCCTGCTCTGTTACCCTCCAGCCATTCTAGGCACAGAACCCCTTTTCCCACCTCTGCCTGTGGAAATTCCTCTCCTGCCTAAGTGTTAGTCACTCAGTCATGTCCGACTCTTTGTGACTCCTTGGACTGTAGCCCTCCAGGCTCTTCTGTCCATGGAACCCTCCAGATAAGAATACTGGAGTGGGTTGCCATTCCCATCTCCAGGGAGATCTTCCTGACCCAGGAATGGAATCGGATCTCCTGCATTGCAGGCAGATTCTTTACCATCTGAGCCACCAGGGAAGCCCTTCTCCTCGCTAAGCTCAGCCCAAATGCCACTCCTCCCTGATCCCAGATGTTGGGAATATGTTCACCAGCTTAGACTAGTGGGAAAGAATCCAGGCCCCTAGGAAGTCAGCTTGAGTCTGAACCTCTGCTTTGCTACTTAACCTTCCTACCTCTGGCCCGTTATCTGTAAGGGGGAGGCCGTGGTGGCCATGTTAATAATGGCCTTACCATCATAGGGTTATTAAGGGGATAATGATGATAAGATAATGCAAGTGGCACACTCGATGACACGTGCAATGCCCAACAAATGCATGGGTATGTGCCAAGTTGCTTCAGTCACGTCTGACTCTTTGTGACCCTATGGATTGTAGCCCGCCAAGCTTCCCTGTCCACGGGATTCTTCAGGCAAGAATATTAGAGTGGGTTGCCATGCCCTCCTCCAGGGAATTGTCTCAACTCAGGGATCGAACCCACGTCTCTTATGTCTCCTGCAATGGCAGGTGGGTTCTTTGTCAGTAGCACCACTTGGGAAGCCCATCCAGTAAATACCAGCCGTCAGATTCACTTCAGCTCTCTGAGGAGGGAAATTGGTTCTCTGGTGCCCCTTTACCTGGTACATAAGCATATATTCCAGTTCTGTCATTTATGAGATCTGTGAGCTTGGCCTACCATTTAATTTCCTAAAGTCTTAGTCCTCATCTGCAAAATGGGGTTTTGACAGACATCAAAGCCAGTAATGTGTATTGAAGCACCTGGCACAGTGCTGGTGAGTAAGTTTTTGCACAAATATATTTTAGCCATTGTTTGGTGCCTTAGCGTCTATATGAAAACTGTATTAAAGAGTTAAGGTTCTGATATCACAGTGTTCCTCAGACAGTATCGTCTGACGTCTACAGTTGAAATTATAGATTAAAACTTGAGAACTGGAAAAAAGAGAAAGAGTGTGCAGGATCAGGGGGCCAGGGCTGGGAGGACCACAGGGTGCAGCCCGATGAGATCTGTTCTCCACAAGAGACAAGCAGAGACAAGCAGTCCTCAGCTCCACTCCTGAAAGCGGCCGTCACCTCCTCCTGCTGAAGGGGGAGGGTCTGGGCGAGGTAAAGAGAGAACTGGAGAACGTAAGAAGCAAGTAAAATGAAGAAGAACGTGGTCGGGGGACAGAAGAGGGAGAAGGAAATGCACAGAGAGGGAAAGGGGACGAGAGAAACCCTGTGACCGGGGACATGCTCACCTCAGAGTCTTTGGATGGAGTGTTACAGCCCCAGAGGATGCTGGGAAAATCTAAGGGCGTGGCTGCCTGTCCCCTTGGATGGAGTGTTTCAGCCCCAGAGGATGCTGGGAAAATCTAAGGATGTGGCTGCCTGTCCCCTTGGATGGAGTGTTTCAGCCCCAGAGCATGCTGGGAAAATCTAAGGACGTGGCTGCCTGTCCCTTTGGATGGAGTGTTTCAGCCCCAGAGGATGCTGGGAAAATCAAAGGGCGTGGCTGCCTGTCCCCTTGGATAGAGTGTTTCAGCCCCAGAGGATGCTGGGAAAACCTAAGGGCGTGGCTGCCTGTCTCCACACTTGCAGGTGGCAAGTGGCAGCTGTCATGTGGGTCTCCAGATCCCACCACTCAAAGAAGGGGCCCAGCTTGGTTTTTTTCTTAATTTTATCTTATCAATATTTATTATGTTTTAAAAGTCACTTAATGATGGTTTATGTATCCTATTTTTTTATTGAAGTAGAGTTGATTTACAATGTTCTGTTCATTACTGCTGTACAACAAAGCGATTCTCTTATATATATATATAAATATATACACATTCTTTTTTAATATTTTTTCCATTATTGTTTATCATCAGATACTAATATATTTCTTTGAGCTATACTGTAGGATCGTGTTGTTTGTCCACCACATCCTGCTTAACCATGGAACTAATCCAGGAAGGTGACAGATCCAGGAGTCGACTCTGTTTTTCCATATTAGCACACAGTATTATTGCTCTATTTTGATATAAGCTGAATATCCCAGTAATGCCGCTAGATTAAAAAGAAAATTATATGTTGTTTTGCTGATAATTTTTTTTTAAAGCAGAGGACGACTGTAGTTCGTTTTGTAATAATTCTACTTGACTTGCTCACCCCTGGAAGACCTCAGCTCTTGCAGTAAAGGCCACGGGGAATGCCTGAGTCAGACACACACCCTCGATTCAGTGCATCCGCCTCTGTGTGGCTTTGCAGAGGCTCCACGTGGGTGCAAACATTTGGCTACATCACTGTGATTTTAGTTGATCCCGAGCAACAGATATCAAACTATTACGAGTTTCACTGATGTTCCTTTTATTTTTTCTATATTTTTCAGGTGGGACATTATACTGATTGTATAATAGGTTATATTATCTCTGAAAGTTATTTTAAGATAAAAGGAGTTAATTTTTTTTTTTTAATTGACAGGGAGAGGTGTTGGGGAAGATGGGATTGAAACCCTGCCCTCAAAGCATTTCTGACCATCCTTTCCCTTAGTTCTCTTCTCTCCTGCCCACTCCAGCTGGTGGAGATGCTGGCCTGCGGGACGACAAGGCACTGGACCTAGCCCTCCCTTCCTGGGTCTCTGACATCCCCTGCCAAAATGTGTGTATTCTGTAAGGAAGTGAGTAGAGCTCCAAATGGTCACTGTCACTAATGGTATCATATAATATCATGATTTTTTAAAGTAAAATATTCCATTTTTAGCCTGATGCTGGAAAAGATTGGGGGCAGGAGTAGAAGGGGGCAACAGAGGATGACATAGCTGGATGGCATCATCAACTCAATGGACCTGAGTTAGAGTAAACTCTGGGAGACAGTGAAGGGAAGCCTGGCATGCGTAGTCCATGGGGTCACAAAGAGTCAGACACCACTGAGCAACTGAACAACGGCAGCAACAGGGATTTCTGGTGAGTGGGCCTAGCTGGAGGAAATGTAACTGCTGGAAGATGGTGCCCACCTGGTTTTCCTCATTCCAAGATGGAGAGACCTCTGTACCACCACCCACTGTGACTCCCTCAAGCTGGGCTCCAGGGGCCAGCTCATCCTCTCCCCTTCCTCCAAAGATGATCCCACAGCCTTGGGCAAGGACATAGACCCAATGTTTGCATTAGCTGAAAAGGATAGAAAGACTAGTTTTCAGTGGAAAAAAAAAATCACAGCATTCAGATTCAGGATGGGAGTATTTCCAGCCAGGAAGCCAACAGTGATGGTGAAAGCCAAGATTTTGCAGCTAGTCGCCCTGGGTTCCTCGGCTCAGCTCCAGCCCTGACCAATCTTGTGACCAGCAGGTTTTATTTACCATCCCTGCAATTCAGATGCCTGGGCAGTTGAATGAGGGTACCTGCCTCAAGTGGTACCCATGAGAACGGAAAGAGTTATATTCTGTCAGTGCCTAGAGGAGGGTTTGGCACGTACGTATTACAGGCTAAGTGTGATAGTTGTAACAATTCTTCCTGGAAAATTTCCTTCCCTTCCCCCTGGAGTGCGGAGACTGCAGAACGGCTCAGCAGTGCTTGTCGTGACCTGGGTATGCCAGGTGCATGGTGCCCTTTCTGTGCATGTCATCAAACACGGACCAGATTAGAGAGGAAAGCTCCACAGGGAAACAAAGACACCAGAGAATTCCCGTTTGACAGGCACAGACCAAGACAAAGGGAGTTATGTGAACACCAGCCACATATTCAGAAGAGTTTAGACAATACACTGCTTTGTTATATTTCATGAGTTCATGGCACCCAAAGATGCCGCTAATACAGGAGGACAATAGCTGACATATCAGGTTTTGCAGTCATACTACCAGTGGCTGACTGTTTGCCAAACCGCCTTCGGCATCGTCCCTGAGTTCACAGAACAAAAAGAGGATGGGTATTAAAATGCTCACTTCCATCAGACTTTAAAAGTCCCAGATTATCTGAAAGAGCAGTCAAACTAAACCCAGAGTGCAGCCTGTTGCATCTGATGGCAAAATTATTAAATTTATTCCATTCCTGAGGCATCTAAATAGGAGGAAGGGGGTGTTTGGCAAACATGAGCAGAGGGGAGCCCTGCGCAGGATTTATCTGAGTCCACAGGCGGTGGACTAGATTTCTAGGGCTGTCATAACAAATGACCACAATTTGGATGACTCACAACAATAGAAAAGTATTCTTTCACTGTTCTGGAGGCAAGAGGTCCAAAATCCAGGTGCCAGTAAGGTTGGTTCCCTCTGCAGGGCTGTGAGGGAGCATCTGTTCTGTGCTTCTCTCCCAGCTGCTGGAGGCTTCCACCCGTCTTCGGCGTTTCTTGACTTGAAACTCCATGACTCCGTGACCACCTTCTCCCAGTGTGTTCCTGTGTCTTCTCATGGCATTTTCCTGTGTGTGTGTGTGTGTGTGTGTGTCCAAACTTCCCTTAGGGTGTTGTATTGGTACCACCTTAATGACCTCAACTTACCTTGATCACATCTGCAAAGACCTTTATCACAAATCAGATCACGTTCCCAAGTACCAAGGGTTAGGATTTCAACATCTCTTTGGGGGCGGGGGACACAATGCAAGCAATAACAGGTGTGGATTTGCTAATTGCTGAGGAGAATTCAGAGTCAGTCAAGCTTTGCCCACAGTCTGAGTATCTTCACTCCTTAAATGAGGAGAGTATACACGTTTTCACCCTTAGACTTGATCTTCTAAGAAAAACTCTCTTCTACTGTTTCACTTGATTTCTGTTTTAGTGTGCTTCCAGTTTTGGAAGAAATGGTCTTTGTCCTGTCTTTAAATCTGTTGTTCTTCATGTGGATGTCACCCCAGAAGGTAAAATCCCAAAAGCTGTTTAGTTGGTCATTGTTGGCATTAACGTGGGAGAAAGAAGACAGAGACTGCCTCAGAGACGCTCCTCAACTCGCACCAGAGGCCGTCTGCAAGCAAAGAACTTCACTAGCTTGGTGGGGGGATAGCAAAGGGGGCCCCTCTCTTTAAAGGAAGCCTGGAACAACACGTTCTTTCTGTATCTTAAAAGCAGGCATGAAGTTTGGTTTAAGGCTGTTAGTTTCCAAAGTCACAACGTGAGATAGAAGGGAAATGACAGTGACATGGTTCCACGCAGGCAAAACGGGTCCTCCTTTCCCCATTCTTCAGGAAAAGACAATTTAAAATTTTTAAATAAAATTGCTTGTGAAGAGCATGAAAGTTATTTACCTGTTTGCTCACCTGTGTGTTTATTTATATCATGGGTCAGCAATGGGAGCCCACATGCCAACCCGATGGCGGCTTGTTTTGTGAATAAAGTTTTATTGAAACACGGCCAACCCCATTTGTTTTATTGTTCATCCCTGCTACCCACTATACGGCAGAACTGGGCGTTGCCAGCAAAACCTGAAATATCTACCATCTGGCCCTTTACAGAAGAAGTCTGCCAATGCTTTATCTAGATTTAGGGAATTAGGAACTAAAGGATATCACAAAGCCCCAAACACACGGGTTACCAGCAGTAACTTGCAACCTCCTGGTTCATAACAAGCCTATGAGCTTAGTGGTTAATGCTTGGCATTAGTACCTATTGGTACAAGCCAGGTAGGGTTTAAACCACCAAAACCCCCTAGCAATCATAACAATAGAGATGCCAGAAGTGAGCACTATTAAGAATCAGAATCCCAGAACGAATAGAAAAGAAGACTGAATCACAGTTTAGAATAGCCCTCTAAGGCTTGAAGCAGGGCATCTGCCTTATCAGTAAACCAAGGACGTTGCAGCATCGAGCCCTCAGCCAAGACAGCCGCCCCGCCGCGGGGCACCTGAGGGGTCTTGGGACCGAGAAAAAGCTGGGTACCGGCCCTGTGTAGTTTGGGTGCACGTCAGAGGGATGGCTTCAAGGAGCGCAGACACCTCAATCTTCCCATCCATAGAAAAGGGCTACTTTCATCCACTTGAGATGCTGCTTTTCTTTAATTAACAGTCATCTTTTGATATTCCTAAATTCATGGTTTTTGTTGCAAAAATTATATATCTGACTCCTCCCTTATGACCTCAGAGCAGTCCCACAGAGCTACCTGAGAGGCTGCTTCCCAGGCTTAAGACCTCAGCAAAGCCTGCCAAATAAAGCATAATTCTCTGCCTTTAGGGGATAAGTCTCTGACAAGGGGATAAACTCTTATGCTTGGTGCTGGGATGAAACCCAGCACAACTTCTCCCCGCTGTGGTCATTCTTGTAGCTCGTCCCCTCCTTCGCTAGAGTCATCGAATCACAGCAGGGTATCTCCAAAAGTGCTGGGGACCCTCAAGGCCTTCCCGGGGTCCCCCAAGCATCCCAAACCCAGCGCTCTATAAAAAGCACCTCCATTTTGTCCCAGGGGCTGAGGCTCCTCTCAGCTCCCTCATCCCTTCTGCCAGCCTCTGGCTTTCATCAGGCAAGTCCGTATTCTCAACCCAAACTGTGCCTTTCTGGCCCGGCCCTGTGGCTGAATGCCTCAGTTGCACTGTCTGCCTGGTTTTCCATCAGACCATCTCTGAATCCAGGCTCTGTGGCAAAAGGGCCAGACCTGATCTTGCCCAGTCTGCTCTGACCTCATTAATTTTTCCCCAAGGGCACAATGCCCAGTCACTACCGCTAAGCCACAGGGACTTTGATTCTAATATATTGGCTGCTGTCTTTTTGCTGAATCTGTCTTTCCGTGACAGTTTCTGGGTTAACCCCGTCTTAGAACATACCAGAACCTGAAGGGGCTGCTAATCTTTTATGTCCTACAAGAATAAATAAATTAGTATACATATACAGCATTTAGAATCGTACCTGACTATAATAATCACCTAATGTTCGTGTGTGCTCAGTCACTTTAGTCATGTCTGACTCTTTGTGACCCCATAGACTGTAGCCCACCAGGCTCCTCTGTCCATGGGATTGTCCAGTCAAGAATACTGGGGTGGGTTGCCATGCCTTACTCCAGGGGACCTTCCCCACCCAGAGATCGAACCCATATCTCTTATGTCTCCTGCATTGGTAGGTGGGTTCCTTACCACTAGCGCCACCTGGGAAGCCCAAACATCTAATACATGCTAGTTATTATGTTATCTGGAGAAAGCAATGGCACCCCACTCCAGTACTCTTGCCTGGAAAATCCCATGGATGGAGGAGCCTGGTGGGCTGCAGTCCATGGGGGTCCCTAAGAGTTGCATACGACTGAGCGACTTCACTTTCACTTTTCACTTTCATGCATTAGAGAAGGAAATGGCAACCCACTCCAGTATTCTTGCCTGGAGAATCTCAGGGATGGGGGAGCCTGGTGGGCTGCCGTCCACGGGGTCACACAGAGTCGGACACGACTGAAGTGACTTAGCAGCCGTAGTAGTAGCATTATGTTATCTGAGCCAGTAACTGGTTTCTTTCTTGCTCTATGGTGTTCAGAGACCTTTTGGAACCAAGCATTTACTTCTAAGAATAGGTTTTATCTTCAGGTTACTGAAATTCTAGTCTTATCTAGTATCTCTTCTGAATAGTTCTCAATTCCTATTTCTAAGTGGAGAAGAAAATCTTAGGAAATGTGCCTTTAAGTAGAATGAGAAGACCAGAATACCTGTATTTATTTTTCTTCTTTTATTTTTAAGCCACTGAAACTCAGTTGGACCAGTAGATAAGCGATCCTTGAACCTTCACAAGCTTTGTCTAAAACAGAAGCTCCTTTTTCATCTTTTCAACAGACTGTCTTTTATACTTTTGCATGTAGCAAGGATTGTTTTCCCCCAAAGACTAACACAGAAAGAACCACTCAGAGTCAGAGACAGCATATTTATTAAACATCACAGCAGCCCTCCAGGGTCATCTATTTTCATGGGCTGCTGAATTATCTGTGATTATGATGTACTATTTATTGCTCATTTCTTTCTTTTTTTTTTTTTTTGAACTCTATTTTATATTGGAATACAGCCAATTAACAATGTTGTGATAGTCTCAGGTGAACAGCAGAGGGACTCAGCCATGCATACACACGTATCCATTCTCCCCCAGATTCCCCTCCCATCCAGGCTGCGACATTACTGCTCATTTCTTGAGCTTCAGGTCTCTCCCATACTAATGTCTCGCCCTTTGAGCTCTTTGACCAGCTGGGCCTGGCAGACAGGGCTGAGGGAAAGGATATAACAGAAACCAGGAAGCAAAGGTGCTGGTTCTCCAGCAGCAGCCAAATGGGAGCAGGCCTGTTTCAAAGATTATTTGAGACAAACACATGCTGTACCGTTCCTGATACTACCTATCCAGTGTCTGCTCCAGAAGTAGCCATGTGGGATGGATAATAATTAATGGGCCTGTAGGGACCAGACCAGTAACTTGGTAACCACAAGGAAATTTCAGACAGCAGGCATGGCTCCAGATATGAGATAATCTGTGATCTTTAGACTCAGGTCTCATTTAGCAGAACAGGAGCTGGAGCTAGGCCCACACCAGCCTGCAGGTAAGAGGGCGTTTCAGAGGCATTGTGTCTAACACGAAGCCCAGAAGATTCCTTCTGTCTTGGAACTTGCTTTACAGTTGCTCTCATCACACAATACCATAAATATTTATCCACATTCTCCACTAAACTCTGAGCTCCGTAAGGGGTATGACCATGTGATTTTCATGTTTAGATCCCCAATGCCCAACAGTCAGCCGATTCAATTAATTTCAAGTTAAAATAAATCAATTAATTTCAAGTTAAAAATAACACTGTACCACACACTGCTCAATGAGACCACACCCTCCTCAATCAGATCAAGGCTTTAGAGACTCCTCCAGGCTAGATTAAAAGTGGCTTCTTCCTCTCCCCATCTCACTCTCTGGGTCATTCTCAAATGGACTGGGAATGTTGGCCCCACTCTTGGCTTAGAACTGAAAGGCTCTGGCTGGATGTGGGCCCTGGAAGAACACTTGGGACCAAAGAAACTTCTCCCACCCACCTGCCAGGTGGCGTGAATGCCGTCCAAGACTGGATGGAGGGATTTACCCAGATGCTTGTTGTCATCTATTGCATCATCCTTTCCTAGGGAAGAAGAAAACTGTTTCCACATCTCTGTGACCTTAAATGTTCTCGCTCTAATCGGACCACAGGCATCTCTTGGCCTTTCGGTGCCAATCACATTGGCGTTCTAGTACCTATGGTGTCAGCCTGACCAAGCCCTCTGGAGGTGCCTGTCTCATGGTGTCCCATCTCCTGGAAGTTACACCCACAGTGTGGCCAGTACAGCAGGGCCAGAGACCGCAGGAGAGATGACCAACTAGTCACCAGACAACAAGCAAGTTCTCTTCATTCTCCAGTTCTTTTCATTCTGTTCATAAATAGAACATTTCTTTATGTTTTGCTCTTTTTAAGTGGATCCAAATTTGCTTCTCATTTCCTTAATTTTAGTAACTCATTCTAGATCTATTTCAATTTAGTGCCATTCTTGTCCCTATTTACAACCCACCAGTTTATCATCTGAGTCTAATGTTCTGGACTCTGACCCCTGGCCCAGTATTTGATACAAGATGAAGAAGTGACTTTAAAACTTTCAAAGGACAAAGGCCAGAACAGCACACCCAACGCTTGCAAGCAGCCGTGTATCGCAGAAGCAACTGTGTGTGTTCAAAGGGTGACATAGCTTATCCTTCACTCCACCTGGTTACTCTGAGACATTTTAGGAAGGCACCAGGAATAGAGGAGGGAAGAGAAGGGAAGGAATTCTGAGCTGTGCTGGCCAGAAGCCACATGCCTTTTGGGGGAACAGATTCTTTGACCACCCCCAACAACGACCCCCAACCTCTTAGAAATTCTGGCAGCCCATCACTATCTGCTTGATCATCTAGACTTATACGCAGCCTCCGTCTATACTTACAGGAAACAAGTTACAAGGTGTAGATTCATTACACTTTTTAAGATGAATGTGAATTAATAAGACTTTTATTGTAAGCATTTTACAGAATCTTCCTGAAGCAACTTGCAAAACCTTGGCTTAAAAAACACTTTTTTTGGCAGCAGGGGTTGGAGAGGAGCTGCATCTGGAGGCATGTGGGATCTTAGTTACCCAATCGAGGGTTGAAACTGCATCTTCTGCAGTGGAAGCACGGAGTCTTCATCACCGGACCACTAGGGACATCCCCAAAAGACACGTTCTTAAAAAGGGAACTTGAGTGGTTATGTAGCTATTACAGTACTATAGTCACGAGGGCAACTTCATAGCAAGGGTCCTGGGACATAGCAGAGAGCGGCTGTCACCCCAGTCAGGAGACAGGAGAGTTCCCCGGAGGTCCACGCACACCTCCTGCAAGTGAAGTTCAGGATATTTCCTCAAATCCTGCCCTTATCCACCCACCTCCCCTACGTTACCTAGGCAAGATTCAGTTTGTTTTCACTTGTTGCAAACAAATAATCCTTGCCTAGATCATACTGAAGATCTAGAAATAGCACATAGAAAAGGGTAAACAGAGAAAAATCAGTGAAAATCTTTGCAGGCCCATCACCCAGCTTCCCTCTTTTGACCATCTGAGCACGGTACCCCATGGGAGTGGAGGATGAGAGAGAGGGTGTCTCGGTGTCTGGAATCACTGATGAGCTGCTTGGTTTTACAATACCCAGATCTTACCCTCTCACCTAACACAGCCTTCTTCCCACCTGATGTGTAACTCTGATAAAAGAGAGCATTTTCTTGCCCTCTTTAACTGGTATTTCTGGATAGAGGAAAAGAAAAAAGAGACATTGAACAGCATGAAGAGGAAAAAATAAAACAACCAAGCATGCACACTTCTGCAGAACACACAAGAGACCCTCGATTTGGTAAAAGACTCTGTTTCACCAGAGTCAAACATACATTTTCAACAAAAACATCGGTGCCCTACAGACCGGTCTGGCTGCCTAATTTCTACTGTAAAACAAGCTCCAGCTTGAGCTGGCCGACAGGCAGGAATTTGAAACTTGAACGTTTTTACTTCCCGTTTCTTTCAGTGTCCCGCTTTAGCGGGGTAACTGGTCGACTTCCACCTCCAGGTGCCCAGAACAGCCTGATCTCCCTTGTGCTCAAGGCCATGTCAGCTCACAGTGGGTGGTGGCCCATCCCCCAAGGGTCTGCTTTCTTCTGAGTCACCGCTTGCGGGTTGGTAAGTCCTACAGGAAGTCATGCTGTAGATAAAAGGATCTGACTTAAGCTGAGGCTCACTGACGGCTCACAGCTAAGGAGCCCAAGTGCCCTCTCTAGGCCTCAGTTTCCAGATGTAAAAAATAGATACGTCTGCTCTCCTGGGTTGTCGACAGGCCTGTAGAGCTCAGACAAGTCTCCACCACCAGAGGCCCGGTCTCTCCCACCCCTCCCTTCAAAGTAACAGAGAACTTGCATCCTCCGAATTTCTGTTAGTGGGCCCAGGAGTGCATGGAACTTAAGGACAAGTTTACAAGGCACGGGGAGCGGGCAGAGGATGGAGGACGTTTGCTCAGGGGCACTTCTGTGCCCTCACATGCCACAGCATGGGGAGAATGTGCTTTCAGACACTTAGGGTTGTTGTTTAGTTGCTCAGTCACATCTCACTCTTTTGCGACCCCGTTTGCTGTAGCCCGCCAGGCTCCTCTGCCCATGGGATTTCCCAGGCAAGAATACTGGAATAGGTTGCCATATCCTTCTCCAGGGGATCTTCCAGGACCTGGGATCGAACCCATGTCTCCTGCATTGGCAGGCTGATTCTCTACCACTGAGCCACCAGGGAAGCCCTACCATGGATTCAGATGAGAACTTTAGAGAAGGTTCAGGAAGCCGCGGAGCACTAAGGTCAAAGGAAGGGGAACAGAAGTCAGCACCATTCTGCATCAAGATCAAAATTGAAATTTTGCAGATAAAATTTATGGCGAGAGAAAGTTGGGAGTTACTGAGAATTACAATTTAATGACGTTAGGATGAACTATTGTCTTAGATTTTTTTTTATGTTACTGAGTTGAAAGGAAGTTGACAGTCATTTTTCTTAATAATATGTTTAGCCGATTCAGAGTCCTTTGGGGGAACCAAACAGTTTCTTGACAGCTTAAAGAAATTAAATTACTTATTTAGAGCTTATAGTAAATCTCTTTGACTCTTTGTTAACAGAAATATTAAATCCATCATTTATTGATGGATTCCAAGAAGTAGCAAACTTGTTAGGATTTAATTATACAGGCTAAACAGCCAAATCCAAGTAGTAAATTTGAGTGAATCTAGCTCATGATGTGAATGAGAATATCATTTTCTGAAATACCTTAGAAAATAAATTCTGGGTACCAGAATTTATTTTCTGATCCAGTGGTTAAGACTCTGCACTCCCGATGCAGGGGGCACGGATTCAATCCCTGGTCGGGGATCTAAGATCCCACATGCCACACAGTGCAGTCAAAATAAATAAATATTACTGCAAAAAATTGTTAAAAGGAAAATAAATTCCATGAATGTTACTGTGAGGATAACAATCTATGAGAACAACGTTGTGCAATCTTTATCTACTGGGTTACAGTTTTAAAATTTAACTAGTAGGCTAATTAGTTACTCCCACACCATTTTCTATAAAGAATAATAAGCCACTTAGACGGTTTTATAAAATAGAGCTTGATAACATAAATTACATATTGGTGGAAAACAAAATACATGAAATAGAACTAGGAATAAATCCAAGAAAAAATTGTCTACTATATGAAGCTATTTAGTTACTTTGGTACCAACTTTGTTAAGAGGAAGTGAAAAAAATAGCTAGACTTTTTATATATATAATATTTAAATTTTCACTTTTTCCAGTTTAAGGACATTTGAAGGACATTCCAAAAATATTCCTTTGCACTTCTCATAATCTTCTAGTGAGTCTTGTTACAATCAAAGTCACATCTTATTATGATATTTATATTAATATTATATCAAACTGAATACTGATATGTCAAACTAATAGCTTGAAAATAAGGATTGTCATATCACTAGAAAATCCTACAAAAAGCAAATCTCAGCCTGTGTGAACTCCTGGGATGTGACAGGATTTTTTAGGGACTTATACATACATCTATATCTATACTATTTTAAGATAAAAAATTTCTGTAGGAATTGCTTACAAGTTTCTTTTTACTAGCTTCAGACTTCAGATATACCCTACCCTTCCACTTAACATAAAATACTTGTAAAGATTTTCTCGATAAAGTGTTAGTTATATCAGGTTTTGATTCCTACAAAACAGTCACCTTGTAAATTTCAAACACATAGCCCTGAAGATTCAGCACTCACAAGCTCAGATTTTCTGAGTCCTGCTTGAAGTGTTCTGTCCCATATCCTGTCCCACTGAGCCATCAAAATGCCCCAAAAATTCCAGCACTTAAGTATTACAATAAAAACATTCACAACTGAAGAATAACTTCAAGCCACAGATGATGAATAATCATAAGCCAAAGAAAAATTTTAATTAGTGATAGGACAAACAAGACATTTTTAAAAGCTGACATCATTCTAATTGATTCAATGACTTTTTCCCCCCTGTTCTACATAAGCGTTTCGGTATGTCAGTTAAAAGTATTAACATCAACAGTATTTGCCTTGGTATCCCCAACATAAGACACAACATGTTAATTCAACAATAATGTTTTGAGTGCCTCTTGGCTTACTCTGTACAACGCAGTATCAAGCACTAAGTAGTTATAAACAACACCCTGGGAGTGCTTTTTTTGGTTATTAATTTGGGAAAATTTCCAGCATATATAAAAGTACACAAAAAAGTATGAATCCTCACATACCCATCACCCAGTTTTAAAAATTGTCAGCTCATTGTCAGTCTTATACTGTATTCCCAGCCACAACTCCATATTATTTAAAATCAAATTGCCGGTATCATAACATTTTATCTGTATAATTTTATTATTTAGTTTTGATTTTAAATACAAGCATAATAGCATTATGCCATCTAAATAAAACACCAAAAAAAATCTCTATATAGTTATCAAATATCCAGTCAGTGTGCAAATTTCCCTGCCTCTTAAGTCACTTTTAAGCTAAACTTCTTCCTCTGCTATAGTTTGAGTTCCTCCAAAAAGAGACCGTAAGACAGGATTCAGATCCACGGAGTTTAAGTTCAGGGAACACCACAAGGGAAAGAGAGAGGGGAGTCAGGGGGAGAAGACAACCAACAAAGGGTATTAAACGTAAACCAACAAGGCCATTTAACCATTTACCAGTGCAGAATAGAAGCCTAATCCTTTCAGGGGAATTCTTGGAAAAGGTATTAACACACACACATACGCCCCTCAGGATTATCTCCCTGAGAGTTGAAAAAGCTGGATACTTATTCACCCACTTGATTTAATCATTGATTAAGGGCTGCTTCTGCAGGCATTGATTTCCTGGCACTCCTGACCTTTCAAAATCGGACAGAGCAGCCTCCCACGGTTCAGAGGAAAAGCTCCTTTGGCACAAAGAGGAGCCAGTGCCCACTGGAAGTCAGGCTGAGCACAGTGAAGGGTACAGAAGACCAGGATGAGCACAGACAGCGATTGCTACCCACTCTCCCCTTCTCGCCATTTACATGGTGAGGATACCAGGGTGATTTGTTCTGGAGAATTTCCAGCACTCTGGGTATTCCTGACTGCATCCACGTGGTGTCTTTTCACCTGTTGGCTGTCCCCTGCACTCCCTGTTCTCATTCTCCGATGGGTAGTTGGACACAGACTTAATAACGGACTGGATATTTTAGCTAGAAGACATCACTGGTGATAATGACAGGACTTTTCGTTAGCAGATATGTAATGCCCAGTTGTCTTTCTTTGTGTAGTGTTAGGAATTTTTGTCCAAGTTCATTATTTCATTAGAGCATGCAAATATTCCCTCACTGTGCTGCTAAGTCGCCTCAGTCATGTCCGACTCTGTGCGACCCCATAGACGGCAGCCTACCAGGCTCCCCTGTCCCTGGGATTCTCCAGGCAAGAATACTGGAGTGGGTTGCCATTTCCTTCTCCAATGCATGAATGTGAAAAGTCAAAGTGAAGTTGCTCAGTTGTGTCCGACTCTTAGCGACCTCATGGCTGCAGCCTACCAGGCTCCTCCGTCCATGGGATTTTCCAGGCAAGAGTACTGGAATGGGGTGCCATTGCCTTCTCCACTCTTCATTCACTTATTAGCAGAAATGCTTCTATAATACAGAAACTTTTTCTTGTCGACTATTTGATTACCCCAAGGTATAAGAAACATAAGATAAACCCTTGATTCTTTCCTTTTATTTGCCAGTTCTCGGAATCCACTATAGGTGATCAGGAGTTCTTTATTTTTTATGAACTCATAGATTTAAACATACCTGCAAGCTAAGTCGCTTCAGTCATGTCCGACTCTTTGCGACCCCATGGTCTGTGGCCAGCCAGGCTCCTCTGTCCAAGGGATTCTCTAGGACAGAACACTGGAGTGGGTTGCCGTACCCTTCTCTGGGGGATCTTCTGGACTCAGGGATCAAACCTGCGTAACTTAGTCTCCTGCATCCGCAGGCGAGTTCTTTACCACTAGCGCCACCTAGGAAAGCCTGAGTTTCAATCCATAGTCCAAATGCTCCCATTTTTGGCGGTTGAAAATCCATTCAGATTGACTTCTGAGTTCTTTTTGTCATTATTTTTATGGTCATTGAAAAATTTTTGCTTTTATCATATGACAATATGTCCCAGGACCTTCTTGAATTTTTCCTGCCCCAGTCTTGAAATTAGCTATTTCTTCAAGAATTCAGGTTCCTTTTAGTGGAAAATAGTAATAGGAAACACAGTCCAAGTTCTATCGGTTCACATCACTACTAAGACAGTCATTATTTCTAGGCTTTTTTGGCGGCCAGAGGTAGGAATAAGGGTTTTTTTGTTTGTTTGTTTGTTTTTCTTTTTGTTTTTTAAGAGCAATACATTCTGAGATCATACTGATGTTTTCAGTTCAAGTTTAGGGTTATTTGGTTAGCTATTCTTTGATTTCATATATTTTTCTCATGCTAACCCCTTGATTTTTATTAATATAAACATAATTACTTATTTGCCATATCTTGTACTATATACCATAGTTTCAAAACAGCAATGCTAACATTATTACAAACAGCATGATAATTGAAAGCGGCTTAAAGCTGTTTGCAATTCTTTTTATCCTCAGAATATATCCCACTGCTGCTGCTGCTGCTAAGTCACTTCAGTCATGTCCGACTCTGTGCGACCCCATAGACGGCAGTCCACCAGGCTCCCCCGTCCCTGGGATTTTCCAGGCAAGAACACTGGAGTGGGTTGCCATTTCCTTCTCCAATGCATGAAAGTGAAAAGTGATAGTGAAGTTGCTCAGTCGTGTCCGACTCTTAGCGACCCCATGGACTGCAGCCTTCCAGGCTCCTCCATCCATGGGATTTTCCAGGCAAGAGTACTGGAGTGGGGTGCCATTGCCTTCTCCATATCCCACTAGGTTTATATATTAAATTACTGGGCTTTTTTAAGTCACTTGAAATAATCCTCTCTGTATAGTTAAGTCAGTAACTTAACACAGTAATCTTTATTTTGCTGTTTTTAGGAATTATTTCTAAATTTAATTTGATTTCATAATCACAAAAAATGGTCACATGGTTTCAAAGTCCAATCTACAAAACAAGGTATAATCAAAAAAGTAAGATTTTTATTCATGTTTCCTCCACCCTGTTCCCAGGGCAGGTAACCAATTTTTTATATTTTTTCAGTTTTTTTATTATGCTCTTATTTTCTTGCTGTGACTTAAATATAAGCAAAGAGATATTCATATTCTTGCCACATTTTTTTGAGTGAATGGTAGCATATTATATATATATCTTCTCCATCTTGCTTTTTTCAGATAATAATGCATCCTGCAGAATATATGGAGATGAGATAGTAACAAACTTATACACACTCGTCAGTTACAGCTGCATAATTCTCCATTGACAGATGTCCCAGGTTCCCTACTGACAAACATTTGGGTTTTGCCAACATTTTGTTGTTACAAACATGGTTGTAATGAATATCCTTCTGCAGATTATAAACTGAAGTTTCCAAAACACAAATGTTCTAAGACTTCCTTTTGGAAATTGTTACATAAGTCATGGATTGAAGAGTTTTGTTTGAACTTATAGTATATGTTAGCTATGACCCTATCAATGTGGCTTCTGCATTTTCTCATTTTTATTATGTAGCAAAATTCTGTTTGTGACCTAGTATATAACCATTTTCCTAAGAAAATAGCTAATTTTAATTTTAAACAAGCAGAAGGAAGCGAAATTTCATCACAGCCCTTTCAGCAAAGAACACGAGCAGTTCGCTAGAGCTGCCAAGCATCAGGGTTCAGCAGGGAAGGAGGGTGGGGTGGTGGGGGCCTGAGGGCACGAGGCACAGGTGCCTTGCTGTTCGGTCAACAAACACTGCCCAGATGGGGAGCCCAGTGGGGAGCAGGGGCGGAGGGAGGACTTTGGTCCAGGATCTGGCAGCTGAACTGGAGGCTGTGAAGCCAGTCTGTCTACAGTCAAAGGCATAGGGTAACCCTTACTTGTAAGATACATCGTTCAATATCAACCTACTGATTGAATCTTATTTTATTCTTCAGTCTCCAAATCTTGAGAAAGACATGTCAATGCCTCTTACCACAATTCATATTTCTGCCAGTTTCTCCTTGATTTTCCATAAATTTTTTTTCCTTTTCTATTTTAAGCCTGTCTGTCTTATTTTATAAAGGTTCACAAACTTTACATCTTCATTGTGGATTATATCATTTATCAATATGAAATGACCCTTGCTTTTCTGGGAAATTATTTTTGCTTTGAATGACACTAATGTTAATAAAATGGCAATTTTATTTTTCTTCTTCTTCCTTCTTCTTTCTTCCTTTTGTAAATTACACTGTTGTCCCTTTTATTTTTTAACCTTCACAGCAGCAGAATGGCTGCCTTGTGCTCTGGCTGATAAAGATCATGGGTTCCTGAAGCAGGAAGTAGGCAGAAGGCTCTCTCAACCACCAGCAAGATTTTCCATGTCAGGGGGCAAAGCTGTGCCTGCTCTTGCCCGGGACTGTCAGTCAGGCTCCATAAGATTTTCACTTAATGGTGTTTCCTCCCAGATTCCGACTGCTGCTTCCACTTCCTTTCCAGTGTCACGGTTCTGTGGATTCATCATTTTTTCAGTGTCTGGGTGAGATGCTGGCTGTATAATAATTTTATGTGTTGCATGAGAACATGTATTTTAAACTGGTAGCCCATTTGTCATGTTTTTAACATTCCCTGCTATTGGTAATTTGATTTTAAAATTAACTTTGTATCATAAAAGCTTATCTTGATAACAACTTAATAGCTGAATATGGCACAGAAAAAGAAACTATACATCAAAGATGATAAAATGTACTTACAGATTTTTATTCTATGAATATGAATATTTCAGAACTAAAAAAAAAACCCATGACTTTGCCTTTTTACTTTGGAGTATTTTTATACTAAGAATTTATACATTTTTAAGAACATTTAGTTTTTATGTTGAGAACTTTGGATGAATTGGAAGTTTCAACCATGATGTGTGTGTTAGTCGCTCAGTCATCTTTGACTGAGTGTATCTGTTAATGTGCCTTAATGTCATCTTTACAGGATTTTTATTTATTTTCAAATTGAATTTTTTTTAACTTTTTATTTGCTTGCTTTTATTTTTCTTTTTCGGTTGCACTGCACAGCATGTGGGATGTTAGTTCCCCAACCAGCGATTAAAAAATTCTTTTAAAAAATTAATAATTCCAACCATAAAAATGGAAATGATCTAATTAGAAACATACATTTTTGATTCTCATGAAGCAACTGCTTCATGCAATAATAAACAATGATGATAAAAGGATTAGAAGACAGTTGACGGGGAACTTTACAAAGCCATCAAGCTGCCATCACCTAAAGCCAGTGATCAATGTTAGTGTTGCTCTAAGTGTGAAGGCCAAAGATCAGGTATCTTATGATGATGAAGTACATGCACCACTTGTCAAGTATTCCTGCCCGTGTGAAATAGAGAGCCAGTGGGAAGTTGCTGTATGGGCGCAGGGAGCTCAGCTGTGTGCTCTGTGACAGCCTAGAGGAGTGGGATGAGGGGGAGGTTCAGGAGGGACGGGCCATACCGGTACTCAGGGCTGATGTGTGTTATTGTATAGCAGGAACCAACGCAATATTGGAAAGCAATTATCTTCCAATTAAAAAAAAAAAAAGGCCAACGCAGTATTGGAAAGCAATTATCTTCCAGTTAAAAATAAATTTAAAAAAAAAGCTAAACAGAATCTAGTTAAGGCTTTAGTTCTAACTTCTAACGTTCAGGAAATACAAGGAATTAAGGACAATTTCAAAGATCACCACCAGGAAGCAATCAGTCAAATCAATAATCAAGCAATATATTACAGGATAACCAGCCTGTTTTCAAGTCAAGAGCATGAAAAAGAGGTGTGAGAGGCAGCCAAAACCTCCTGTGTTGGAAGCATGGAGCCCCAGCCACTGGACTACCAGGGAAGTCCCTACAAGATTTTTAAAACATTTAAAACTTAGAGATTTCCCAGTTTGCAACTCATAAAATATTACCATCATTCCCAAAGACCATAAAGTAAAATTAATCCATTTTTCAAATTGGAAAACTGGGTCTCCAAATCATAGGACAAATTTTTTCACTTTTTATTTTGGATTAATTTCAAATTTATGGAAAAGTTGCAAAAATTAGACCAAAAGCCTATATAACTCAGATTCATCAAACGCTAGTGTTTTGCCACCTTCACTTTCCCAGTCTCTCTCCCCTCATCTGACTCTCTTTTTTCTCTGTCCCCACATGTCCACACACTTACACATACATACACATGTGCGCACACACACTACAAGAATAAGAACATTCTTTTACATAATCACATTACATTTATCAAACTTAGACATCTGACACTGATACAACAATCATTACCAATCATTCAGCTTGTATTCCAAATCTTCCAGTTTCCCCAGTAATGTCCTTCAGAGCATTCCGGGAACAAGAACGGATCATGAATCACATTTAGGAGTCCCTTTAATTTGGACCGGTCTTTCTGCCTTTCTTGGTCTTCACATCAACAGTGTTCAAGAGTGCAGAGCTGGTAGAATAGGAAGGAGTTTTCACTCTTCTCCACCCTTTCTGGAGTTGGCATTGCCTTTGCAGTAAACCTTGGTGGGTGCTATCCTGGCCTTCCAGAATCTATTTCTTAAGGATGAATGAACCTAACAACTCATTTTCATGAATCTTTATGTGTAGCATCTGAATCCACATACACATATAAAGATTCAAGGCAAACTTAAACGACAGTTGTGGCAGTAGCAGCTGGCACTTATAGAGGGCTTAGTGCGGTGCACACACTGCCACTGAACCCTCGTAACAACGCTGGAGGATCCGTACAATTATCATCACCCCCATTTTATAGCAGAAGAAACTGAGGCACAGACAAATGAAGCCACTTGGCCTAAACCACACAGCTAGAATACAGCAAAACCTGAACTTCAACTCCAGCCATCTGGCGTTAGACACTTCTGGAGGTTTCATCTCTCCCAGATAACCTCATCATCTCTCTCATAAGTATCCAGCCTGGTGAGCGAGTGCTTGGTTTTTATGATACATTGGCATATGACCTGGGTAACAAAATCCTTAGGAACAATGTCCTGGTCAACGTCATACACACCGTGCTCTACATCTGAGCGTGGTAGGAAAAGAAGACCAGAGAAGCAAGAAGTCAGCAACAGACAAGTTTCCCACAAGCAGGAAGTGGCAGTGTCCAGACAAACAGGCTCGGACTCATATTAAGTTAAATATTTACTCCGCTGACAGGAGTAAATATTACACTTTTAATTATTATCCACTTTAACCAACATTTTGCTAGTGTCCACTGTTTGGGAGATGGTACGATGCATTTTGGGGAAAAAAACACAAATAGAAAAAAGGGTCTTAGGGAGCAATATGCATTTATGAAAAAACAAAAGCTAATGAATATTTATCCAAAAATATACATGTGTTGATAAATTAGTATTATGTTAATACAAAGAAAAAAGGGTTCACACAAACCCTGAGGGAGCCATCAGAGTAGGGAAAGTATAAGGAGACAAGTTTCTCCTTGAAGAGAAGGAGGTTTTAGAATAGGTTTAGAATAGGCTTCGCTGGTGGCTCAGTAGTAAAGAATCCACCCGCGGGTCTGGGAAGATCCCACATGTTGCAGAACAATGAAGCCTAAGCACCGAAGCTATTGAGCCTGTGCTCTCGAGCCCAGAGCTGCAGCTCCTGAGCCCAGCGCCACTACTGAAGCCGAATGACCCAGAGCCTGTGCTCCGAGAGAATCCACTGCAATGAGAAGCCGCGGAATATAACCAGAGAGTAGCCTCCACTCGCCATAACTAGGGAAAAGTCCGCTCAGCAACGAGGACTCGGCATAGCCAAAAATACATACAGAAATACAAGTTTTTAAAAACAGATTTAGAAAACCAAGGGACTGTGGAGTTAAGGGTGTCTTGAGTGAGATAAAAACACGGAGCTGAGAGCGGACCACACACACGTGGCCCTGCAGAGGGAGGAGGGTGGTGGGCTCACCTGGAAAGCAGAAGGATGCTAAGCGCGAGAACGACCTTGAAAAATCACCAGGTAGGTTCACGAAGTGCACAGGGACTCGGGGTTACGGATGTCAGAATGGGGAGACCATCTCGAAAGAGGGAACACTTTGGGTTTGGTTTTGTTTGTCATTTTACCAATGTTAAACCGATTAAGTAAGCATCAAGGAGGGCTATGAAAACAGCTCACTGGATCAAGGACAGAAGAAAAACACCAGGCTTTAGAGAAAGCAGTGTGTTCTGATAAGTCATGGGCAGAGAGGAGAAGAGGGTGGAAACGTCAATTTCTTCATAGACATTGGGTCAAAACACTTGTGGAAAATGACATGGCAACTGGACACTGAAGTGAGGTCAAGGAAGGGATTTTTATTTTTTAAGTAAGAAGAGACTATAAACCAGCCACAGTTCCCTGAGGCTGTGTCTAACCAGAGCCCTAGATATGAAATCAGCTCTCAAGGTCCTCTTTCATGACCTCAGTCATTAGAAAAATGTGAAGAAGAAACAGAAAACCTGAGAAACAAACATTTGTGCAGAAAATAGAGGGGATCATACAAATAAAACCTCATGTTGTTGTTCAGTCACTCAGTCATGTCCGACTCTTTGCAACCTCATGCACTACAGCACACCAGACTTCCCTGTCCTTCACCATCTCCCGGAGCTTGCTCACACTCATGCCCATTAAGTCAGTGATGCCATCCAACCATCTCATCCTCTGTCATCCCCTTCTCCTCCTGCCTTCAATGTTTCCCAGCATCAGGGTCTTTTCTAATGAGTTAGCTTCACATCAGGTGGCCAAAGTACTGGAGTTTCAGCTTCAGCGTCAGTCCTTCCAATGAATACTCAGGATTGATTTCCTTTAGGATTGACTGGTTTCAGATCTCCTTGCAGTCCAAGGGCCTCTCAAGAGTCTTCTCCAACACCACAGTTCATACTGTTACGCAAAGGCCACCTGGATATGCCTACAATGAAAAGGGAGGAACCAGGGAATGTGATGAGAGAAAATTACCAAAGTCAGTTAAATTTGTACATGTGAAGACTGAAGGCCAACTTAGCAATAGGAGTAATTGTGGCAGGCATAGTTAACACTGATGTGTAGGATCGTGTGAGTGTAGAATACAGAAGGATCCAAAACCCAAGTAGAGACTCTAGTTTTCTTCATCATATCTCAGAGCTTTGATAAAAAGTAGAGGATAGATGGATGTATTCATTAATTCAACAGGACATTTGCTGTAGACATTAGGGGTCCACAGATGAATTCAGTATGGCCACTTCACTAAGGAGTTCCCTGTTCAAAGACCAGGCAGGTAAGGACAGTCCAGTTCAATAGTTGCCACCAAAGGCAGGGTCACAACACAAGGGCTTCCCGAGCCCCTCTTTTATCCTGAAAGGATACCCATCACTCAGGATGTTTTTCGGTGATCTTAGCATTGCCTCCTGCAGGATGAGTACTAACACCACTCCAAGAAAGATGGTCTCTGTTGATCCTTCCAGCCTCTTTGTCACCACGCTTCTGCCACAAATAACCACCTTGCTGGGTGGACCTTGATGTTATCACGAGGGATTTCCAGAAAGTTGTCTGGCTCCTAGAGATTATTTTTTCATAATTTTCTCTCTAAAGTAACTTGAAATACTTTCTACTGTGTTCAGTATTGAGTAAGCTTCTGAACCACCTACTATTGAGGTTAAGAACACACAGATACATACAAATGCACAACACACACAACACACACACACACACACACATACACCTTTGCTCAGTAACCCAAAATCTGTGTTTTTTTTAACTTTATTGAAGTATAGTTGATTTACAAGTTGTGTTAATTTCTACTGTACAGCAAAGTGACTCAGTTATACTATACATTCTTTTCCATTATGGTTTATCGCAAGATATTGAATATAGTTCCCTGTGTTATACCGTAGGACCTTGTTGTTTATCCACCCTATTTAAAATAGGATGTATTTTTGTATCTGCTCATCCCAAACTCCCAGTCCTTCCCTGCCCCATGCCCTCTCCCCCTTGGCAACTACCAGTCTGCTCTCTCTGTCTGGGTTTGATCCTGAGCATCAGTCCTAGGTTCCTAGGGGCATCTAGTCCAGAGGCTTGAAGGCAGCAAGGCTAAATTGTTTCCCCCCAGGAACAAAGGGATGGGGGTTGCTGTTTTATTATGTAAGAGGGAGAAGCACCGGGAAAGTGAGCTTTAGTGGATGAAAGGTGATCATGTGACAGTGCCTCCAGACTCACTCCACAAAAGGAAATGCACTTGCGTCAAGATCTCCACATCCTTGTCACTGAAAATCACCTAATCACAGTGACTCAGCACCTTCAGACTCTTTTGTCACTGGTGCCAGATCCTATTCCATTAGGACACACACATTGTTCCAAATGTGTTGCCTTGCCACACCTCACCACTGTTGCTAGGAAAACATATTCAATGCAGGAAAATGTATTTGTTACACCAAAAGCAAAGACAGACATTGCAGAATGGAAGCAGGCAGTAATCTGGTCCAGATCAAAGTTGCCTTTCAAAAGGCATTTGTCATTGGTTCACACTCTCCCAGTTAAGCTTTTGCTGACTCATTGCAAATTACTCAAAGTTGTACCAAGCTAATGTTTAGCAACTCATTCTATGTGGAAGCCAAGTTCAATATCAAATTCTTAAAAGTATGTGTGACTTGGTCTATTTACACCTGAACAAATAAGTAATCATGAGTCACTTACCAACACAGCATGATTATAGGAAAATGGAATAACCAGCCACTCAAGTAAGGTCAACAGAAGTTATTTTTAACAGAAATAACACTACAGATTGGCCACAACTTCCCTTTGCATCACTGCTTCTTTGTGTATACACACACACACACACACACACACATATATATACTCATATGAAACTCTACAAAACTAAAAGTCAAGTGAGCAGAAATTATGTGACTGAACTAAGACAAGACTAGAGTGAACAAGGATTCTACAGAATGTTCAGTTTAATTGTATGTGTTCATTTCCTTTCCCATTATTCTAATTATTCATTTTTTAAAATGTACTGAGGTATAATTTACTGTAAAGTGCACAAATATATGAAGTGTAGTAAAGTGAAAGTCACTCAGTCGTGTCCGACTCTTTGCGACCCTATGGATATACAGTCTATGGAATTCTCCAGGCCAGAATACTGCAGTGGGTAGCTATTCCCTTCTCCAAGGGATCTTCCCAACCCAGGGAGCAAACCCAGGTCTCCCACATTGCAGGCAGATTCTTTACCAGTTGAGTCACCAGGGAAGTGCAAGAATACTGGAGTGGGTAGCCTTGTTGTAGCCATGTGTTCCGGGAAACAAACTCACTCAGAAGGACAATGCACATAGTGGAGTGCAGTTTATTACACTGGCGGGCCCAAGACAAAGTCTCCTCTTAGCCAAGGACCCCAACCAGTTTCTGTGAAAACCTTATATACCCTAAGTGTACGTGCCCAAACTCACCTCCCCAAATTGCCTGAAACTAATCTGAACAACCCACTCCAGTACTCTTGCCTGGAAAATCCCATAGACAGAGGAGCCTGGTAGGCTGCAGGCAATGGGGTCACTAAGAGTTGGACACGACTGAGTGACTTCACTTTCAAGCATTGGAGAAGGAAATGGCAACCCACTCCAGTGTTCTTGCCTGGAGAATCCCAGGGACAGGGGAGCCGTCTATGGGGTAGCACAGAGTCGGACACAACTGAAGTGACTTAGCAGCAGCAGCAGCAGTCTGAACAAACGAAAAGAAAGATACGATCAAAGTTAACCAGTGATTCATATGCCTTAAGCCTAGGTAGTTAACAGTAGACAATTATCAACAGGCCTGTGGTCATACCCCAATAAGCATAATAGAATATATGATTCTATTTGGTTAGATAATTAGGGTATTCTTTCAGGCGACGGAGAGTCTAGGTACGAGCACTGAGGCTCTTCCTTCCGGGGGCCTGGTTTTCCAGTTGGTATGTCGTATCCATAGATACTGGGCATATAGATCAAAGTCCACAGTTCCGCCTAAGATTGAGTTCTGCTTTCAAGATGGAGCCTGTTCTGTCTGTTTCCTCCTTCAGCCTAACCCTTCTCCAGCAGATCTTCCCAAGCCAGGAATCAAACTGGGGTCTCCTGCATTGCAGGCAGATTCTTCACCAGCTGAGCTACAAGGAAAGCCCATATATATGTGTTCCCTCCTGCTGGCACATGCACCACTCAGCCAAGATGGAATCCAATCAGGAGGATTCCAGGGGGTTGGTAGTACATGTGGACTGGTGTCTCCTGTCTCCTTTTGACCTTTCCTGAATTCTCCTGGTTGGTGGTGACTTGTTAGTTTCATGCTCCTTACTAGGACATGATATTCTGTTCTAAGATAATTCATGCAAATTGTTTGGTTTCTGGCCAGGGTGGGAGGTTTCGGTCAGTGGTTTTCCTAACAGTTTTATAAAACTACCAACCCTCTAAAATCCTCCGGGGTGGATTCTATCTTGGCAGAGTGATGTGCGCGCCACCAGGAGGAAACCTAAGTCAGACTGAATGGACAGAGACAACCCAGAAACTAACTCCATCACCATAAAACCCAAGACTGTGAGCCACATGGCAGAACAGTGCTCCTGGGTGCACTGAACCTGCTGCTCTGCCATTTCCTTCCCAATAAAGTCTTTTATTTCTTCAGTACATGTGTCTCCTGGGACAATTCATTTTAAAGCGTTAGACAAGAGCCCACTCTCGGGCCCTGGAAGGGGGTCCCCCTGACTGCAACAGAACCACCATCCAATTCAAGACAGAAGACATAGGACATCCCTGCTGGCCTCTGTAATGATGCCCATCACCCCTCCCCAGTAAATATCTCCCTATGGAGGTAGAGCAATTCTGACCTCTATCATCACAGTTTGTTGTTCTTGAAATTTATGTTATTTAAATCTTTAGATCCATACTATTCGCTTAATTTTATAAAATGCAGTACATTCAAAAAGTACAAAAGTGATGTTTCTCTCCTAGCTGTGACCTCCAGGCACTTAATTTCTCTATCCAAAGGCACCCAATGATATCAACTTCTGTGTGTGTGTATTGAAATATTTAACTCCTATGCATGTAAAGACATGTGTATACATAGCTTTCCTCCTCTGACAAGTTCTATAAAACACTGTATACACAATGTTGCATACCCTGCAGTTGACACACACACACAACATGGATTGTTCCCTGTTCAAGACTTTCCCTATTTTTACTATGCTGCAGAATATTCTATTATTGAAACACTTTCCTAAGGACAAACATTTAGGTTACTTCCCATTTTGGGCTATGATAAACCTTTAAGATATGTTATTCCACAGAAGTAAATCTACAGGAAAAAAGTCTTAAAAGTAGAGTTGCTGGGTCAAAGGACATATACATTTGCAATGTTTATAGATTTGCAATATTCACCCAGTGACATAGAAGTTGTTCCCCTTTAAACTCCAATTTAAACTCCAAGGGCCTATTTTCTCACAACCTTGCCAAAACGGTGTACTATTAAACTTTTGGAGCTCAGCCGATCTGATAAGGAAAAATGGTTTCTCTAGGTATATCTAATTTGCATTGCTCTCATTATGAGGCTGGGCGTATTTTCATGGGTCTATGAGCCATTTATTTCCTTTTTTGTGCATTCATTTTTTGTTCATTTTCCTGTTTGTTTATGCATTATTTTGAAGATGCATCTTACATATTAAAATTTAGCCTTTAACTGGGGAATGTCTTGCAAACATTTTCTCCTAGATTATTATTATTTGTCTTTCTTTATAGTAGCATTTGCTGTACAGGGTTTGGTTTTGTTTTGTTTTTTTAATGTAGTTGAATTTTATTGTATGGCTTTTGATCTTTCCACTCAAAGGTGATTCTCCCATGGAATATTTTGGTGTTTTAATAGACTGTGTTTTTTTCTTTATGTTTAAATGTCTAATTTATCTGGAATTTATTTGGGTGTATGATGTAACGTATGGATATAACTTCACCTTTTTCAAGATGACCATTTAGCTTTACAAACACCATTGATTAAATAATTGCCTTTTCTCTCTTGATTTGAAATATCATTGTTATTATATACTAAATTCTACATATGTTCTAGAGTTTCTGTCTCCCATCATTGCCCTAGAGTTCCTATCTCCAGGAGTTTCCAGTATCAAATTGTTTTAATTATTATATTTTCAAAAAAGTTATAAGTGCTCACCACCTTCACTCTACCCTCCTTCCTCATTGTTTTATCTTGTTTTGTCTTTTTCAGAATTTCCCTGGTTATTCTTGCTAACTGATTTCCTCCATGTGAATCTTGGAATCAGCTTGTTTAGCTCTGATATCTTGTTGGTGTCTTTATTTGGATCTCATTAAATTTGTAGATTAATGTAGTATTCATGTTACTTATTATTACCTAACAGACTACTCCCAAGATTTAATGGTTTAAGAACTTAGTATTATTTCTTACAGTATGCTGATTCAAGTCCTCAGGCAGATTCTCATTTGGGATGTCTCAGGGACTTGCAGTCAGAGGAATATTTCTTCCCTCAAATGTCTGTGCCTGAGCTGGGCCAGCTAGGGCCTGGCTGAGCATCTCTCTTCCTCCAGAAGCCCTTGCACGTGCCTGACTGGGCTTCCTCACAAAGTGGCAGGATCACAAGGGTCAGGCTTCCTTCACTGTTGCTTAGGCCAAGTGTTCCAGGAAACACAAGCATCAGCTCCAGGGTTTCTCATGACCTGGGCTCAGAAATCACAGTGTCACTTCTCCCATATCCTATATATCAAAATAAGCTACTACAGGGACCCAAATGGAGGGGACTACACAAAAATATGACTAGGGCTATTTTTGAAGTCTAGCTTTCCTACATGGGGGGAATTACCACAGGAATGGGATCTGGGTAGAGGGGTTTATTTATTTGGTTCATGCTCTCAAAGAACTTTTAGGCAGGAGACACAGGTTTGATCCCTGGGTGAAGATTCCCTGGAGGAGGAACTGGCAATCCACTCCAGTATTCTTGCCTAGAGAATCCCATAGACAGAGGAGCCTAGGAGGTTAAAGTCCATGGGGTCGCAAAGAGTTGGACATGACTGAGCACGCATGCACAAAGAATTCTCATCAATTTGAAAATGTTAAAAAAGAATTTCCTTATAAAATGGAAAATTAAGGAAGGGAAAGTTTAACCCTACATATAAATGATACACTTTAGTAACACTTAATGGTTCACATAATGCTTTCCTCCCCAATTTCAGTTGGTTTTCTTTTCTACATGAGGCAGTTTTATTGTTCTGGTTTCTCAGATGATGAAACTGAGGCTCAGATAGATTCTAAATTACTCAAAACCTCAAGAACTCCTCTGACTTAGGGCCCAACTTGCCTGAGGCAGAAAAACTCAAGCATCCACAGGAGCCAAGATGATCACCAAAATGAGTTAACTAGCCAGGTGGTATTGTTTTGAAAAAGCCACATTTTCTCTGAAAATTAAGTGCATATGGTATTCTTTATTTCCACTCATCATTATTCTCTCTTATTTCTTGCTAATCCTGCTGTCATATTCATCTACCTCTGGTTTCCAACTACAGTCAGTCCCTTACCTATGAATGAGTTCCATTCTGAGGGCACTTTGTAAATCCAATAGGTTGGTAAGTCCAACAAAGTTAGCCTAGGTACCAAACTGACACAGTTGGCTATATAGTACTGTACTGTAACAGGTTTATAATACTTTTCACATAAATAACACATCAAAAACAAAAGTGAAGAAAACATTTTTAAGTGCAGAACCTAGAAAAGGACAGTAGCACAGAACAGTAGCTGGCATACAGGGGTTAGGATCCAGTGATCAGAGAAGACGAGTTCCAGCCTGGAGGAGGGAGAGGACACGGGAGGTGGTGCAGCCGAAGGATGGCCAGCCGCAGGAGACGGAGGGCGCTCTGCGATTTCACTTAGAGACAGTGATGGCAAACACTGTGAACGCATCTTTGAAAGTTTGCAACCTGAAGGTTTCTATATGGGGGACCACTGTACTGATAGAGACAGAGTTGCAAGACACAGCTGACTTTCTTCTTAAGTCAGCCATAAGGAGAACACACCCGGACACGGGGTGGTCAGTGACAAAGGAAGGCTTTGGTGTCTGGAGTCAAAAAGAGAGTAGAGAGATTTCTGCATACTGGAAAGGGAGCTGCTTCTCCTCTCCTGGGAATGGTTGTCACCTAGCACCCTGGGCCAAGTGTGTAGGTTTTTTATTTTCAGAGTTGTTAGAAGTCCTTTTTCAAATAAAATCATCTGAAGTTTCAATACTGATAATAAACTCAATTTTTTAAAAAATGAAATTGCCCACCAGCCCCCGAGTATGGGATGGAAAGAGCAGCCCACCCCAGCCCATGGGTGGAACAGTCAATTCCCAGTCTGAACCACTACAGAAGTACCGACTAGGTGCTCTGAACTGCTCTCCCCACAGTATGAAAGCCTCAAACCAAGAGACAAAGGGAAAAAATTATACTGAAACAGTGAACACCATGGAGCCTGCCATAATCTGTTCAGACAGCTAGAGCAGACTATCATAGACTGGGTATCTTATGAACAACAGAAATGTATTTCTCTGTTCTGGGAAGTCCAAGATCAAAGCACCAACATCTTCAGTGTCTGGTGAGAACGCCTTCCTGGTTCACAGACAGCTGTCTTCTTGCTGTAACCTCACATGATGGGGTCTTTTTTATAAGGACACTAATTCCATTCATGAGAACACCCCCCTCATGACCTACACTTTCCAAAGAAAAGCTCCACCACCAAATACCATCATATTGGAAATCAGGGTTTCAGTTTATGAATTTCATGGGGGCACAAATATTCAGCCAGCAGCAGAATTACAGCTAAGGCAACAAGAGATCAATCTGTGAAGATTCTTCTACAGCCCTGAGATCAAATAGGACCCAAAGAGAGGTCATGATTACCTCTGAAGATATGGTCACAGGAAATGAACAGCCAGGGAGAGTTGGCAGCCACACAGATAGAAGGTTTGGCTCTATTAACTTTACACAACAGGACATTTGAAAGGAACCTTAAAATAAATGTTCCACATGTCCAAGAGATGGAGGAAGGAAGAGAATCTGTAATGCAAGAACAGAACATTTAGAGAAAAGAATCTGCTAATCTGAAAAAGAGTCAAATGGCATGGATTGAATTATAATGCATTGATTTGACCTGAGCTGAATACTGAACTGACCAATTATTAACTAAGCTTTGTTGTAAATATTGCCTAAGAAGAGAAAAGAATGAAGGAAACAAATTAGTCTGTCAAAATTTTTTAAATATTCTAAAGTTATTTAGAAAAAGTATTTTTCCAAAATCATTCTAAACCTTTTGTCTCAACTTCTACAGTGATTTGTTTGATAGCAATTTATATTAGGAGAAGAGGGGCCTCATTTTACCTGAGTAAACACTTGCGTAAGACAAGGAATTCCACAAAAGCTACTGATGAGAAAAGCATTGTGTAGTACTTCCTCTTTGTAGTTTAAAAGAACCTTGAAAACTGACACAAATTAAAGGTGTTTCTACTTAGTAAGCTAAGCAATAATGGATATGGGCATATTACAGAGTTATAATTATCATGCCTCTATGCATGAATGTAGACTATTCTATGAAAACCTACAAGACCTTATAGAACTAACACCCAAAAAAGATGTCCTTTTCATCATAGGGGACTGGAATACAAAAGTCAAGAAACACCTGGAGTAACAGGCAAGTTTGGCCTTGGAGTACAAAATGAAGCAAGGCAAAAGCTAACAGAATTTTGCCAAGAGAACCCACTGGTCATAGCAAACACCATCTTCCAACAACACAGGAGAAGATTTTACACATGGACATCACCAGATGGTCAACACCGAAATCAGATTGATTATATTCTTTGCAGCTAAAGATGGCAAAGCTCTTACAGTCAGCAAAAGCCTGGAGCTGACTGTGGCTCAGATCATGAATTCCTTATTGCCAAATTCAGACTTAAATTGAAGAAAGTAGGGAAAACCACTGATCATTCAGGTATGACCTAAATCAAATCCTTTATGATTATACAGTGGAAGTGAGAAATAGATTTAAGGGACTAGATCTGATAGACAGAGTGCCTGATGAACTCTGGATGGAGGTTAGTGACATTGTACAGGAGGCAGTGATCAAGACCATCCCCAAGAAAAAGAAAAGCAAAAAGGCAAAATGGTTGTCTGAGGAGGCCTTACTAATAGCTGAGAAAAGAAGAGAAGCTAAAGACAAAGCAGAAAAGGAAAGATATAGCCATTTGAATGCAGAGTTCCAAAGAATAGCAAGGAGAGATAAGAAAGCCTTCCTCAGTGATCAGTGCAAAGAAATAGAGGAAAACAACAGAATGGGAAAGACTAGAGACCTCTTCAAGAAAATTAGAGATACCAAGGGAACATTTCATGCAAAGATGGGAACAATAAAGGACAGAAGTGATATGAACCTAACAGAAGCAGAAGATATTAAGAAGAAGTGGCAAGAATACACAAAAGACCTATACAAGAAAGATATGAATGACCAGATAACCATGATGGTATGGTACGTCACCTAGAGCCAGACATCCTGGAGTGTGAAGTCAAGTGGGCCTTAGAAAGCATCACTACGAACAAAGCTAGTGGAGGTGATGGAATTCCAGCTAAGCTGTTTCAAATCTTAAAAGATGATGCTGGGAAAGTGCTACACTCAATATGCCAGCAAATTTGGAAAACTCAGCAGTGGCCACAGGACTGGAAAAGGTCATTCCAGTTCCAAAGAAAGGCAATGCCAAAGAATGTTCAAACTACCACACAATTGCACTCATCTCACACACTAGCAAAGTAATGCTCAAATTCTCCAAGCCAGGCTTCAACAGTACATGAACTGTGAACTTCCAGATGTTCAAGCTGGTCTGAGAAAAGGCAGAGGATCCAGAAATCAAATTGCCAGCATCCTTTGGATCACAGAAAAAGCAAGAGAGTTCCAGAAAAACATCTACTTCTGCCTTACTGACTGTGCCAAAGCCTTTGACTGTGTGGATCATGACAAACAATGGAAAATTCTGAAAGAGATGGGAAACCAGACCACCTGACCTGCCTCCTGAGAAACCTGTGTGCAGGTCAGGAAGCAACAGTCAGGACCGGACATGGAATTACGGACTGGTTCCAAATTGGGAATAGAGTATGTCAAGGCTGTATATTGTTGCAACAGAGCAGGACTCTATGATCCTTACTGTCTACTACTCCACCATGTCTATTGGCTGCCTTTTGCCTGTGGAAAACTTTAATCGAAGAATGAGTTTAATCAGAGAAGTGAGAAATATTGAAACAAAAGAAAACAGTCTTAAGAGACTAAATAATAATAATGTAGTCATTAAACATAGTCAAGGACCTTTAGTTCTTTCTCAAGGGCTGTGGATAATATTCTGAGCCATATCCTGTAAGCTGTCTTATAGATACCAAACAGATGGAAAAGTTAACTAAATGATAACCAGACTGTACCCAGGACTTGAGCTGCCACAATTCCAAGAATTGGCCGCAAAGAAATGGGAACAAGTGCACCTCAGAACTAAAGATTAACTGCATAAATCAACCAAGATGATGTTAGTCAGACCTGATGACCAATTTGAAGATGACTTTTAGAGATGACTATGCTGTTTCTGCACGTAACCCCCCCCCCCCCCCAACTCTGTCTATAAAAGCTCTTACCCCTTGCTTGTCACGGAGGGAGTTGGACTTTAGACAGATGTCCACCACACCCCCACCCCTCGCAGTTGCCGGCATCTGAAATAGAGCAAACTTTTCTTTCCACCAACCTGGCCTGTTTCCTGGCTTTTGAACAGCGAGCAGCCGGACAGCTCCCCCGCCCCACATACCTTTCAGTAACAGATTTTGGTGCCAAACGTGGGTCTGGCTACTGCTGGCTATGGCTGGCTCTCCTGGGTCTTCTAGGGGGCGCAATGGCTCTGACAGTGTCTTAGCCTGCTGCCGGTGGCTAGCCAGCCCTGAGTAGCGGACTGGGGGACATTCCTAGCAGCTGCCAAAACCCTTTGTTTTGAGGATCCTCCCTGCGTCTCCCCTGCTCAGCACTGGCTGCCAACTTGCCGCTTTTCTTGGTGGAATGGAAACTTGCATTTGGGATGAGCTGATGAGCTCCAAGACTGGCTAAGTCCACCAGTGTGCACACGGGCAAACGTCCCATTTGGGAGTGCCTGCCAATTGGTTCTGTTGAGGACTGTTTGTGAGCACTAGGGCATTTTGCCAGTTGGTTCAGACGTGTGTCTGACGTTGAGGATCGTTTGTGAGCAACAAGTGTCATTCGGGCATTTTGCCAATTGCTTCTGACGTCTACCGTTGAGGACCGCTTGTTTTGGGGAAAGGTTTGTTTGAGACTCCACCCTGGTCACCCTCAGAGAGGGTTTATGACGGATCAGTCATCTGGTGTGTGAGTGTAGATTCTATTTGTGTGATTGGTGTTCCTGTTGCCTTATGGGAAATTCAGCTTCAATTCATTAGGGAAAATTTTAGCTGTAAATTTATGACTAAAAAAAAAGATAACTTTTTTTGGACAATATATGGCTACAGTATTCTTCAGACTCTGGAGAAGATTGATCAAGAAGAAAGTCTTGAAATTTAAAAAACTGGTCATTTTTATGTATACAGTCAGGGAAAGCTAAACTTGATAAAACACTTTTTTTCAGACCCTGAAAAAAACAAAAATATGCCCGAAAAAATGTTTGAGGTTGACGTTTATCATGTCCTTGAAATACAAACACAGTTCACTTTGCCTGGATCTTCAGCCTTGGGTTAACTATGCAAAGGAAAAAGGCTTTAAAATTGAATATAAATTTGACTATTCTGCCTGTACTCCATAAACTGATTACCTAATTTTGTATTCCTAAGAGGGAAACTAAAGATGTTTGGGTTTATTAAACATATGTGTTTTACCAATGAAGAAAAACTATGCTGTAAAAAAATGTGTGCATTTTTGAGGTTATAAAGTATGTTCTTAAGTTTGTAAATCAAAAAATTCTGGTATAACATTTCAATCACTTGGCTCTGTTAAAACTTCCAAAGGTTAAAAATTGTGATATATAAAAATGATAAACAAAATATTTTGGTAAGTAAAACAAGTAAGATATACATTGTCAACAAAGAGAAGATATTAAAAAATGGAGATATTTATGTTGAAAAAAAGTGATGATAATAATTTTGTCCTTCAATTGTTTCTGGATAAAGAAATAAAAGAAAAATTTCTTTGGATCTAGAAAGTGACAAAAGATTTGTAAAAGAGAAATTAGAAAGAAACAATTGTGTATGTTGTCAGAATTAAGATTAGACTAAATTTAATTAGGTAAATGAATTTTATTAACAGTAAACTGATGCAAGACTAAAGTTGGTTTTTCTCTCTGTTAAAGAAAACCAAGTTCTCCTGAAATATTGATCTGATTTAGTAAAAAAACAGCTTCTAATAAAAAGTAATTGTTTTGTTTCTAATCATACTTTTGACCCCAGTGTTCAGGATGGAAAAATTGTCCAGTAAAGTCGTCACCAACTATAGCTGCTCGTGATATTGGTGGCTTTAAGTATATTACTTAAAGCACGTGTACAATTTTGTGTGACAATTGGATATAAATGATAAAATATATGGCCTCTAAAACTTTTTCCTTTTAACATACCTCTGATATCTGATTAGTTTTCCCCCAACGTGGACACGAGACAAACATATAAATAAAAAGGAGGCCTAGCACTGAGCAACATGGATGGATCCAGAGCAGACAAATGAATCACTCTGACAATAAAAAAAAAAAATGATTAGCAATGCTCTCTATGGAAAGAGTTACAACTCAAAAGAAAAAAAATGATTAAAGAAATTTTCACATATTGAGATATGAGAAAATCATTCTGGCCTATATACGATTTAATTTAAACTTTAGGCTAACCCAAACAGCCTGTTTGTGGCCTACTGAACAATGTATTAAACATACATTGTACATCTGCTTTAATCATTAAGACAAAAAATAGTACAAAGTACGTTTTGATTATTATCCTCATTGTAATATGTCTAGTAGTTTTCAAATGTTTGTGCAGGTACTATGCACATTTGCTGCCTTTCTTGTTCTGCACCTGTCCCTCCTCAAGACTGAGGAATATCAAAGAAAAGGAGGGATAGAAGCAGAGCAGGGCTCTATAATCCTCACCCCCGACCATGTCTTCTGCCTGCCTTTTGCCTGTGGGAAACTTCAGTAGTCAAAGACTAAGTTTAATCGGAGAAATAAGAAATACTGAAATAAAAGAAAACAGTCTAAGGAGACTAAATAATAATAAGGTAGTCATTAAACACAGTCAAGGACCTTTAGTTCTTTCTCAAGGGCTGTGGATAATATTCTGAGCCATATCCTATAGGCTGTCTTATAAATACCAAAACACCAAGTGGAGAAGTTAACTGCATGATGACCAGACTGTACCCAGGACTTGAGGTACCACAATTCCAAGAACTGGCCGCAAAGAAATGGAACAAGTGCACCCTGGAACTGAAGATTAACTGTACCTAAAACAATCAAGGTGATATTAGTTAGACCACTGATGATCAAATTGAAGATGACTATACTGTTTCTACACGTAACCCACCTCCAACTTTGTCTATAAAACCTCTCACTTCTTGCTTGTCAGAGGGGTCGGCCTTCAGACAGATATCTGCCAACACCACCACCCCACCCGCCCCAGTCGCTAGCATCTGAAATAAAGCAAATTTTCTTCCCACCAACCTGGCCTGTTTACTGACTTTTGAGCTTCGTAACATTATCATCCTGTTTATTTAATTTATATGCAGAGTACATCATGTGAAATGCTGGGCTGGATGAAGCACAAGCTGGAATCAAGATTGCCAGGAGAAATATCAATAACCTCAGATATGCAGATGACACCACCCTTATGGAAGAAAGTGAAGAACTAAAGAGCCTCTTGATGGAAGTGAAAGAGGAGAGTGAAAAAGCTGGCATAAAACTCAACATTCAAAAAATTAAGATCATGGCATCCGGTCCCATCACTTCATGGCAAATAGATGGGGAAAAAATGGAAACAGTGACAAATTTTGTTGGGCTCCAAAATCACTGCAGATGGTGACTGCAGCCATGAAATTAAAAGTCACCTGATCCTTGGAAGAAAATCTGTGACCAATCTAGACAGCATATTAAAAAGCAAAGACAATAGTTTGCTGACAAAGGTCCATATAGTCAAAGCTACGGTCTTTCCAGTAATCATGCATGGATGTGAGAATTGAACCATAATGAAGGCTGAGTGTTGAAAAATTGATCCTTTTGAATTGTGATGCTGGAGAAGACTCTGGAGAAGTCTCTTGGACAGAAAGGAGATCCAACCAGTCAATCCTAAAGAAATTCAGTCCTGAATGTTCATTGGAAGGACTGATGTTGAAGCTGAAACTCCAGTACTGGTCACCTGATGTGAAGAACTGACTCATTGGAAAAGATGCTGGGCAAGATTGAAGGCAGGAGAAGAAGGGAACAACAGAGGTTGAGATGGTTGGATGGCATGGCCAACTCACTGGACATGGGTTTGAGCAAGCTCCAGGAGTTGGCGATGGACAGGGAGGCCTGGTGTGCTGCAGTCCATGGGGTCACAAAGAGTTGGACACAACTGAGCCAACTGAACTGAACTGAACTGAGAGTCAATAAATTTGATATAAAAATTAGGACTTCCCTGGTGGTCCAGTGGTTCAGAATCTACCTGGCAATGAAGAAAACACAGGTTCTATCCCTGCCCCAGAAAGATTCCACATGCCGTGGAGCAACCAAGGATATATGCCACAACTCCTGAGCCCACACTCTAGAGTCTGTGCTCGGCAACAAGAGAAGTCCCTGCAATGAGAAGCCTGCACACCACAGCTGGGGTAGTCCCCACTCACTGCGGCTAGAGAAGCCCACGTGCAGCAGCGAAGACCCAGTGCAGGCAAAAATAAATAAGTAAATAATTTTTAAAAATCAATAGGAGAAACAAGACAGCAGTACACCATAGCATTTAGAAATACATTTAGCTACAAATGGTAAAGAATCCGCCTGCAGTGCGGGATACCTGGGTTCAATCATTTGGTTGGGAAGATCCCCTGGCGAAGGGAAAAGCTACCCACTCCAGTGTTCTGGCCTGGAGAATTCCATAGACTGTACAGTCCATGGGGTCACAAAGAGTCGGACACAACTAAGCGACTTTCACTTTCACCTTCACAAATTACAGAAATTCAGAAACCACTGCTTAAAAGTACTAAGTTTGCCCGATGTAGCAAGAAGTCTGAGGCAGGCCGAGGCTGGTACGCAGGCTAAACAGCCTTTTCTGATTTTCACTTGTCTTCATTCTGTCACCACTTTCTTGGAATATAACTGCTGCACCTCTGGGTGTCACATCTGAATTCCAGACAAGGAGAAGAAGGAAAGGAGAGGTAGGAAGGGGCTGGATTTGTGCCAGGAAAACAGAAGCTTCCACAGCAACTCTCTGCTTACATGTCATGGAACTCTGCAAGGTCACAAGGTCCCTGTAACTACGAGATAGTCTGGGGAAGCAAAGAATTTTAGTTTGGCACTCTAGATAAAACCAAGGCTCTTTTAGAAAGATAGAGGGGATGAAAATTGACAGGAGATGGAGGGTCAGCCCTGGCGTCAAATGATAAATGTTATGACTATGTTGGTTATTAACGCCGAGAAAGTTGTGGACTATTCCAAGAAATCCTAGTTTTGATAAACACCTATTCACACTAATTTTTGCTAAATCCTTCCTACTTACAGGCAAAAGGTAAGCTAAAACACGCCTCAAATTTCCTCTCATTTTGTTGTTATAAAAAAATCCATCCCTTTTTATCCACAACTGCAAAATGTATAAACATGATAAACAAAAACTATAAAAACAGAAAAAACAATGTAGTCAATTTTGCAGCAAAAACTTTATCTGATCCAAGAAGAAGATATTTAGAGCTTTTATTAATATGAAGTATTGTGCTTGCTTATTTCATATATAGTGGAAATCTTAATGTTTGATTAAGGGATGCTGTTGCAGACCCTGATTAGAATATTACATAATAAACTGTAGCCTACTTGGTGTTCTTCACACCTCTGTCCTGTGGTTTCAATCGAGGATTGTGGAGCCACACTTAGAAAGATGGCCTCAATGTAAATACACAGCTTGGCAGAGGAATGGTATAAATAACTTTAAATTAAGGCAGGCAGAAGTGAAAAAAAAGAATCCTAAAATTTTGAGAAACTGGAATAAGGCCAAATTAATATGTTGCTTAAATTTGAGTAATTTGAACCATTTATATAGTGACTTAGGGTGAAGGCATCAAGAATTACATATTTCTAAATTCTGAATATTACGTACATTTGAATGTACATAATCCTACTCCTAGGACAAGTCTCAGGAATATCAGTGACAAGTATGACTCCAGGCTAATATTTGCCCCCTACATGACCAGAGGATTCACAAGGTGAAGGGTAAAGAAACTGCACAAGAGGTCTTTGCTCTTGCCTGTTACTCTGTGATGATCCTCCATCTGAAAATATTGGGTTGGCCAAAAAAGTTCATTCAGGCGGCTTACAGAGAAACCCGAGTGAACTTTTTGGCCAACCCAATATTAAGCAGATAGCTCTCAGCAATGCAGTACAACTGCAATCTGATTGGATCCATGACTGCTTTACATGCTGAGCAAACTTCTGCTAAAACACATTTATCGACATGATAAATGACAGCCAAAATAATCAGTGTATTATCTTGTTCAATATTAGATTGTTGGAGAAGGAAATGGCAATCCACTCCAGTATTCTTCTGGAAAATCCCATGGACAGAGGAGCCTGGTAGGCTACAGTCCATGGGGTCGCAAAGAGTCGGACACGACTGAGCGACTTCACTATCTTGCTCAATGTCCATATTATATTATATAAACACTGTATTATGCAAATATTGTATAAATAATATTGTAAGATAAAAAATGCAATGAATTAACTTTGCTTGAGCTCTTTGCAGGACTACTGAGGCAGAGCTGAGGTCCAGGTAGGTGGTGAGGCCAGATGACAACCCGCTGCGCTACTCCAGTGAGCACACACTTGGAGGGGGTTGGGGTAGAGCTGTGTTGCAACGTGCATTCTGATTTACTAGGCCTGGAACTGGGCCCGGATTCTGCATTTCTCCCAGACCTCCAGGTGACAGATGCTGAACGGTGCACCACATTTTCAACAACGAGACCCTCAAGCCTCTTCCAACTCTGGGTTATCATAATCCTCTAAAAAAGGATTCGTATACTCTATCTATGAACCAGACTGTGGAAAAGAGTAGTTTACATACAGTTGCAAGGGTCTGCAGCATACAGTTGTGTAAACATAACCACAGTCAAGATATTGACTGTTTCCATCATCCCCCCAATCCGTGTTCTATTAAAATCATTTTACTTTTACTGGAAACTGGTGGCCAATTCGGAGCACTATCAAAATTTATTACAAACAGCACATTCTTACTTTCTTGCTCACATTCTTGTTCACCAGTTGACTACTGTTAGTTGCTTTGGAGGAAAACATAAACCTCAGAATCCACAAAGTCTTAGGGAGAACGCCACATGATTTAGAAATACAGCCAGCTTGCCAAGGATAACGAAAAACATAATTGAGATGTGGGCGAAAACCTCCGAAGACGAGAAGCCTTTGCTCTGACATGCACCTTGAATATGGCTGTCCCTGCGCCAAGGTTTTACTGAAAGGTAATTAAGCCCAACCTTGAGAAAATGTGTGTTCTTAAGAGTCCCTTGAACTCCCAGCCTCCAGTGGAGTTAGGCAATTCCGGAGCATCCAGTTAGCTTCTTAGGTTTGTTACAAGCAAGGAACATTTAGATCTCATAAAAAAAACGAGATGTTACCTACGTAATAGGCCATAAAAGAAGCTGAGCAGAGTGAAGAACTCCACAAAAATTAAGGACAAAAAGAAATTCAGAGTGAACAGTTTCTACAGGACTATCATACCAGATTTAAACTGGCCTCCTTGTCTCTAGAATCTTTACCTACCAATTTACCTGTTTCTTACCACATCCTCCCCAAGAGAATTTGTTATGTACTTCTCTGAAATCAAGTCTAAGGCTCATTGAGTAAAGAAAATGCTCAGTGTTTTGAGAATACAATTCTATTGGTTTTCACAAAAGCATATAACTGTATGATCACAATCAAGATTTTGAATGCCTCCATCATCCCCCAAATCTATGTTCTATTTAAATCATTTTTCTTTTACTGGAAATTGGTGGCCAGTTCAGAGCACTATCAAAATTTATCACAAAAGGCAGTTTCTTACTTTGTTGCTCACATCCTTGGTAGCCAGATTCTGAAATGTCTAGTATGTCCGATTTTTCCTTCATATTTCAAAAAAGATGCTTTAGTTCACTCTGAATTTCATGATTGTTCTATTCTAATAATGTTAATATTAGAGACGATTATGTTCAACGGTTGAAATGCTGTTAAGTCAAACCTTTAAACTGTAACAAAAGCAATCCATTTCTGCATGAATTCTTTCTTCTTTTCCTAAACAGTGTACCATTTGGCTTTTAATTTTTTTTAACTCTCAATTTTTTTTAATTTATTTTTTTGACCATGCTGAGCCTCATGCAGGATCTTAGTTCCCCAACCAGGGAAGGAAGCTGTACCCGCTGCAGAGGAAGTAGACAGTCCTAACCACTGGACACCAGGGAAGTCCCTCTTGGCTTTTTAGATACCATATTCCTGAAAATTAATTTTTAGTATAAGTTTACAGTATATTTTAATCAATACAAGATTTAAATCCAGTAGATACAATATATAGTGAATGAGAATATTTAAAAATAAAACAAATGTACATAAAAGTTTATATCTATAATATAAAAAACCCCTTGTGTGCTATTGGTAGAAATATAAAAGCATACAGCTGCTATAGAAAACACTATGGCAGTTCCTCAGAAAATAAAAAATAGAATTATCATATGACCCAGTAGGGCCTCCCAGGTGGTGCTAGTGGTAAGTAACCCTCCTGCCAAGGAAGGAGACATAGGAGACTTCGGTTCGATCCCTGGGTTGGGAAGTTCCCCTAGAGGAGGGCATGGCAACTCACTCCAGTATTCTTGCCTGGAGAATCCCACGGACAGAGGAGCCTGGCGGGCTACAGTCCATGGGGTCGCAAAGAGTCAGACATGACTGAAGCAGCTTAGCACACACCCACATAGGATCCAGTAATTCCACTTCAAGGAATATATCCAAAACACCTGAAAGCAAGGTCTCAAAGAGATGTTTGTGGCCACATTCATAGCACCATTATTCACCACAGTCAAAAGCTGGAAGCAACCCGAGCATCGTCCATCAGTGGATGAATGGATAAGCAAAAATGTAGTATATACATTAATTGTTGTTGTTTAATCACTAAGTTGTGTCTGACTCTTTTTTGACCCCATGGACTGTAGCCTGCCAGATTTCTCTGTCCATGGGATTTCGCAGGCAAGAATGCTGGAGTGGGTTGCCATCTCCTTCTCCAGGGGCGCTTCCGGTACAGTGGGATATAATTTAGCCTTAAAAAAGAAGTAAATTCTGACACACACTACAACATGGATGAACTTCGGGGACATTATGTTAAGGGAAATAAGCCAGTCACAAAAGAATAGATATTGTGTGATTCCTTTCATATTCATATGTGTTACCTCAACTAGTCAAATTCACAGGGACAGAGAGTAGAATGGTGGTTCCTAGAGGCTGGGAGAAGGGGCAATAGAATACTTCATGTTCTATTCCCAGCTCAAGGAGGAGGAAAGCCTTTCTCTATCTTAATCCGCTCTTCTTTTGAAATCAGAACTTCTGAGAGAAACCTCCTAAACAGAGGCTGCCTCAAAGCTTTGTCCGGGATTGAAAGTGTGCACTAATGAATAGTTTTCAAATGATTTGTACCAGAGAGGTGAGCCTGCTCTGCCCTGGGACAGTCACATGAGTGAACTTTCTTGGCAAACACAGGAGAAGAAAGCAGGCATTGTCCTGGGATTAGGATGGAACCCAAATTTTGTGTCTCAATCAAGGCTGAAAGCCTTGTAATCTAAAACTAGGGAGACAGGAAGGAGACAGTGGGTTGATTTGAGTGAGTTCAGGGTCTTCTGGGAGGCAAGAAAATGAAGTTTTAACCATCCCTAGTTCTCTGATATGTGAAGACAGGAAGCTGCCAAGGTGAACTACAATGACCCTGAAATTAAATTAATTCTAGGTTAGCAGAGGTCTGAACAGGTGAGCTGAGCCTGCCCCAGAGTTAACAGAGAAAGGCTACATCAAACAGATTCAGTGATGATCATTTTGCTCAGTTCAGTTCAGTTCAGTCGTTCAGTCATATTTGACTCTTCACGACCCCGTGGACTGCAGCACACCAGGCTTCCCTGTCCATCGCCAACTACTGGAGCTTGCTCAAACTCATGTCCATTGAGTCGGTGATGCCATCCAACCATCTCATCCTCTCTTGTCCCCTTCTCCTCCTTTCTTCAATCTCACCCAGCATCAGGGTCTTTTCCAGTGAGTCAGTTCTTCACATCAAGTGGCCAAAGTATTGGAGCTTCAGCTTCAGCATCAGTCCTTCCAATGAATACTCAGGTCTGATTCTCTTTAGGATTGACTGGTTGGATGTCCTTGCAATCCAAGGGACTCTCAAGAGTCTTCTCCAACACAGTTCAAAAACATCAATTCTTTGGCACTCAGCTTTCTATATGGTCCAACTCTCACATCCATACATGACTATTGGAAAAACCATAGCTTTGACTATAGGGACCTTTGCTTTTTAACATGCTGTCTAGGTTGATCATAGCTTTTCTTCCAAGGAGCAACCATCTTTTAATTTCATGGCTGCAGTCACCATCTGCAGGGATTTTGGAGCCCACAAATCATTTTGGGCTGATCATTTTGTGATGATTAGGAAATATTGCTGGGCTTCCCAGGTGGCTCCATTGGTAAAGAATCTGCCCACAGTGTGGGAGACTGTAGTTTAATCCCTGGGTCGGGAAGATCCCCTAGAGAATGGAATGGAAACCCACTCCAGTATTCTTGCCTGGAGAATTCCATGGACAAAGGAGCATGGCAGGCTACAGTCCATGGGCTTGTAAAGAGTCAGACACGACTGAGCAACTAACACAAACACACAGCCACATACACACACATGGAAATATTGAATCACTGTGCTGCATACCATGCTGGGTGTCAATTATAGTTTAAAGACAAACAAACTGGTAGAAAAAGGGATCGGATTTTCAGTTATCAGAGGCAGGGGTGGGGAGTACTTGGAGTTCTGTTCAGTTCAGTTCAGTCACTCAGTCGTGTCCGACTCTCTGCAACCCCATGAATCGCAGCACGCCAGGCCTCCCTGTCCATCACCAACTCCCAGAGTTCACTCAGACTCACATCCATCAAGTCAGTGATGCCATCCAGCCATCTCATCCTCTGTCGTCCCCTTCTCCTCCTGCCCCTAATCCCTCCCAGCATCAGAGTCTTTTCCAATGAGTCAACTCTGCGCATGAGGTGGCCAAAGTACTGGAGTTTCAGCTTTAGCATCATTCCTTCCAAAGAAATCCCAGGGCTGATCTCCTTCAGAATGGACTGGTTGGATCTCCTTGCAGTCCAAAGGACTCTCAAGAGTCTTCTCCAACACCACAGTTCAAAAGCATCAATTCTTCAGTGCTCAGCTTTCTTCACAGTCTAACTCTCACATCCATACATGACCACTGGAAAAACCATAGCCTTGACTAGACGGACCTTTGTTGGCAAAGCAATGTCTCTGCTTTTGAATATGCTATCTAGGTTGGTCATAACTTTCCTTCCAAAGAGTAAGTGTCTTTTAATTTCATGGCTGCAGTCACCATCTGCAGTGATTTTGGAGAGGGGAAGTTAAATTGGATGAAGGTATCAAAAGTTACAAACTTTTAGTTGTAAGTAAGTACTTGGGTTGTAATATACAATGTGATAAATTAACACAGCTGTATGTTGTGTATGAAATTTAAAAGAGTTAAATCCTGAGTTATCATCACAAGGAAAAAAAACTTTTTCTTCTTTTTCTTTTATTTTATATCTGTATGAGATGACAGATGCTCATTAAACTTATTGTGGTCATCATTTCATGATGTATTTATGTTGTATCTTGTACACCTCGAATGTACACAGTGCTATGTGTCATTACACCTGAATAATACTTGAAGGGAAGAAAAGCAGCCATTGTTAGTTATATTAAAAAAAGAAACTCATGATTGCTGAAATTAACTTGGGTGCTATGTCCCCATAATCATGGAAACCTAACAGCTGGATCCTAGAACATAGAGAGATCTAAAAATGCATCAGTTAGGATATACCAAATGTAATTGGAAACATAATTCACAGTTCTTTAATATTTTTGTTTTTACTTGTAAAACCGTTTTTATTGAAAGATGCCATACATATAGAAAAGGACACACATTACAATTATGTAGCTAGATGAACTTCTACAAAATGATCGCACCCAGGTAGGCGCCACCTAGATCAAGACGGACCAGCACCCTGAAGTCCTCTTTGAACTCCCTCTTGCTATGGATGTTTGTTCCCAAGGTAAACACTGCTTTGATCTTAAGTCATAAGAGATTGACTTTGTGTGTTTATATGTTTAACAAAATGGAAACACACAGAAGAAAAATGAAAACAAACAACCTGGGTCCTGCAGATGCTGGAACGCCCCCTGGCCAGCCAGCAGGATCAGGAGATGATGATCCAGAAAGCGAGCTCTAAGCATGGGGTTGTGAGAGGAACCATGGACGCACCTCCCTCCCTCCTAGAACTGTGGGAGGAATGGGATGGGATGAGATGAGATGAGACAAGATGAGATGAGATGCGATGCGTTGGGAGGGGAGGTGAAGGGAAGGGTGGGGAGGGATGGCCCAACCACCCTCAAAAAACCAACTGCTGGGAGTTACCCAGGAGGTACCATTTCAGAGCTGACCACCATCACCTGCAGAGTGGGGAGGATTCTTTTTTTCTGCAACAGTGTGTGCAGGGTGGAGAAAGTGGCAGCAGCTGATACATCACTTGTGAAGGTTAGACAAAGGCCCTTTTCAGACTTTAGAGGTAACCATGGTGTGTTGGAGTTTTATTTCAACAACTCATAAAAAGGAACCAAAAAAGGGGGACTATTAGACTTCTTGTAAATCTGGCAGCTGGGGTTCTGGAACTGTCTTCAACTTAATATGAATATCTAAAAGAATTTGACTAAGTTCATGAGGTAGGTAAATCCACTTACATATGTGACATAACCCTTACCCAAAAACAATATTTGAAGCAACATCAGAGGCATTATAATTTAGCGATTTGAAATCAGACAGGCTGAGACCAGGTTCTAGTTCTGCCACTTATTTGGAAGGTAATATCAAGAAATACCAGAAAGGGAGTAAGGAAATAAAATAGGAGATGGAGGGAAGCTGCTAAAGGGTGTATTATCCAGTCAGCAATTACAGGGCACAGCTGGAGCACAGTTGTCCCAGCCAAGGGCGGGGCAGCCGGGGTGTTTATCCACCGCTGGTTTAGGGCTCTGACCCTGGCTTGCCCCACATGCTGCTGGTCACTCTTCCAGGACCAGAATAAAGCCCTCGGGTGGTGAGCAGGCTTGAGCATGGAGACAGAAGCGCCAGGGGGAGGCAATGACTGAGAACCTCCTGCAAACCACAGGAGGTCACCAGGCTCACCCCTGAGTAGTTCAGGAAGCGCTCACAGAGACACTGCTACATTCCACCTTCCTTACAAACCTGAGAGACAGGGTTTTATTATCCCCATCTCACAAGGAATAAAACTGAGGATATGACATTAAATGACCTGCCAAAGTCCACTGTCAACTGTCCCAGGAAAAACTTGAGCTCAGATTTTGTTCCCAAACATCACTTTTTAAATTGACCACACCTAGTCATTGTATAAGTTGAGTGTGAAAGGATGGAAAAGGATTTGCCCAGCAGAATACCTTAAAAGCTCTCAGGCCCAGTGATATGAGAGCTGTAGAAGATCCCCCTTGCAGGGCTGCTAAAGAAGTAGGGTCCACATTGGAACAAGATGACAAGAGTCTGAAAGTGAAAAGTGAAAGTCGCTCAGTCGTGTCCAACCCCATGGACATAGTCCATGAGATTCTCCAGACCAGAATACTGGAGTGGGTAGCCTTTCCCTTCTTCAGGGGATCTTCCCAATCCAGGGATCAAACCCAGGTCTCCTACATTGCAGGCGGATTCTTTACCAACTGAGGTATGTCTAGTCTGATACTATGCCTTGTGATAATTGATCATTAATTCCAGGGAGAATCACAGGAGGGTTTTAGAAGCTGGGGGAGGGGAGGAGGTGGGGTAAGGGAAGGGGACAGAGGGAACATGTAGTGCTCTACCCTGCTCTCAGCTTCCTCCCCTCCCATCACACTCCCTCTCTCCACCCCCACCACCCTGACCCCTCCACGCCAGCTGCCCTCCCAGCGCAAGGCCTTTGCACGAGCTGTTCCCCCTACCTGCAATGCTTTTCCCTCAGACTGCCACTTGGTTGGTTCCCTTACCTGCTTCAAGTACTTGTCAGATCTCCTTCTCAAGGAGACGTACTTACCCTGGCCACCTAATCCAGGTCGTATCAAGTCCTGACCATGCATCTACCTCACGCTCTTGATCCCATTCTAGTTTTTCTTTTTTTCCATAACATTTATCACCTCTGACTCCCTTTGCAGTTACTTATTTACTGTAGGTATTCTGTGTTTCTCCCTCCTACAATGTAAGCTCCACAAAGATGAGCATCTTTGTTTCATCCACTGATGTATCCCAAACACCTAGACAGTACCTGGCTAGTGGTGAATGCTCAATGAACATCTGCTGGAAGATAAGTGAATGAATGAATGCCAACATTCATAAGCCCACAGGAACAATCACGTGCCACTCCACGCCTTAGTGCGGAGCAACTTCGGGCCCCGTGTTTCCAAGGAGAAAGAAGAGTCTTCATTTTCTCTGTTTCCCAGCCTCCACTTCTCACACATTCCCCACTCTCCTAGTCCCAGTTTTTTCCGTCTCTTTTCTGGTCTAGCAACCAGATGCCTCTGCCTTGCAAAAGTAGGCATTTTCTTCTCAGTTTGCTTCAAATGTTAGCGCTTTTGCTTGCCTGTGAAGCAGATGGTAAGAGTTTATTTAATAACTGGACTGTCTCCCTTCTCTCTCTTTTTTGAACACAGTAGACGCCAGGAACCATATTTTTCTCTTGGTTCTATTTGTCAGAGAAGGTGGTTTCTGCTCTGTGATCAGGATTAGATCTCTACACTGCCCTTAAATTGTCAACATTGTGTTTACTTTGATATATTTATAGTGTCTGAAAACATTTGCTCTAGTTCCAACAGTCAAGGTTAAGAGATAAGGATCTGAATGAAAGAAAAAGATGGAATGGAAACCAGCCCCTCTGTCAAGTGCTGGGAAAGGCAGAGTTACATGTTGGGAAGTAACAGAATCTTGCTCTACAATGAAATCAGGAATAAAAATATGAATATGTATATACCAAAGCATTTAAATAATTCTAATATGTAAGCTAAGAACTAAAATTTGTGCTTAAATTCATAGAGTGGCATTTAAAATTCTCATGTACCCTGGTGAGTATTGTAGGGTTGAGTTAAAAATTTGATTAAAAAATAATTAGCTCTATTTCCTGAAACCTAAAATCATAAGCAATTAAGAGTATGAAGAACACAGAAAATACACATTACAGAAAAATCCTAATACTCCCTTTCAGTCTATTTTTATCATTCACTATACTTTTTTTCACTTTTTAAAATTGTGGTGTATATATATCTAATATATACATAGGCCATGCAATATGTGGGATCTTAGTTCCCCAACCAGGGATGGAATCTGTGTTCCTTGGATTGGAAGGGCAGAGCTTTAACCACTGGATCACCAGGGAAGTCCTAAATTGTGATTTAACTGACATGCAACAGGTGACTCAATGGTAAAGAATATGCCTGCCAATGCAGGAGATGCAGGAAACACAGGTTCGATCCCTGGGTCAGGAGGATCCGCTGGGGGAGGAAATGGCAATCCATTCCAGTATTCTTGCCTAGAAAGTCCCATGGACAGAGGAGCCTGGCAGGATACAGTCCATGAGGTTGCAAAGAGTCGGATACAACTGAGCAACTGAGCATGCAAGCACAACGTGCTGTTAGTTTCAGGTGTATAATATAATGATTCAATGTTTGTATATATTGCAAAAGTGTGTTAAAGTGTTGGTCATTCCGTTGTATCCTACTCTTCCTGACCCCATGGACCGTAGTCTGCCAGCCTCCTCTGTCCATGGAATTCTCCAGACAAGAATACTGGAGTGGGTAGCAAAATGATCACTATAATCAGTCTAGTTAATACCCATCACCATACACAATTATAAAAATGTTTTTCTTGTAATGAAAATTTCTAAGATCTACTCATTTAGCTGATGCAAGGAGCCGACTCTTTGGAAAAGACCCTGATGCAGGGAAAGACTGAGGGCAAGAGGAGAAGTGGGTGACAGAGAATGAGATGGTTGGTTGGCATCACTGACTCAATTGACATGAGTTTGAGCAAACTCCAGGAGATAGTGAAAGACAGGGAAGCCTGGCATGCTGCAGCTCATGGGGTTGCAAAGAGTCAGACACGACTTAGTGACTGAACAACAACAACTCACTTAGAAACTTTCAAGTATACAATACAGTTGTTATTAACTATAGTCACCATGCTGTTCATTACATCCTCAGAACTCATTTGTCTTATAACTGGAAGTCTGTACCTTTTGACCCCCTTTACCCATTTCAAACCCTCTTCCCACCAGAACCACCAATCTGTTCTCTATATCTATGAGCTTGTTTTCTTGTTTTGTTTTTAGATTCCACATATAAGTGGGACTATATGTTTTTCTTTCTGTCTACAGTATTTGTCTTTCTTTCTGACATTTTACTCAGTGTCATATTTTCAAGATCCACCCATGTTATGGTATTTTTCAGTCTGAAAGATAATGATTGGATGTCGTGAGGACATTGGCTGAAAGGACTCCACGTTACACCAAGAAGTCATTGGCGACTGTGTCAGCTGATTACCATGTGGACAGGCTGCAGAGCTCACAGAAGAGGCCACCGTGTTTTGTCCTCCAGATCCAATAAACACTTAAGGATAGGACAGTTCAAAATTAAATATCTAGTTCCCCTATCCATTCATCCATCCACCTGTCACGACACTTTGGATGCTTACTGAGGCACCAGGCAAATGAGCTTAAAAATTATTGAAAAAGAAAGAAGCAGTCCCTGGTGCCAGGAGTTCCCAGCAAAGTAAGAAAGGTTAGTTGGGGAAAGTTTCAGGAAATGTAGCCAGGGCTGAGAATTACCAGCTTGTGTGCAATGCTGGGGCTGAAGAGAATTCAGGAGTGAATACATTAGTATTTCTGCCGTGTCCTTACTTTTTTTTATCTATTTACTTGCAGAGCTTCATATGTATATACTTATATATGGGAAATATATGGTTTCATATTCGTATATTTATAAATATATCTTTATTTTAATAACTTGCTTCTTCGAGGGCTGGTTTAAAATCTTATCATTGGCAGAATTAAAGAGGGTATGCCCTCTTTTTCTTTATATTTTACTTCCTTTAGTCCCCTCCATGAAGTAGTTAGGACGTCCAACCTTTTCTCTGAAATGCAACAATACCAAAATAGTTAAGAAACCAGTCCATTAATTAAATGCCAACTTCATAGATGATTAAAAAAATTTATGTTCTGAAGCTTGTGCAATGTTACCCACTGACATCTGTAGCAAGAATTTTTTTTTTTTACCTTTTTGCTCCTACTTACGTAGAAAAATTTATGGGAATTTTCATAACACTGCATTTTTCTGGAAATGGGTGATATATTAAACCATTAAAAGTGACTCAGTCTGACTTTGGCTATAGGGTTACACTGTCAACCCCAGCAAAAACTTGTGGGCACATGTAAAAGAGATGAAGGTGATGGAAAAGTCTAGTTAAAGGTACAAGAAAGTCAATAGGCAGCATTTGACCTGGTAATTTGTGCTTCAAAATGTACTAGATGCTTTTCTACTACAGACTGTATTACTAAAAGCAGAAAAGGAACGTGTTAATGTAGTACTTCAGCCCAGGCTCCCTTCTATCTCTTTTCTCCTAGTTTTATTAGATAGAACTGATACACAGCATAAGCTATGGTGTACAGAATAATGATCTGACTCACACACTTCACGAAATGATGCTCACAGTAAATGTAGTGAACATCTATCATCTCACACAGATACAAGAGTAAAGAAATACAAAAACTTTACTCTCAATTTTCTTATGCAAGATCCGACAGTACTAATTATACTTACCATGTTGTACATTACACCCCTAGGACTAACTTATCTTACAGCTGGGAGTTTGTGTATTTTGATTGTCTTCCTCCAATTCCCCTCTTCCACCCCTCACCTCTGGTAACCACAAATCTGATCCCTTTATGAGTTCGTTTGATTGCTTTTGACGTATAATTGACTTACAATACCACGTTAGTTCCTGTTGCACAACAGTGATTGGATATTTCTATAGATTTCAAAATGATCATGATGATAAGTCTAGTTACCATCTGTCATCATACAGAGATTTACATAATTATTGAATATATTCCCGACATTGTGCATTTCATGCCGTGACTCACTTATTTTGTTACTGCAAGTTTGTACCTCTTAATCCCCCTCACCTATTTCTTTCCTCCCCATACCCTGACACTTCCTTCTTATTTGAAGTTGATCCATCTGGAAATTCCTGGACAACAGAAACTTGATCACATCACTACTTTTGAAATGGATGAAGGCGCAGACTCACTGAGGATTTGCAATGAGATCTAAAGCCGTCTAATGACCCATTCTGTGGTTCTTGATGAATGGCTCATCCTTCTTGGCGCCCCCACACTGACTGACTCAGTCATGCCGCTGTTCTCACCACTTCTGGGCTGTGTCAAGCACTAGCCCACCTGGGACCAGAACCCTTCCCAAATGCTGATTTTCCCACATGCTGGTTCTCAGCCTCAGTACCATTGCCTGAAAATTGGGGACCTGAAAATTCTTTGCCATGAATTTGTCTTTTGCACTGTAGGAAGTTTAGTGGCATCTCTGGCCTCTACCCACTAGATGCCAGCAACACCACCAACCCCCCTCCTATGCCCTGCCCAGCTGTGACAACCAAAATGTCTCTTGGCACTGGCAAATGTCCCCAGATGAGGACCACTGCTCTAGCTGGTTCCAGCTCATCCTTCAGGTTTCAACTTAAATGTCACTGCCTCTAAAAGGTCCTCCCTGTTCCTTAATCTGAAGTACAATCCCTTATTAATCTCCCTTTCATACCACCCCAGTCCTGTTCTTGGTAGACATTTGCATAATTTGCAATTACATACCTATTATCTTACTTATTTGTTTAATGCCTCTCCAACACCTTCTGTTGGAAGCTCGGTGAGGGCCATGACCATGTGTATTTCATTTGCCACAAACTCAGCAGCTAGCATAGTGACTGACCCACACAAAAAAGATGCTCAGTTTAAATTGTCTAAATTCATTGTGCAAACATTTCAAAGGATTCTGAGATCAGCGTTGTTTTGAATCCAAAGTCCTTAGATAGATCTCAATCTTTGCATGGGTAGGTATGTATATTCTAGGATGTATGATGACTGACTTTGGTTTTTGTCTTTTGGTTATTGCATGCAGTAAGTTTCCCTTATGGAAGGAACACTGGGTATAAAATTAAGTGGTTCTTATTCTTTGGACTCAGAGACCTGGATCCATTGCCCAGTTCTGCCACTTAGCTGCTTGAATAGAGTTAATCACTTTGTTTCATTGACCTGTAGTTGTCTATTCTGTAAAATAAGGCAATGTTCAACTTGCCTGTAGTAATGAGTAGGGATATTGTTCATAAGATGTCTGTCACATAGTAATTGCTCAATAAAATGACAAGCGTCATCAAATATTCTACTCAATAATATTGGTAACAGTCCCGTCCATCCTGGGCCTTACCAACCCAACCCAACTACTTGTATCCAGCCTCTAGCCAACAAGCTCAGGCCTCACAGCCAGGCCAAGGCTACTAGAGACCATGCAAATGAGCAGGGCGGGTAGTTCATTCTCCTGCCATAAGCCTGGTGTGCAGCGTGCCCTACTGAGCCTGGAACCCAGCAAATGGCAATGTCTCTAACCCCAGGCATCTTAGTTCAGCCTGTGTAACTTGGCTTTTGCAATATTTCCTAGCTCGCACGCTATTTTCCTTTCCATGGCAAACTTTCCCCCAAGACCCACCCATTTTTATTAGAGCCTAACTACTCTCCCAGTTTTTGTCCTTTATCAAGCCCATCTTTGCATGAAATGTTCCCTTGGTATCTCTAATTTTCTTGAAGAGATCTCTAGTCTTTCCCATTCTGTAATTTTCCTCTATTTCTTTGCATTGATCGCTGAGGAAGGCTTTCTTACCTCTTCTTGCTATTCTTTGGAACTCTGCATTCAGATGCTTATATCTTTCCTTTTCTCCTTTGCTTTTCACTTCTCTTCTTTTCACAGCTATTTGTAAGGCCTCCCCAGTCAGCCGTTTTGTTTTTTTTGCATTTCTTTTCCATGGGGATGGTCTTGATTCCTGTCTCCTGTACAATGTCACAAACCTCAGTCCATAGTTCATCAGGCACTCTATCTATCAGATCTAGGCCCTTAAATCTATTTCTCACTTGCACTGTATAATAAGGGATTTGATTTAGGTCATACGTGAATGGTCTAGTGGTTTTCCCTACTTTCTTTAATTTAAGTCTGAATTTGGCAATAAAGAGTTCATGATCTGAGCCACAGTCCACTTGCAGTCTTGTTTTTGTTGACTGTATAGAGCTTCTCCATCCTTGGCTGCAAAGAATATAATCAATCTGATTTCGGTGTTGACCATCTGGTGATGTCCTTGTGTAGAGTCTTCTCTTGTGTTGTTGGAAGAGGGTGTTTGCTATGACCAGTGCGTTCTCTTAGCAAAACTCTATTAGCTTTTGCCCTGCTTCATTCCGTATTCCAAGGCCAAATTTGCCTGTTACTCCAGGTGTTTCTTGACTTCCTACTTTTGCATTCCAGTCCCCTATAATGAAAAGGACATCTTTTTTGGGTGTTAGTTTTAAAAGGTCTTGTAGACCCATTCAACTTCAGCTTCTTCAGCGTTACTGGTTGGGGCATAGACTTGCATTACTGTGATATTGAATGGTTTGCCTTGGAAATGAACAGAGATCATTCTGTCGTTTTTGAGATTGCATCCAAGTACTGCATTTCGGACTCTTTTGTTGACCATGATGGCTACTCCATTTCTTCTAAGGGATTCCTGCCCACAGTAGTAGATATAATGGTCATCTGAGTTAAATTCACCCATTCCAGTCCATTTTGGAGAAGGCAATGGCACCCCACTCCAGCACTCTTGCCTGGAAAATCCCATAGATGGAGGAGCCTGGTGGGCCACAGTCCATGGGGTCACTGAGTTGGACACAACTGAGTGACTTCACTTTCACTTTTTACTTTCATGCATTGGAGAAGGAAATGGCAACCCACTCCAGTGTTCTTGCCCGGAGAATCCCAGGGGTGGGGAAGCCTAATGGGCTGCCATCTATGGGGTCACACAGAGTCGGACATGACTGAAGCGACTTAGCAGCAGCAGCAGTCCATTTTAGTTTGCTGATTCCTAGAATGTCTACATTCACTCAACAGAAGCAGAAGATATTAAGAAGAGGTGGCAAGAATGCACAGAAGAACTGTACTAAAAAGATCTTCATGACCAACATAATCACGATGGTGTAATCACTTACCTAGAGCCAGACGTCCTAGAATGTGAAGTTAAGTGGGCCTTAGAAAGCATCACTATGAACAAAGCTAGTGCAGGTGATGGAATTCCAGTTGAGCTATTTCAAATCCTGAAAGATGATGCTGGGAAAGTGCTGCACTCAATATGCCAACAAATTTGGAAAACTCAGCAGTGGCCACAGGACTGGAAAAGGTCAGTTTTCATTCCAATCCCAAAGAAAGGCAATGCCAAAGAATGTTCAAACTACTGCACAATTGCACTCATCTCACATGCTAGTAAAGTAATGCTCAAAATTATCCAAGCCAGGCTTCAGCAATATGTGAACCGTGAACTTCCTGATGTTCAAGCTGGTTTTAGAAAAGGCAGAGGAACCAGAGATCAAATTGCCAACATCCGCTGGATCATCAAAAAAGCAAGAGAGTTCCAGAAAAACATCTATTTCTGCTTTATTGACTATGCCAAAGCCTTTGACTGTGTGGACCACAATAAACTGTGGAAAATTCTGAAAGAGATGGGAAGACCAGACCACCTGACCTGCCTCTTGAGAAACCTATATGCAGGTCAGGAAGCAACAGTTAGAACTGGACATGGAAAAACAGACTGGTTCCAAATAGAAAAAGGAGTACGTCAAGGCTGTATATTGTCACCCTGCTTATTTAACTTATATGCGGAGTACATCGTGAGAAACGCTGGGCTGGAAGAAGCACAAGCTGGAATCAAGATTGCTGGAAGAAATCTCAATAACCTCAGATATGCAGATGACACCACCCTTATGGCAGAAAGTGAAGAGGAACTCAAAAGCCTCTTGATGAAAGTGAAAGTGAAGAGTGAAAAAGTTGGCTTAAAGCTCAACATTCAGAAAATGAAGATCATGGCATCTGGTCCCATCACTTCATGGCAAATAGATGGGGAAACAGTGGAAACAGTGGCAGACTTAATTTTTTTGGGCTCCAAAATCACTGCAGATGGTGATTGCAGCCATGAAATTAAAAGATGCTTACTCCTTGGAAGGAAAGTTATGACCATCCTAGATAGCATATTCAAAAGCAGAGATATTACTTTGCCAACAAAGGTCCGTCTAGTCAAGCCTATGGTTTTTCCAGTAGTCATGTATGGATGTGAGAGTTGGACTGTGAAGAAAGCTGAGCGCCTAAGAATTGATGCTTTTGAACTGTGGTGTTGGAGAAGACTCTTGAGAGTCCCTTGGACTGTAAGGAGATCCAACCAGTCCATTCTAAAGGAGATCAGACCTGGGTGGTGTTTGGAAGGAATGATGCTAAAGCTGAAACTCCAGTACTTTGGCCACCTCATGCAAAGAGTTGACTCATTGGAAAAGACTCTGATGCTGGGAGGGATTGGGGGCAGGAGAAGCGGACAACAGAGGATGAGATGGCTGGATGGCATCACCAACTCGATGGACGTAAGTTTGAGTGAACTCCTGGAGTTGGTGATGGACAGGGAGGCCTGCATGCTGCAATTCATGGAGTCACAAAGAGTCGGACACGACTGAGCGACTGAACTGACCTGAACTCTCCCGGTTATTTCTCACCCTCTGTATGCCAGTAACCATACTCAGTGTAACAATACAGACCAACCCAAACCTCAACAACAATTCCAACATCACCACTGGAATTCCCCTGCTGACCTTTTTCAGTTATCAGACCCAAAGCTGGTCCAGCTGCCCGATATGAACCAGAACTCCCCTCTGGACAGGAGAAGATTGACAGCGAAAACACACTGCAAACTGGACAGACCTGACGAGGCATTTGGATCATCTGGAGAAAGAGAGATGGGAATAAGGTTGGAAATCAACTCACAGCCCCTGGCATCCACTCCCTGATTTCTGCACCCCGCCGCCCCCTCCCACCCCGCCCCCCCCCCCGCCCCCACCACACACACACCTGCTGCAAAAGTCCCAGGGGATCCCTTAGCCAGCCAATGATGACAGTATCTATAACAAAGTCTTCAAAATACACTCACAGCCTTAAAAATAGTTCGACATAGCCATAACTCTTCCTGTATTTCTGAAATGTTGAGTTCATTTCAGGATTAAGGTCAATGACCTCTGTGTCCTGACTTAGTGGTTCTGGCACAGTGCTTGGGCAAACTCTTCCTTGTATTTAACTTCACTAGGTGGGGCTGACACAAGCTAGTAAAAATTTAAACACTTTTCTGATTGAGCAACATATTAATACCAGTCAGAAAGGAAAGCTGTTGACACATCTGGCTTCCTGGGCTAGAGAGCAGAGAAAAGCCACCATTATCCTTGGCTGACAGTTAGCTTGCTTTCTTCTATGGCTCCAGGACCAGCAAACGTTTCTGTACAGGGTCAGATAGTAAATATTTTAAATTTTGCAGTCCACATATAGTCTCTGTTTCTTTCTCCTCCTCCTTCTTCTATTTTGTCTTACATTCTTTAAAAATATAAAAACCATTCTTAGCTCTCAGGCCACACAGAACTAGAAATAGAAATATACTGACCCTGCTCCAAACCAGCAATGCATAAATTTCTGAGTAACGGGCTTCAAACTGACAATTCAAGCCAAAGTCCACTCATTTTATTTGGGATATTGTGCTCATAAGGGGATAACTGAATTTTTATTAAAAATTCAATGCCAATGAGCACAATATCCCAATAAAATGAATGAACTTTGGCTTGAATTGTCAGTTTGAAGGCCAATGTATGAAAACTTCTAAGTTGTTGGTAATTCACTGAGCTTATATTAATACTTAAAATTTGTGCATCTTACTATATGAAAGTTTTATCTCAATTTTTTAAAGTTTTAAGCCATTTTTAGTGTTTTTTGACTTAACCTCTATCTCATTTATCTGTTTATTCTAGAACCACACCCAGCTGAAAGCAAGTACTCACTTATCGTGTGTTATAGAGAAAAGAAGAAGTGGGAGGCTGGATGGTGGTCCAGGAAGGAGGGGAGGAACAGTGTTATCATAATCCAGGGCTGAAAACCAAAATAGTGCATAACTGGATGGCCAGTTGAAAATCTTGAAAATATAACTTGAAAATCATGTTATACAGGCAAAATGAAGCACCTATTCCTATTCCAAAATGAAGATACCTGATTCTGGTAAACAAGTAAAATTGTTCTGAGAAAAATCATGGATGTTTTACCTCTGGTTACAAGGGTTTGTGCAAGTCCTCTAGCAGCGTAACACAGGAATCCCTGACAGGTTTCTCAGGACTGTGACCCTGGAAGCTGGGGAAAATTAGCAGCCAGGAGAGAGATCTAAAATTCAATTTGATATCATTTCAAAATGCACAAGAGCTCTGTGAGATTCCATACAATTTGAAGTGTTACAGAGTTGTATGTAAAGGTCACTTATTTACAAATCTTAAAAGTCAAAGAATGAGGCATGGCAGACTTCCCTGCAGCGATTAGATGTTCGAGGGTTAAAGGACTGCTTGGCTCCGGAAATCACAGAGTCAAAGTCAAAGCTGCAAGAACCAGGTATAGTGTGTCCCATCACAGTCACCAAAAAGAATACAGTAAACCTCCTGAGATTTCCAGCCGTTGTCTAGCCTCAGGCAAGCCGAGACAGTAATACCAAAACTGTCTGGACAGTAAAATGGTTTCCACTGGGGAGAAGTATCTTTCCACTCCAGGAAGTTTCAGAATCAAGTACAGAAATATCTAAGATAATCAAAGCCATATTGTCATTCTATGAGATTAGGGGATATGTGCAAATTTAGTATCTTCTGTATTAGGAATACTTAGGAGAATCAAATCAATTAGAGTGTCAAATTTCCAATTTATACTTTATATGTGTTAACTGAGTACTCGATATAGACTTGTTACTTAGCATTGAAATCTTTTAAATTTGGGGAATAGCACGAACATTTAAGAGAATTTTAACTTTGTTGCATTTAAGTTTAATATGTTGAATTTATAAGAATTATTTCCCCTGGGAAAGTTCATTAGTCAAACAATTTTTAGAGATAAAGAAGTGAAATATATTAAATATATAAATGTAATGCAAAATTTCTGAAAGTGTTTAATTGGCAAATCCATTAAATAACCAAAACAGAGCCTGTCTAACTCAAGGAAACTATGAGCCATGATGTGTAGGGCCACCCAAGACAGACGGGTCATGGTAGAGAGTTCTGACAAAACATGGTCCATTGGAGAAGGGAATGGCAAACCATTTCAGTATTCTTGCCTTGAGAACCCCACGAACAGTGTGAAAAAGAAAAAAGATATGACACTGAAAGATGAACTCCCAGGTTGGCAGGTGCCCAATGTGCTACTGGAGAAGAGAGGAGAAATAACCAGAAAGAATGAAGAGACAAAGCCAAAGCAAAAACAACACCCAGTTGTGAATGTGACTGGTGATGGAATAAAGTCTGCTGCTATAAAGAACAATATTGCATAGGAACCTGGAATGTTAGGTCCATGAATTGAGGGAAATTGGAAGTGGTCAAACAGGAGATGGCAAGACTGAACATCGACATCTTAGGAATCAGTGAACTAAAATGGAGCGGAATGGGGGAATATAACTCAGATGACCATTATATCTACTACTGTGGGCAAGAATCCCTTAGAAGAAATAGAGTAGCCATCATAGTCAATGAAAGAGTCTGAAATGCAGTAATTGGGAAGACCTACAAGACCTTCTAGAACTAACACCCCAAAAAGATGTCCTTTTAATTATAGGGGACTGGAATGCAAAAGTAGGAAGTCATGAGATTCCTGGAGTAACAGGCAAATATAGCTTTGGAGTACAAAATGAAACAGGAAAGGCTAACAGAGTTTTGCCAAGAGAACACACCGGTCATGGCAGACACCCTCTTCCAACAACACGAGAGAAGACTTTACACATGGACATCACCAGATGGTCAACATCAAAATCAGATTGATTATATTCTTTGCAGCCAAAGATGGAGAAGCTCTATATAGTCAGCAAAAACAAGACCTGGAGCTCACTGTGGCTCAGAATATAAACTCCTTATTGCAAAATTCAGACTTAAATTGAAGACAGTAGGGCAAACCACTAATCCATTCAGGTATGACCTAAATCAAATCCCTTATGATTATACAGTGGAAGTGACAAATAGCTTCAAGGGATTAGATGTGAGAGACAGAGTGCCTGAAGAACTACGGATGGAGGTTCAAGACATTGTACAGGAGGCAGTGATCAAGACCATCCCCAAGACATAGAAATGCAAAAGGCAAAATGGTTGTTTGAGGAGGCCTTACAAATACCTGTGAAAAGAAGAGAAGTGAAAGGCAAAGGAGAAAAGGAAAGATATACCCATTTGAATGCAGAGTTCCAAAGAACAGCAAGGAGAGATAAGAAAGCCTTCCTCAGTGATCAGTGCAAAGAAATAGAGAAAAACAATAGAATGGGAAAGACTAGAGATCTCTTCAAGAAAATTAGAGATACCAAGGGAACATTTCATGCAAAGATGGGCTCAATAAAGGACAGAAATGGTATGGACCTAACAGAAGCAGAAGATATTAAGAAGAAGTGGCAAGAATATACAGAACTGTACAAAAAAACCTTCATGACCCAGATAACCACAATGATGTGATCACTCACCTAGAGCCAGACATCCTGGAATGCAAAGTCAAGTGGGCCTTAGGAAGCATCACTACAAACAAAGCTAGTGGAGGTGATGGAATTCCAGTTGAGCTATTTCAAATCCTAAAAGATGATGCTGGAAAAGTCCTGCAACTCAATATGCCAGCAAATTTGGAAAACTCAGCAGTGACCACAGGACTGGAAAAGGTCAGTTTTCATTCCAATCCCAAAGAAGGGCAATGCCAAAGAATGCTCAAACTACCACACCCAATTGCACACATCTTACAAACTAGCAAAGTAATGCTCAAAATTCTCCAAGCCAGGCTTCAACAGTACATGAACCATGAACTTCTGGATGTTTAAGCTGGATTTAGAAAAGGCAGAAGAACCAAAGATCAAATTGCCAACATCCTTTGAATCATCAAAAAGGGCAAGAGAGTTCCAGATAAACATCTACTGCTTTATTGACTATGCCAAAGCCTTTAACTGTGTGGATCACAACAAACTGTGGAAAATTCTTAAAGAGATGGGACTACCAGACCACCTGACCTGTCTCCTGAGAAATCTGCATGCAGGTCAAGAAGCAACAGATAGAACTGGACATGGAACAACAGACTGGTTCAAATAAGGAAAGGAGTATGTTAAAGCTATATATCATCACCCTGCTTATTTAACTTATATGCAGAGTATATCATGCAAAATGCCAGGCTGGATGAAGCACAAGCTGGAATCAAGATTGTTGGGAGAAATATCAATAACTTCAGATATGTAGATGAGACCACCCTTATGCCAGAAAGCAAAGAAGAACTAAAGAGCCTCTTGATGAAAGTGAAAGAGGATAGTGAAAAAGTTGGCTTAAAACTCAACATTCAGAAAACTAAGATCATGGCATCTGGTCCCATCTCTTCATGGCAAATAGATGGGAAAACCATGGCAACAGTGAGAGACTGTATTTTGGGGGGGTCCAAAATCATTGCAAATGGTGACTGCAGCCATGAAATTAAAAGACACTTGCTCCTTGGAAGAAAACCTAGCCAGCATATTAAAAAGCAGAGACATTACTTTGCCAACAAAGGTCCATCTGGTCAAACTATGGTTTCTCCACTAGTCATATATGAACGTGAGAGCTGGACTATAAAGAAAGGTGAGCATCAAATTGATGCTTTTGAACTGTGGTGCTGGAGAAGACTCTTGAGAGTCCCTTGGACTGCAAGCAGATCCAACCAGTCCATCCTAAAGGAAATCAGTCCTGAATATTCATTGGAAGGACTGATGCTGAAGTTGAAACTCCAGTACTTTGGTCACTGATGTGAAGAACTGACTCATTGGAAAAGACCCTGATACTGGGAAAGATTGAAGGCGGGAGAAGAAGGGGATGACAGAGGATGAGATGGTTGGATGGCATCACCTGCTCGATGGATTAGCGTTTGCGCAAGCTTCGGGAGTTGGTGAAGGACAGGAAGCCTGCTGTGCTGCAGTCCATGGAGTCTGGTCAGTCGCTCAGTCATGTGATCCCATGGACTGCAGCACACCAGGCTTCCCTGTCCATCACCAACTCCCCGAGCTTGCTCAAACTCATGTCCATAGAGTCGGTGATGCCATCCAACCATCTCATCCACTGTCCTCCCCTTCTCCTCCTGCCTTCAAAGACACTTACAAGTGACTTAAAACTTTGGTTGGATTATAAACAAAATAAGACTCGTAGACTAATCTTTAAAGTTTAAGGGAAAATATGATTTTAAATTTATTATTGACTCTTAAAATTTAACCAACCTCTGAATAGTCTTTTCTACACTTAAAACAGCCCTTAATAGTTCTGAGAAATTCAAGGTTAACACCTCCATCACCAGCCTTAATTCTTTCCATAGTTCTCTTTATGACATGATTTATACACATCTCAGAATGTTCAGTTACCTCTTCTGGACAGTCATTTATCACTGTGCCTATGGGCACTAATTGCAAAAATTCAAACTGATGCTTATCAATTTGACATCCAAGAGGTGCTTAGTAATTTAAAATCAAGTAGTAGTTTAAAACCAATATATCTTGGTGCAATAGCATAAGTTCTAAAATTGAGATAAAATGCAAAATAACTAAAATTTTGAGAAAGCATCTGAAATTAATGTGCTAATTTAGAACTTCTTTGTGCCGCAGAAGTTTAGCAATACAAGTTGGGACTTTGACAATTCAGCATAATATACTGCCTTCTATAAGCACAGCCGGGCTCCAACTTCTGGAAATTTAAATTTAGGCACCACTAGAAGAAACATCTCTTTTTTCCTATACAAAAATGTTCCTTAGAATAGGAAAATAGTCCTGCTAGCTTTGTGCTATTTTCTAACTCATCAGATCAGATCAGATCAGATCAGTTGCTCAGTCGTGTCCGACTCTTTGCGACCCCATGAATCGCAGCACGCCAGGCCTCCCTCTCCATCACCAACTCCTGGAGTTCACTTAGACTCAAGTCTATCGAGTCAGTGATGCCATCCAGCCATCTCATCCTCTGTTGTCCCCTTCTCCTCCTGCCCCCAATCCCTCCCAGCATCAGAGTCTTTTCCAAGGATAAAATAAATGCGTAATGGTGCAATGGATGTAAACATTTTCTATAACTGTAGAAGATCATGGTCATAAACGTCATAAAATCTTTTTTTCCAAAAAAAAAATAAAATTGAAGTATGTGAATAGAAGATATAGCCAGGAACAAAGTACAAGGACAGAGGGCTAGCCCAATAAGCTAAAGAGAAGTATTTACAGCATCTCAGGTTCAAATATGTTTTTCCTTATTATAATTCAGGGTTTATTAACTAAGTCATAATTGTATATGATAAGATTTAAGAATAGAAAGGGAATCCAGAGAAACTTCTGCCTCTTGTCACATTTATAGCAACCAGTTTTAGACTTGTCTTCCTGCCATAAATAACTACAAATGACAAATAAATATGGCAATTATTTTCAGACATTGGACACCAGGCAGCACAGGGCTGAGAACCTTGGGAGAAAGGAAGCCCGCAAAGTGAGCAGCACGTTCACCCTGGTTCTTTGCCTTGAAAAACCTTCCAAACCATCATGGCCAAGAAGTGAAGCCCAAGGAGAGCATAACAGTCTTCTGAGCAGAAGAGGCAGAGACTGAAGCTCAGGGCTGCTAGATGTTTGGAATGTGTAGGGCACGGTACCAGAGATCAGGGAACTGCAAACATGAGTTCCTAGAAGTCTTCATGAGAGTTCCTAACAGATCCTTGGTTGAAGGTGGGGGTATGCATATCAGAACAAACCTCCACAAGGCCCATGGACAGATACCGTCGCAGGACTGAGCGCTGAAAGGAGACACCAGAAACAGCTCAGCACTGGAAGGCTTTGGAGCTCCAGCCCAGCCAGTGGGGGGAGGCCTTGCCAGGCTCCGGGAGCACCTCCTGAGGCAGCAGGAAGGTCGTGTGGTAGCAGAAAGTATCATGTCCTCAAGTGCAGCAGATGCAGAGCAGAGGTTGGCAAAAAAATTGTTACAAGCTCAGATGGTAAATAAGCTTAAAGTCATATAATCTCTTGCCCAGTCTCTCAGTACTGTGATTAAACAGGGAAACAGCCACAGAAATATCCAAATAACAAGCATTGTTGTGTTCCTCTAGAGCTTCATTCATAGACACAGAGATGACCTAGTATTAAAATTGGCAGACAAGGACGTGAAAGTAGCCATTATAAATATGTTTAAAGACTTAACAGAAAAAATAAACAGTAAACAGGTACAAAACCTCAGCATCAGTTCAGTCGCTCGGTCGTGTCCGACTCTTTGCAACCCCATGAATCGCAGCATCCCAGGCCTCCCTGTCCATCACCAACTCCCGGAGTTCACTGAGACTCATGTCCATCAAGTCAGTGATGCCATCCAGCCATCTCATACTCTGTCGTCCCCTTCTCCTCCTGCCCCCAATCCCTCCCAGCATCAGAGTCTTTTCCAATGAGTCAACTCTGCGCATGAGGTGGCCAAAGTACTGGAGTTTCAGCTTTAGCATCATTCCTTCCAAAGAAATCCCAGGGCTGATCTCCTTCAGAATGGACTGGTTGGATCTCCTTGCAGTCCAAGGGACTCTCAAGAGTCTTCTCCAACACCACAGTTCAAAAGCATCAATTCTTCGCCATTCAGCTTTCTTCATAGTCCAACTCTCACATCCACACATCACTACTGGAAAAACCATAACCTTGACTAGATGGACCTTTGTTGGCAAAGTAATGTCTCTGCTTTTTAATATGTTGGCTAGGTTGGTCATATCTTTTCTTCCAAGGAGCAAGCATCTTTTAATTTCATGGCTACAGTCACCATTTGCAGTGATCTTGGAGCCCAAGAAAATAAAGTCTCTCACTGTTTCCATTGTTTCCCCATCTATTTGCCAAGAAGTGATGGGACTGGATGCCATGCTCTCAGTTTTCTGAATGTTGAGTTTTAAGCCAACTTTTTCACTCTCCTCTTTCACATTCTTTCTTTTTTTCTTTTTTTTTAATTTTATTTTATTTTTAAACTTTACATAATTGTATTAGTTTTGCCAAATATCAAAATGAATCCACCACAGGTATACATGTGTTCCCCACCCTGAACCCTCCTCCCTCCTCCCTCCCCATACCATCCCTCTGGGTTGTCCCAGTGCACTAGCCCCAAGCATCCAGTATCGTGCATCGAACCTGGACTGGCAACTCATTTCATACATGATATTTTACATGTTTCAATGCCATTCTCCCAAATCTTCCCACCCTCTCCCTCTCCCACAGAGTCCATAAGACTGTTCTATACATCAGTGTCTCTTTTGCTGTCTCGTACACAGGGTTATTGTTCCCATCTTTCTAAATTCCATATATATGCGTTAGTATACTGTATTGGTGTTTTTCTTTCTGGCTTACTTCACTCTGTATAATAGGTTCCAGTTTCATCCACCTCATTAGAACTGATTCAAATGTATTCTTTTTAATGGCTGAGTAATACTCCATTGTGTATATGTACCATAGCTTTCTTATCCATTCATCTGCTGATGGACATCTAGGTTGCTTCCATGTCCTGGCTATTATCAAGAGGCTCTTTAGCTCTTCTTTGCTTTCTGGCGTAAGGGTGGTCTCATCTGCATATCTGAGGTTATTGATATTTCTCCCAACAATCTTGATTCCAGCTTGTGCTTCATCCAGCCTGGCATTTCGCATGATGTACTCTGCATATAAGTTAAATAAGCAGGGTGACAATATACAGCCTTGATGTACTCCTTTCCTTATTTGGAACCAGTCTGTTGTTCCATGTCCAGTTCTAACTCTTGCTTCTTGGCCTGCATATAGGTTTCTCAGGAGGCAGGTCAGGTGGTCTGGTAGTCTCATCTCTTTAAGAATTTTCCATAGTTTGTTGTGATCTACATAGTCAAAGGCATTGGCATAGTCAATAAAGCAGAAGTAGATGTTTTTCTGGAACTCTCTTGTTTTTCTATGATCCAATGGATGTTGGCAATTTGATCTCTGGTTCCTCTGCCTTTTCCAAATCCAGCTTGAACATCTGGAAGTTCATGGTTCATGTACTGTTGAATCCTGGCTTGGAGAATTTTGAGCATTACTTTGCTAGCGTGTGAGATGAGTGCAATTGTGCGATAGTTTGAACATTCTTTAGCATTGCCCTTCTTTGGGATTGGAATGAAAACTGACCTTTTCCAGTCCTGTGGTCACTGCTGAGTTTTCCAAATTTGCTGGCATATTGAGCACAGCACTTTCCCAGCATCATCTCTTAGGATTTGAAATAGGTCAACTGGAATTCCATCACCTTCACTAGCTTTGTTTGTAGTGATGCCTCCTAAGGCCCACTTAACTTCTCATTCCAGGATGTCTGGCTCTAGGTGAGTGATCACACCATCGTGGTTATCTGAGTCATGAAGATCGTTTTTGTTTAGTTCTTCTGTGTATTTTTGCCACTTCTTCTTAATATCTTCTGCTTCTGTTAGGTCCATACCATTTCTGTCCTTAATTGTGCCCATCTTTGCATGAAATGTTCCCTTGGTATCTCTAATTTTCTTGAAGAGATCTCTAGCCTTTCCCATTCTATTGTTTTCCTCTATTTCTTTGCATTGATCCCTGAGGAAGGTTTTCTTATCTCTCTTTGCTATTCTTTGGAACTCTACATTCTAATGGTTCTATCTTTCCTTTTCTCCTTTGCCTTTAGCTTCTCTTCTTTTCTCAGCTATTTGGAAGGCCTCCTCTGACAACCATTTTATCTTTTTTCATTTCTTTTGCTTGGGGGTGGTCTTGATCACTGCCTCCTGTACAATGTCAGGAACCTCCATCCATAGTTCTTCAGGCACTCTGTCTATCAGATCTAATCCCTTGAAGCTATTTCTCACTTCCACTGTAAGGGATCTGATTTAGGTCATACCTGAATGGTCTACTTGCTTTCCCTACTTTCTTCAATTTAAATCTGAATTTTGCAATAAGAAGTTCATGATCTGTCCACAGTGAACTCCCAGTCTTGTTTTTGCGGACTGTATAGATTTTCTCCATCATTGGCTGCAAAGAATATAATCAATCTGATTTTGATGTTGACCATCTGGTGATGTCCATGTGTAAAGTTTTCTCTTGTGTTGTTGGAAGAGGGTGTTTGCTATGACCAGTGCATTCTCTTTGCAAAACTCTGTTAGCCTTTGCCCTGCTTCATTTTTTACTCCAAGACCATATTTGCCTGTTACTCCAGGAATCTCTTGACTTCCTACTTTTGCATTCCAGTCCCCTATAATGAAAAGGACATCTTTTTGGGGTGTTAGTTCTAGAAGGTCTTGTAGGTCTTCATAGAACCGTTAAACTTCAGCTTCTTCAGCATTACTGGTTGGGGCATAGTCTTGGATTACTGTGATATTGAATGGTTTGCCTTGGAAACGAACAGAGATCATTGTGTTGTTTTTGAGATTGCACCCAAGTACTGCATTTCCAATTCTTTCATTGACTATGATGGATACTCCATTTCTTCTAAGGGATTCTTGCCCACAGCAGTAGATATAATGGTCATCTGAGTTAAATTCATCCATTCCAGTCCATTTTAGTTCACTGAGTCCTAAAATGTCAATGTTCACTCTTGCCATCTCCTGTTTGACCATTTCCAATTTCCCTTGATTTATGGACCTAACATTCCAGGTTCCTATGCAATTTTGTTCTTTACAGCATCAGACTTTACTTCCATCACCAGTCACATCCACAACTCGGCATTTTTGCATTTACTCAGTCTCTTCATTCTTTCTGGAGTTATTTCTCCACCGTTCTCCTGTAGCATATTGGGCACTACCGACCTGGGGAGTTCATCTTTCAGTGTCCTATCTTTTTGCCCTTTCATACTGTTCATGGGGTTCTCAAGGCTAGAATACTGAAGTGGTTTGCCATTCCCTTCTCCAGTGGACCACGTTTTGTCAGAATTCTCCACCATGACCCGTCCATCTTATGTGACCCTACACGGCATGGCTCATAGTTTCATTGAGTTAGACAAGGCTGTGATCCATGTGACCAATTTGATTAGTTTTCTGTGACTGTGGTTCATTCTGTCTGCCCTCTGATGGCTAAGGTTAAGAAGCTTATGGAAGCTTCCTGATGGGAGAGACTGACTGAGGGGGAAACTGGGTCTTATTCTGATGGACAGGGCCATGCTCAGTAAATCTTTAATCCAATTTTCTGTAGATGGAGGAAGCTGTGCTCCCTCCCTGTTGTTTGACCTGAGGCCAAACTATGGTGGCGGCATTGAAGATGATGGCAACCTCCTTCAAAATGCCCATGCACACACTGCCGCACTGAGTGCCCCCGGCCCTGCAGCAGGCCACCGCTGACCCACGCCTCTGCCAGAGACTCCTGGACCCTCACGGGCATGTCTCGGTCAGTCTCTTTTGGGGTCACTGCTCCTTTCTCCTGGGTCCTGGTGCACACAAGGTTTTGTTTTTCCCCTCCAAGAGTCTGTTTCCCCAGTCCTGTGTAAGTTCTGGCAGCCCTATGGTGGGGTTAATGGCAACCTCCTCCAATACAGCTTATGCCATACCCAGGCCTGTTGCACCACAGAGCCCCTGGCCCTGTGGCAGGCCACTGCTGACCCGTACCTCTGCAGGAGACACTCAAACACTGTTCTGGCTCAGTCCCTGTGGGGGTCTCTGGGTCCTGGTGCACACAGGGTTTGTTTGAGCCCTTCAAGGGTCTCTAGTGGGTATAGTGTTTGATTCTAAATACAATTTCGCCCCTCCTACCATGTTCCTAGGGCTTCTCCTTTGCCCTTGGACATGGGGCATCTTTTTTTGGCAGGATCCAACTTTCTTCTGTCAACAGTTGTTCAGCAGTGAGTTGTAATTTTGGCATTCTCACAGGAGAAGATGAGCACACATCCTTCTACTGCACTGTCTTCCTTCACCGTCTACCATGTCCTTTACATATTCTTTCAGACAATGCAAGACTGCCTCTTCCAGAAAACTCTTCTCCCAAATCAATCAGAGCTTCCCTCACTGCTTCATATCCATACAACGCCACAGCAGGCTTCATGCCATAACACACAGTGAACACAGGGCCATAGACTTCTGAGAGCTGCTGAGAAAGCCATGAAGTAGTCACTCTTTTTAAAGTTGACTTTAAAGCAGTGGAGAGGCATAAAATAAAAACATTTTCTAATAAATGAAAATTGAAAGAATTTGTTGTCAGCAGACCTACACTGTAAGAAATGCTAAAGCAACTCTTTAGACTAAAAGAGAAATGAAACCAGGTGGAATCTCAGATTTAGAGGAAGGAATGAAGTAGTTAAACATACTTAATGACCTGGATAACCACAGTGGTGTGATGACTCACCTAGAGTCAGACATCCTGGAGCGTGAAGTCAAGTGAGTCTTAGGAAGCATTACTACCAGCAAAGCTGGTGGAGGTGATGGAATTCCAGCTGAGTTATTTCAAATACTAAAAGATGATATTGTGACTCAATATGCCAGCAAATCTGGAAAACTCAGCAGTGGCCACAGGACTGGAAAAATCAGTTTTCATTCCAATCTCAAAGAAGGACAATGACAAAGAATGTTCAAACTACTGCACAATTGCACTAATTTCACATGCTATCAAGATAATGCTCAAAATCCTTCAAGTTAGGCTTCAGCAGTACATGAACCGTGAACTTCCAGATGTACAAGCTGGATTTAGAAAAGGCAGAAGAACCAAAGATCAAATTGCCAACATCCATTGGATCATAGAAAAAGCAAGAGAGTTTTAGAAAAGCATCTACTTCTACTTCATTGACTTTGCTAAAGCCTTTGACTATGTGGATCACAACAAACTGTGGGAAATTCTTTAAGACATAGGAATATCAGACCGCCTTACCTACCTCCTTAGAAATCTGTATGCAGGTCAAGAAGCAACAGATAGAACTGGACATGGAACAACAGGCTGGTTCAAAATTGGGAAAGAAGAATGTCAAGGGTATATATTGTCACCCTGCTTATTTAACTTATATTTAGAGTACATCATGCAAAATGCCAGGCTGATTGAAGCTCAAGCTGGACTCAAGATTGCCAGGAGAAATATTAATAACCTCAGATATGCAGATGACACCTCTCTAACGGCAGAAAGCAAAGAGGAACTAAAGAGCCTCTTGATTAAGGTGAAAGAGGAGAGTGAAAAAGCTGGCTTAAAACTCAATATTCAGAAAACTAAGATCATGGCATCTGGTCCAATCACTTCACAGCAAATAGATGGGGAAACAATGGAAGCTGTGACAGATTATTTTCTTGGACCCAAAATCACTGTGCACTATGACTGCAGCCTTGAAATTAAATGGCGCTTGTTCTTTGAAAGAAAAGCTATGGAAAAGCTAGACATAGAATTAAAAAGCAGAGACATAGTTTTGCCAACAATGGTTCATATAGTCAAAGCTATGGTTTTTACAGCAGTCATATATGGATGTGAGAGCTGGACATCCTTTATAGAAGGCTGAGTGTCAAGGAGTTGATGCTTTTGAACTGTGGTGTTGGAGAAGACTCTCAAGAAGTCTCTTGGACAGAAGGAGATCAAACCAGTCAATCCTAAAGGAAATCAACCCTGAATATTCATTGGAAGGGCTGATGCTGAAGATGAAGCTCCAATACTTTGGCCTCCTGATGCAAAGAGCCAACTCATTGAAAAAGACCCTGATGCAGGGAAAGATCGAAGGCAGGAAGAGAAGGGGATGACAGAGGGTGAGATGGTTGGATGGCATCACCGACTCAATGGACATGAATTTAAGCAAGGTCCGAGAGTTGGTGAATGTCAGGGAAGCCTGACGTGCTGCGGTCCATAGGGTCGGAAAGAGTTGGACATGATTGAGTGACTGAACAACAACAAAAATATACTAAAAGGTTATTGTTTTTCTCTTTGTTTCTTTAAAAGATAAATGTTTAAAGTGAAAGTAGTATCATTGTAGTGTATAAGGTTTATAAAGTCCATAGTAGTAACATATATGACAACATTTACAAAAGATGGAGAAAAGAAATTGTACCATTGTAAATTTCTTCCATTTTACATGAAGTGCTAATTTAAAATGGACTGTGATTTTTCAAAACATAGAAGAACTTTTCTAAATTATGTTAAAATATTCAATTCAACAAAAAGTGGGAAAGTGAAATCGTAGGCAAAATCATTTTACCTCCCTCTACTAATCAAGGTTGTTTTTAAGACTTGCATGTCCTCCAAGCAGCACACAGCCCAAACAACAAAATATTTGCCTCAGTTGTTTTCCAGGAACTTGGAGTCAGCTGTGTCAAGTTGTAACTTAGTTGGTTGAGATCGGATATGACCACTGACCCTCCAGTTGGGCACGTGTGTGTCCAGTTGGTGACCTTTTGACATCAGAGGGACAAAATTCCACCGTCAGATTGTGCTAAATGCCTCCACTTTTTAGCATGCAGAACCCTGTAGCTTAGTGCACCTGTGCAGAATGACGAATACCACATCTTTTCCCAAGCTCCCTAAGCCTCAGACCATCCTGTTTCCTTATTCTTTGTTCCATTAATGCCCTGAGCCCCTTGCCTTCGGGGAAGCAGGTCTGAGAGTTGCTCTCCCATCTCCTTGCTTGGCTGCCTTGCAAATAAACCCTGTCTCCTCCAAACTTCAGCATCTCATCATTTTGGTTCGCTATGTATCAACCTGATTCAATAACAAAAGGAGTAACAGAGTAACAGAAACACATGACATTGCACTTGAAAACATGTGGGCTATTTTCGAATATCTTTTGATATTGATCTCTAATAATTCCACACTGATAAGGGAATGAGAAGTGACGTGAAGAAGTGAAGTCGCTTCAGTCATGTCCAACTCTTTGTGACCCCATAGACTGTAGCCTACCAGGCTCCACTGTCCATGGGATTTTCCAGGCAATAGTACTGGAGTGGATTGCCATTTCCTTCTCCAGGGGATCTTCCCAACCCAGGGGTCGAACCCAGGTCTCCCACATTGTAGACAGACGCTTTACCTTCTGAGCCACCAGGGAAGTAAGAGAATAGACACTGTGATTTCCATACCTTTAGACCATCAAATTTTTGCACCTGGTCTTATGTCCCTGCATATGTTCTGGTGTCTTCTAGTTTATAGTCTTTGGGAACTCGAATAGAATTTGTATCCTACTGTTGTGTGAGAATTGTATACATCTTAATTATGTTGAATTGGCTCATAGTGCTTTTCAGGTCTACTGTAGCCTTTTACTTCTCTGTATATTCATTCTATTCATTTTTGAGAGTTTAATATTGAAACTTCAACTAAAAATCTTAATTTTTCTACTTAAAAATAATTGCAATATATAGCGGAACTATATTAACCTTGTTCTGTATTTACAAAGCCTCCTGTAAATGTGTTACCATATTTTCATAATTAATAAATGCATGACAAACATAAAACAGTACGAATTGATTGACCTTAATCCAACCATATCAACAACTACACAAAATGTCAATAGGCTATATACCCCAATTAAACGGCAGACTGCCAGGCTGAATTTAAAATGCAAGATTGAGTAATATGCTGTTTATAAAGGATGCAATTTGAAGACAAGGACATAAGCACGCTGAAGGGAAAAGATATATCATGCAACAGTAAGTGTAAGAAAGCTGTTGTGACCATGTTAAAATCAGTCAAGGTAGACTTCACGACAAAGAAGCATTTCATAACAATGAAAGAATCAGTCCATCAGGAAGACATAATCCTGAATATGTATGCCTCTAATATTAAAGTTTCAAAATATATAAAGTGAAAACTGACAAAACTAAAGGAAGAAGTAGACAAATCCACAGTGATAACCAGAAACTTGAATTCCTTTCAGCAGTTGACAGAACAAGTAGAAAAAAAATCAGCCTGACCAACTCCTATCAAATAACTATTGCCCCTGGTCCTTTTTCCTTCTGAGGCACCTAGTGTAACACAATACACACAGAATGAATTAGAAAAATTTAAATAATTCGGTATATTTTTTCCAATACAAATTTTTATAAAATGCTATTTTCTTATCACAATTTTATTTTCATGAAGTTTTTAGAGCTACTGTTTTAGCTCACCCAGTGCATGGAGAGGGTTATGGACTGAATTATGTTCCCCAAACTTCTTGTGTTGAAGCCCTAATCCTCAGTAAGTCAGAATGGTTTGGAGTTAGGGCCTTCAAAGAGGTGACTAAGTTAAAATGAAGCTGCTAGAGTGGGCCCTAATCCAGTCTGATTTGGTGTCCTTATAAGAGGCAATCTGGACACCCAAGAGCCACAGAAGCGCACGCACAGAAGAGAGACCACATGAGGACTCAGTGAGAAGGTGGCCATCTCCAAGCCAAAGATGTAGGCTTCAGAAGAAACCAAGCCTACCAACACCTTGAGCTTAGACTTCTAGCCTCCAGAACTGTGAGAAATAGATGTCTGCTGGTCCGGCCATCCAGTCTGGGTAGCACATGTCCTCAAGTCAACCATCGCCCCTCTGCATCGCAACCCCATGACTAACAGACACGACATGAAGGCCTGTTTCTCACCTGGCGAAACCACTGCAGCCTCCATCAGCCTCTCCTCCAGCCCCTGCCTCCTTCTCACTGAACACTCAGCAGAAGTCCAGTCTGTGACCGTGGAAGTGGACGAAAGAAGGGAGGTTGTTGGATGAAAATCATCATGCTCACTACTGCATTACCTTACTACAGAGAAGTCAGGACATTTGAACCTGAGCTGGAAGACTCTGCATTTAATGTAGTCCTTGAACAGGAATACAGGCAGAAGACCTGTGGCGTGTTTATAGTGCCTCGACTAAGGAAAGCTTTGACCCCCAGGACTATATGCCACGGTAAGAGTCAGAGCAAAGTACTGCTATGACTTTCAAGCAAACAGAAGGAAGGATGGGAGGACAAGTGAGATATAAGGAAGGAAGACACACTACTATCAATATCTTAACCCAGGGATACGCTCAGCTGATCCGCATGCAAAGGAGACAGAGAATTTGAGAGAAGGTGGTGTGTCTAGTCCAACAGTCCCATTTATAAAAGTGGAAGTGATCATCTTGATCACATTATGATAGGCAGGTAAAATTGATTTTTTTATTTTTTTAATTGTTTTATATGCAGATAAAATTTTCCCTGATACTAGGTTGACTCCAGTTGTGAAATATTTGGCAATGTTTGGCAAATATCTGCCAAAATATTTGGCAAAATTTGGCAATCAAATGAAGAGCAGGGATATTTCAGTGAATGACGATAATTCAGTCATATTGTCATGTAGAAAGAAAGGAGTTTTATTCAGTGTTTTCTCTTATCTGTGAATGATAAGCTATTTCTGAGACTGAAAATAAAAGTCCAATATAGCAGTAAGCTAACTACAGGTGCTTTTTGGTGTCACAAATTAGTAACTGTAGACGTATTGACAGAGAAGAGATTCCGTTGAGGGTGGAATGCAGAGTCGGGGGGCCAGGTTGGGGGAAGAGATTGAAGCTGCCCTCTCCTGATTGGCACTATCAGGCTCCAGAAATTTTCAAAAGCCCGTCTAGAATGAGCGCTGCTTAAAATGGCAGGCAGGCCAAACCACACAGACCGAGGGATGAGTTGGCATGAACTTCTGGCCACGATGAAGGCCAGGTCAGGCGGGCGAGTTCAACAATCCCGCTGCCTCCATAAAGACAAAAAGAGGAATTAGCAGTGAGCTTTCTCTAGAATCAGCAGCTCAGCCTAAAACACTCACTGCCCGTTATCCTGAGTCTAGAGATCTGTATAAATGACTTTTTATTTACAAAGGCAAGTATTCATTTATATGGTAGTGGATGTGAGGTGTGACAACATAGTGATTTATATTTAATGATAAAAAGTATTTTGCGCTTCACACTTGAATACGTTTATTAAATGTTTTCACTTTCATTTTATAAAGAGGATGCTAGAACTCAGAGACGTGAACTGGTTATGTAACACGTAAAGCCTGCGCAACAAATGAGTCTAAGGCATAACCGGAAACGGGGTCAGAGGTTACAGTCAGGGCTGCTGCACACAGGGGTACAACAGGCTTACAGCGGGTCCCCCAAGGGGCAGCTTCAGACCATCAGCTGCTCTATCCCGAGGAGCCCTTTGACAACTCTTATGAAACATGTCTCAGAAACTTCCATGGATGGACTTGCCTGGTGGTCCAGTGGCTAAGACTCTGGGCTCCCAATGCAGGGGTCCAGGTTCCCAGAACAGGGAATAGATCCTCCATATTGCAGCTAAAGATCTTGCAGGCCCCAACTAAGAGTTTGCATGCTTTTGAATATGCTATCTAGGTTGGTCATAACTCTCTTTCCAAGGAGTAAGCGTCTTTTAATTTCACAGCTGCAGTCACCATCTGCAGTGATTTTGGAGCCCAAAAAAATAAAGTCTGACACTGTTTCCACTGTTTCCCCATCTATCTGCCATGAAGCGATGGGACCAGATGCCATGATCTTCTTTTTCTGAATGTTGAGCTTTAAGTCAACTTTTTCACTCTCCACTTTCACTTTCATCAAGAGGCTTTTTAGTTCCTCTTCACTTCCTGCCATAAGGGTGGTGTCATCTGCATATCTGAGGTTATTGATATTGTGCAGCTTTAAAAAGAGTGAGCCCCTGCTAAAGAGTCCCATGCTAAACCGTGGATGAACCTTGAGACATTATGCGAAGAGAAAGAAGCCAGTCACAAGAGGACAAATACTGTGTTTCCACTCACAGAAGGTGTCCAAAGAAGTGAAAATTACAGAAACAAAAAGTAGAAAGGTGGTTGCCAAGGACTGAGAGGGAGGAATTGGTGTTTCCTGGGTATAGAATTTCAGTGTTGCAAGATGAAAAAGTTTTAGAAGCCTGTTACACAACAATGTGAATATACTTAACACTACGGAGCTGTACACTCAAAAACAGTTAAGATGAAACATTTAATGTTATATAGTTTGTTTTTTTTTTACCATAATTAAAAGAAAGACCAAAAAAACAAAAAAATGAATATAACCCCCCAAATAATTAACTTAGAATTTTCAAAGAAAACAATTGGTGAGGGTGAAGGAAATGACACCCAATCCTGGGATTTTTTAAAGATTTTTTTTAATGTGGACCATTGTTTTAACTGTTCATTTGTTACAATTCTTCTTGTTTTATGTTTTGGTTTGTTGGCCACGAGGCTTGTGGGATCCTAGCTCTTGGAACAGAGATCAAACCTGCAATGTGTGTGTTGGAAGGTAAAATCCCAACGACTGGACCGCCAGGTTTATACACAGTTCATTCTCCATTAACATGTACAACAAATTTCAAAGAACACAGAGTCGTTTGGATATCCTCCTTAGCTCCTCCTTCCAAAAATTCTTAGTGAAGAGACTAGTTAGGGTTCAGTCTGGTTTCACCATATAACACATAATGTGCTTATTTCACTCAGTCACTGAGATATCTGTTTCTTGCTTTGGGATCTTTAAGAGTGATTTCTGTGAGTTAACTTTACTTCTTGGCTTATGCACAGGAATTCTTTGAAGACTGAGTTAGTATCAGCTGGCCATGAGGAAAGGCTTTGTCCATCCCTGGCTGTGAATCGCTGAGCTCTGACCCTGCCTCTGTGGCATCTGGAGGCACAGGGTACTTTCAGCAGAGCATCATTTTGTAGCCAGGACTAAGTGGGTGGGGGGTTTCAAGCCAATTTTGGTTATTAGAATCACTTCCTACTTGAAGTGAAAGCTAGAAATAAATTCCATCTTGACTGTGTTACTATTAAAACATTGTTTTCTCCCTCTTTCTTCCTTCCCTCTGCCAACAGTTGCTAGGAGTTGGAAGAGCCTATTTCCTCATTCAGTGTTGTGTGAGGCACCACAAATCTTCCAAAGTGAAGCAGATAGTCATTTCGTTGTTGTTTAGTCGCTAAGTCACCAGTGGGACCACAACTAGATTCTAGGTATTTCTGACTACACATGGGACATTCAGCTATGTGCTGTGCTGTGCTTAGCTGCTCAGTCATGTCTGACTCTTTGCAACCCCATGAACTTCAGCCTGCCAGGCTCCTCTGTCCAAGGGGATTCTCCAGTCAACCTACAGGAGTAGGTTGCCATGCCCTCCTCCAGGGGATTTTTCCCAACCCAGGATCAAACCCAGGTCTCCCATCTTGCAGGCGGATTCTTTACCAACTGAGCTACCAGGGAAGCCCAAGAATACTGGAGTGGGTAGCCTATCTGTTCACCAAGGGAACTCCCCCACCCAGGAATGGAACCAGGGTCTCCTGCATTGGACGTGGATTCTTTACCAGCTAAGCTACCAGAGATGCCCCATCTCGGCTATACTTCTTAGCTGTACTTATCGGTCACTGATTAGTATTAATTTCAATTTTTCAAGAGTTTTAAGTTTAAAAGATTATTTTCTTTAAATTATTTTTCGAGCCCAGTAGTAAAAACGACCAAGAAAGCTAAACAAAATAATGACATTCATTATCACAATTTTGTAAGTGTAGGAACGGAGAGGAAAATTAACATTTATTGAGTATCTACTATTTGACAGACCTGTACCCACTTTATCTTATTTAATCCTCGCCACACTGAAGAATATTTATTATTATGTAGATACTTTTCCCTGTACTTGAGGGAGCAGGAGAGTGAGAATGAAAAAGTCAAGTAAAGTACATTTATTCACACCATACCATGGCTCCCATCCGTCTGTGGTCAAAAACAGCCCCATGGAGTGTCATGCTCCCAGAGCTCAGTTGTGACTCTGTCACCAGGGAGTTCCTGGAAGCCTCCCCAACAGCAAGAACAGAGAGGCCACAGGCCAGCCAGAGACTCAAAGGACAGCTGAGTCCAGGCGCTGCCAGGCCACCTGCACCTCTGGCTGCAGATGCAGATGGGGCCCAAGAGGCGCCCCATATACCCACCGAGAGCAAGCATCTATCCTGCCATGCCGTGCATCTTAATCAGCCCTCATCCAGCTGTCAAATCGCACTGCCACCTTCTACAGGCCTATCAACACCCTGCACCCAACTGCTGCTGTTGTTCAGTTGCTAAGCCGTGTCTGACTCTTTACAACCCCATGGACTGCAGCACGCCAGGCCTCCCTGTCCCTCCCTATCTCCCAGAGTTTGCCCAAGTTCATGTCCATTAAATCGGTGAAGCTATCCAACCATCACATCCTCTGTCACCCTCTTCTCCTTTTGCCTTCAATCTTTCCCAGCATCAGGGTCTTTTGCAGTGAGTTGCCTGAATAGTATAAAAAGGCAAAATGGTACCCAATACATGGTTTAAAATTTATGAAAACAAGAAGAATCAAGATATTCCCACAACCCATTATTTTACTCAGTCCAAAATATTAGTGAATCTACATATGGAAAGTTTCAAAAGAGGTCCTCTGGATTTTAATTATCCTTTTGAGCAAGAAAAAAAAAAGGAAATTGTAAAAATAAATGAGCACTTTTCAGAATTTAAAAAAAAAAAAACTGTAAGTAATGAGAAGTCATCAAACAGCTGAATGATTGATCTTGATTTTACTTACAGAATCATAACTCTGCAGTGTCCACTAGACAGCTTGGGGGTAAAAAAATGCCAAGCAAATACAGAGATGAAAAATTCCAGCAGACTGGAAGAAACAACTTTCAAGAATGTGAGAAATTAAGAAACAAACATTTGAGCTTCAACATAGGCAATTAAAAGCTAAAATTATGAAGGGAAAAAAGCAATCTATGCTATTAACTGTAGCTATCCTACAGTATACTACTATGAAGAGTTGACTCATTGGAAAAGACCCTGATGCTGGGAGGGATTGGGAGCAGGAGGAGAAGGGGACGACAGAGGATGAGATGGCTGGGTGGCATCACTGACTCGAGGGATGTGAGTTTGGGTGAACTCTGGGAGTTGGTGATGGACAGGGAGGCCTGGTGTGCTGCAATTCATGGGGTTGCAAAGAGTCCGACATGACTGAGCGACTGAACTGAACTGACACATTGTATACTACCTATAGTATTAGTAGTATACTATCAGCTGCCAAGTAGAATATGATTGGACTTCCCAGGTAGCTCAGCTGGTAAAGAATCTACCTGAAATACAGGAGACCCCTGTTCAGTTCCTGAGTGGGGAAGTTCCCCTGGAGAAGGGATAGGCTACCTATTCCAGTATTCTCGGGCTTCCCTCGTGGCTCAGTCAGTAAAGAATCTGCCTGCAATGCAGGAGACCTGGGTTCAATCCCTGCGTTGGGAAGATCCCCTGGAGGAGTGCATGGCAACCCACTCCTGTATCCTTGCCTGGAGAATCCCCATGGACAGAGGAGCCTGGTGTGCTGCAGCCCATGGGTTCACAAAGAGCCAGACACGACAGAGACTAAGCACAGCACAGAGTATGATTACTATTAGCTATAAAGTACATATGAAGCTCTAGAAAATAAATGGAGAAATTTAGAAGCTCTAGAAATTACTATAGATGCAGTTGGATCAAATTTTTAAGCAATAAGTTTTCATATACACACACGCACATTTCCAAGCCCTCTGGCCTTTTCAGACTAAGTCAACCAGCGCACTTTTCTTTGCAGCTTCAAGGCAGGTACTACCTGGGAAAATGAAAAGGACAATGGACTCAGGAGTCTGGCATTCTGGGACTTGGCTGGCATAGAGACAGGTGATTTGGGAGCATACATTCTCTGAAGCGGAGAGGGAGAAAGCTAGAGAGAACTGGATTTATTTAAGACCTATTGAGAGGGAGGAATTGACAGGATTAGTCTATTAATTTAGGACTGTGGAAGAGGCAAGGGAGAAGTCAAGGATGGTTCCTGGGGTTCTCTTCTCAGTAATCAGAAGGATGGAAGTGTCGTTCACTGCAGTTTGGTCTATAGAAGGAGCTGATGAATTGGGTGGGTAGGGAGCAAAAGGAGACTGCCTGTGGCCAGGGGAGGGCAGAAGGAGTCAGCCTTCAGGCTGGGACAGGCTGTGATGGAGCCATCGGAGAGAAGCTGTGCAGTGAATGGCTGGACTTCAGATGCTCAGAAGAGGTTTCAGATAGAGACAGTAATTTAGAAGAGAGTCACATAGAAGACAAGAACCTGTGTAAGGGATGAGATTGCCGGGGGAAGAGTGTGTATAATAAAAAGAGAAGGTGACCCAGGACATACCCTGAAGTCAAGTGAAATGAAGTCACTCAGTCGTGTCCGACTCTTTGTGACGCCATGGACTTTAGCCTATCAGGCTCCTCTGTCCATGGGATTTTCCAGGCAAGAGTGCCAGAGTGGGTTGCCATTTCCTTCTCCAGGGGATCTTCCCAACCCAGGAATCGAACCCAGGTCTCCCGCATTGTAGGCAGACGCTTTCACCATCTGAGCTACCAGGGAAGCCCCATGTACCCTGAAGGAACATCAGTATTTAAAGGATGAAGGGATACAAATGAGCCCTCAAAGGAGACCACAGCATATTCAGGGCAGTAGGAAGAAAACCAGAAGATGACAGTGTGATGGAAGCCACAAGAAGGACATACTTCAAGAAGGAATTTGTCATCAGGGTCACATGCTGCTAAGAGGTGAAAATAGAAGTCGCAAAGTGTCCACTGGATTTAGCAATGCAGAGCCGTGACCTTGAGCAGAAGCACTCCGTTGCCATAGTGGAGCAAAACCAGATTCCAGGGGGTGGAGGAGTAGCAGGCGGCAACGCAGACACAACTGCTGCATCCACTGGGCTAATATCCCAGGATGCTAACCACCACATTCCGGAATGATCCCTGACTGCCAGCACATGGAGGGAGCGAGTGATGCAGAGACAGTGGGTACAGCTCATCATAGTAATTTCCATATTAACAACATGGCTTGGCGTTTAATTGAAAAGCACTAAACACCACTCATGAAGTAAACATTGACTTGCAGTATATTAGGCAGAGCCAGAGTAAAAGCTGGCACAGTAAGCTGTGATTCTATTCCTCTGTTAACTGCAAATCTTACCATGGGGTCACACAGAGTCGGACACAACTGAAGCGACTTAGCAGCAGCAGCAGGACCAGTTTCAATTTTGGACCAGTACTACAAATAATAATAATAAACAATAACGATCTCTGCCAATTCCCAAACACATCAAGTTGTATACTTTAAACATCTCCAGCTTTTTGTGTATCAATTGCACCTCTATAAAGCATTCTTTTTTTTTTTAAGATCGCTCCCAATTGTTTAAATCCTCAGGCAAAAATGTCAAAAGAATTGACAGGCAGTCTTAAGAAATTTTACAGTATAGACTACTTAAACTTTTACTTTCTGAACTCATCCTAACCCTGTAGGTGGGATCAGTTCAGTTCAGTCGCTCAGTCATGTCGGACTCTTTGTGACCCCATGAACCGCAGCACGCCAGGCCTCCCTGTCCATCACCAACGCCCGGAGTCCACCCAAACCCATGTCCACTGAGTCGGTGATGCCATCCAACCATCTCCTTTGTCATCCCCTTCTCCTCCTGCCCTCAATCTTTCCCAGCATCAGGGTCTTTGTAAATGAGTCAGCTCTTCACATCAGGTGGCCAAAGTATTGGAGTTTCAGCTTCAACATCAGTCCTACCAATGAATACCCAGGACTGATCTCCTTTAGGATGGACTGGTTGGATCTCCTTGCGGTCCAAGGGACTCTCAAGAGTCTTTTCCAACACCACAGTTCAAAAGCATCAATTCTTCGGTGCTCAGCTTTCTTCACAGTCCAACTCTCACATCCATACATGACCACTGGAAAAACCATAGCCTTGACTAGACGGACCTTTGTTGACAAAGCAATGGCTCTGCTTTTGAGTATGCTATCTAGGTTGGTCATAACTTTCCTCCCAAGGAGTAAGCGTCTTTTAATTTCATGCCTGCAATCACCATCTGCAGTGATTTTGGAGCCCAGAAAAATAAAGTCTGACACTGTTTCCACTGTTTCCCCATCTATTTCCCATGAAGTGATGGGACCAGATGCCATGATCTTAGTTTTCTGAATGTTGAGCTTTAAGTCAACTTTTTCACTCTCCTCTTTCACTTTCATTAAGAGGCTTTTTAGTTCCTCTTCACTTTCTGCCGTAAGGGTGGTGTCATCTGCATATCTGAGGTTATTGATATTTCTCCCAGCAATCTTGATTCCAGCTTGTGCTTCCTCCAGCCCAGCATGTCTCATGATGTACTCTGCATGTAAGTTAAATAAGCAGGGTGACAATATACAGCCTTGATGTACTCCTTTCCTATTTGGAACCAGTCTGTTGTTCTATGTCCAGTTCTAACTGTTGCTTCCTGACCTGCATACAGGTTTCTCAAGAGACAGGTCAGGTGGTCTGGTGTTTCCTCCACTAGCTTTGTTCATAGTGATGCTTCCTAAGGCCCACTTGACTTTGCATTCCAGGATGTCTGGCTCTAGGTAAGTAATCACACCATCGTGATTATCTTGGTTGTGAAGATCTTTTTGTACAGTTCTTCTGTGTATTCTTGACACCTCTTCTGCTTCTGTTAGGTCCATACCATTTCTGTCCTTTGTTGAGCCCATATTTGCATGAAATGTTCCCTTGGTATTTCTAATTTTCTTGAAGAGATCTCTAGTCTTTCCCATTCTGTTGTTTTCCTCTATTTCTTTGTATTGATCGCTGAGGAAGGCTTTCTTATCGCTCCTTGCTAGTCTTTGGAACTCTGCATTCAAATGGGTATATCTTGTCTTTTCTCCTTTGCTTTTTGCTTCTCTTCTTTTCACAACTATTTGTAAGGCCTCCCCAGGCAGTCATTTTGCTTTTTTGCATTTCTTTTTCTTGGGGATGGTCTTGATTCCTGTCTCCTGTACAATGTCACAAACCTCCATCCATAGTTCATCAGGCACTCTGTCTATCAGATCTAGTCCCTTAAATCTATTTCTCACTTCCACTGTATAGTCACAAGGGATCTGATTTAGGTCATACCTGAATGGTCTAGTGGTTTTCCCTACTTTCTTCAATTTCAGTCTGAATTTGGCAAGAAGGAGTTCATGGTCTGAGCCACAGTCAGCTCCCGGTCTTGATTTGCTGACTGTATAGAGCTTCTCCATCTTTGGCTGCAAAGAATAGAATCAATCTGATTTCGGTGTTGACCATCTGGTGATGCCCCTGTGTAGAATCTTCTCTTGTGTTGTTGGAAGAGGATGTTGCTATGACCAGTGCGTTTTCTTGGCGAAACTCTATTAGCCTTTGCCCTGCTTCATTTTGTACTCCAATGCCAAATTTGCCTGTTACTCCAAGTGTTTCTTGACTTCCTACTTTTGCATTCCAGTCCCCTATAACGAAAAAGACATCTATTTTGGGTGTTAGTTGTAGAAGGTCTTGTAGGTCTTCATAGAACTATTCAACTTCAGCTTCTTCAGCGTTACTGGTCGGGGCATTACTGGTAGTTCAGTTCAGTTCAGTCACTCAGTCCTGTCGGACTGTTTGTGACCCCATGAATTGCAGCACGCCAGGCCTCCCTGTCCATCACCAACTCCTGGAGGATGGGTTAAATTAAATATTTTTGTGTTAAGAGATTAAAAAATTGGATTGTATCAATTGCTTTTACTGCAAAACAGCACCCCAAAATGTGACTGAAAACAATAAATATTTATTATTTTGCACAATTCTGTTGGTTAGAAAGAATTCAACACAAGCTTGCCAGTGGGGATCTCCAAGCTGAGTCTGCCCAACTGTGGTGTGCTGGCTTGCTCAGGCAGCTAATGGTAGTTGGTGGGGCAGCTGGGGCTGTATGGTCTAGGGTGGCTTCCTGCACAGCTCCGGTGGGTGGCATATGTTTGCTGGAGTGATGTGTCCATGGCCCTGTGTCTCTCTCCATCCAGCAGGGGAGCTCAGGCTCATCCATGTTGTTCCAAGGGCAGCAGGACAGCAAGCCTAATGCACAAGCATTTTTCAAGTCTCTGCTTATAGTACATTTGTTCATGTCCTGTTGGCCAAGCAAGTCACATGTCCAAGCCCAGATTTACTGGGTGGAGAAACAGAATTAACTTCTTGAGGGGAAGACCATAAATTCACATTGCAAAAGGGCATGCATGTGGGGATGAAATAATTTGTGGCTATTTTTGCAACCTATCACAACTACCTTTAGCTTAATCTGCACGATACCCTAGGAACTTCCTCTTAATTCATTTAGAGTCATAGAAACAATGAGTCATGTACATGCCATATATTCAAAAGAGAAGTATTCTGCTGCTTCTTTGTTTCAGAGGTGGTGCTAAAGCACAATGAAGGAAGGGTGTTCTGGGGCTTTGAATTCCTAAAAGGCCAGGTCTGTATCTGCCTCTATTCTATATGCCCAACGCTATGGTAACTTCATCTGAATGAATGAATGGTTTGTTTCCTAAATCTGCTGCTGCTGCTAAGTCACTTCAGTCATGTCCAACTCTGTGTGACCCCATAGACGGCGGCCCACCAGGCTCCCCCATCCCTGGGATTCTCCAGGCAAGAACACTGGAGTGGGTTGCCATTTCCTTCTCCAATGCATGAAAGTGAAAAGTGAAAGTGAAGTCGCTCAGTCGTGTCCGACTCTTAGCAACCCCGTGGACTGCAGCCTACCAGGCTCCTCCGTCCATGGGATTTTTCAGGCAAGAGTACTGGAGTGGGGTGCCATTGCCTTCTCTGTTCCTAAATCTACTAACACCAAAACAACAAGAAGGGACTTCCCTGGTGGTCCAATGGTTAAGAATTACAAGTTCAATCCCTGGTTGGGGTACTAAGATCCCACATGGAGCACCCACGTGTCCCATTCCACAACAAAGACTCAACACTATGCAATAACAGTCGTGTCCGACTCTTTGTGACCCCAAGGACTGTAGTCTACCAGGCCCCTCCATCCATGGGATTTCCAGGCAAGAATACTGGAGTGGGTTGCCATTTCCTTCTCCAGGAGATCTTCCCAACCCAGGGATTGAACCTGGGTCTCCTGCATTGTAGGCAGACGCTTTACCGTCTGAGCCACCAGGGAAGTCTCTAAATAAATAAACACTTTTTTTAATTTTAAAAAGTTGATTCAACTAAAAAAAAAAAAACAAGAAGAAAAAAAGCATAAGGACTGCTGACTCTCACAGATCTTGAATTTCATGACTTTCTAAGAATAAAAAAGGGGGGGTGGGAATCACATAAAATTAGGCTGTACAGTAATATACTAAGGCATACTTTTCAGCTTAATTTTATTGGTTTCTGGACTCTGGACTTGTTGTGTGTATTGTTGATAAACATAACAGAGAAAAGAATTAAAGGGAAGAAAAATCTGCTAGTACATTTTCTTTCAAGATTGTACATATTAGAAAGATGTTTACTTGCCAGGCACATCATTCATTATATGCTGATCTTTGGTAGCCCTTGACTGAAAGAGGTAAAGGAAACTGACCTTGGGAAAGGCAGAAACCCGACCTTTCCAGAAGGCATTCCATGTAGGGGTAGTCAGATTCTGTCCCTGGTCAGAATCCTCTTTCAAGACGGCAGTTCTTCCTTTGTATCACCTGCTGGGCACTCAGAAACAATATACTTGTAAATGATCCTTATTCATCATGTTTCTGTGGTTTAATACAATCTCTCGGGAGGGAGGGGACAAGGAAGAGGATGAAATAAACCTAACTTTGTTGAAATATTGATTTGTTTCTGGTGACCTTTGACAACTGCGTTTTATCACATGAAACAATCCCTCCAGGGGGTGGGGGGGGGAGGGGACATTGAAAGGGAACTCCTTCCAAAGAGAAAGAAATTGTACTTCCCCAAAACATGTGGGCTGAGGTAGGTTCATGTACTCGTCAATGAGCCATAAAAGTGTTCTTCTCTGGTGGCAGCCATAATGGGCCTTGGGAAAAATCAGTGAACGGAGGAGACCCAAGCCCACAGGGAGTGGCTTTCAGAGACCAGCTGTGCCCTGCGTCTTCTCCCTGGTCTCTTGTTTTGACTCTACAGTGTGGAAGGCAATGGGAGGGAAGAGAAGGAGAATTCCTGGTAGAGTTATGAAGGATTCAGACCACAGTGGCAGACTGTTGACTGTGTTCAGACATGTCTCTCCATCCTGCCTGTATCACAGTCCCTTCCAGGTTTCCTCTAAGTTGCTTCAGTCGTGTCCGACTCTGTGTGACTCCAGAGATGGCAGCCCACCAGGCTCCCCTGTCCCTGGGATTCTCCAGGCAAGAACACTGGAGTGGCTTGCCATTTCCTTCTCCAATGCATGAAAGTGAAAAGTGAAAGTGAAGTCGCTCAGGTTGTCTACTTGAAAGTTATACAGTCGTGTCCGACTCCTAGCGACCCCATGGACTGCAGTCTACCAGGTTCCTCCGTCCATGGGATTTTCCAGGCAAGAGTACTGGAGTGGGGTGCCATTGCCTTCTCCAGGTTTCCTCTGGATACCAGCAAAAAGGAGAGCCCTCCATCTAAACCTTCTGGCTTCCTTTACTTCTGCTGCAGGAAGGGCGACCCCTTCCAGGACCAAAGAATGGGCTCTTGTTTAACACTCGGAAATGAATGGTCAGAGGAGACACATGGACTGACAAAACAAGAGGCTCTATTGGGAAGGACGCCTGGTCAGAGAGCGGGAGGGTAAAGGGAACCCAGGAGAACTCTTCTGCCACATGGCTCACAGTATCGGACTTCACGGTAATTGGGTAGGTTTCCGGTTGTCTCTGGCCAGTCCAGTCGTCGTGACTCAGGGTCCTCCCTACTGGTGTGTGCATCTCTCAGTCAAGATGGATTCCAGCGAGGATTCTGGTGGGTTGGTAGGACATATGAGCTGGCATCTCCTCTCTCCTTTCGACTTTCCCCAATTTCTTCCAGTTGGTTCTGTGTTCCTTACCGAGACCTCCTATTGTTAGGATAACTCATGCAAGTGGCTACTGTCTTGCCTGGTCAGGGTTTCAGTGTTTCCCCAACACCTCTTTCCCATTACCACCGGGGTCACAGCACTTCTTTGCCTCTAATCCTGCTCAGCTTTTCCCAGCCCAGTATGGGCACCTCTAGGGGTGGCCTCCTGAGAAGCACATCCTTCCAGCTCACCCCCACAACCTCCCAGGCTGGACATCACTGACAACCTCTCCTTTCTTCATCGACTGGAGTGAAGACAGAAGAAGCAGCAGCAATCACAGCCTCCTGATGGAACAGGGAGGGGTGCCCTACAGAGGACACTGAGGATGTGGCCTCTGGGTGGACGCTGGTGAAGACTTTGGGAATTCAAAAGGCATGCAACTGAGTCTGACTCTTTAGCGACCCCACAGATGGTAGCCTGCCAGGCTCCTCTGTCCATGGGATTTTCCAGACAAGAGTACTGGAGTGGGTTGCCATTTCCTCCTGCTGGTCATTTTCCCGTTTCAGAGATCGAAACTGCATCTCCAGTGTCTCCTGCACTGCAGGTTGATTCTTTCCCATGTGCCACTGGGGAAGCCCCATGCATCAGAGGAGGGAGGCCAAATAATGTGCCATGGTGCCTGCCTCCCTCAGAGGGTTCTGCCAGGTCTTTTTCCATTTGCATCCCAGACATGTAACGCTTTCAGAAAAACAGTGCTCATGGGCATCTAATGCAGAACCACACAGGATCCCGCAGAAAACATGGCATATTTTTGGCATCTGGACAGTGTCAACTTGGAGTCTCCCTCTTCACATGCTCATTCGAGAATTTTGATGGGAATTTGGGAAATAGGGAACCAACAATGGTGTCTTGTTGGGAGGAACCAAGGAACTCGGCTTCAAAAGAGACAGATTCCTCCATTTCCCCAGGGCTTCCCTGATAGTTCAGTTGGTAAAGAATCCACCTGTAATGCAGGAGACCCTGGTTCGATTCCTGGTTTGGGAAGATCCCCTGGAGAAGGGATAGGCTACCCACTCCAGTATTCTTGGGCTTCCCTTGTGGCTCAGCTGGTAAAGAATCTGCCTGCAATGCCAGAGACCTGGGTTCGATCCCTGGGTTGGGAGGATCCCCTGGAAAAGGAAAAGGCTACCCACTCCAGTATTCTGGCCTGGAGAGTTCCATGGACTGTATAGTCCATGGGGTCACAAAGAGTCGGACATGACTGAGCAGCTTTCACTTTCCATTTCCCCAAATGTAGCATTTGCCAGAGTGCTTGTATGACTTCATGTTAGCTCTGAAGGTTTTCGAATTTTTGCGGCATTTAACAACACGTGGGTCACCTAGTCGTCATTTATGCATGCCGCTAGCAAATAGTTATTGAGTGCCTGTTTCATGCCAGGTTCTGTTCTGGGTGCTGGAACAGAAACAGCAATGAACAGTAGGGACAACCCTGTCCTCGTGAACACACCGCCAACTGTCATCTCCAAACATGCCAAACTCCAGCTTCTCTGCTGGGATCCTGGACCATCTTTCCAAGAGGAGAAACTCAGAGTGTTCTCCTGAGTCCTGGGGTGAAGGACATGATCACCCTCTTACCTCCCATATCACTGCTTTTCCATCTCACCGAGGTGGTTTGTTTTCCAGGATTTACACTGAAAACTCTCAACTCATGTTTTATATCAATAGGGGCAAGGATGCTTATGTTTGCTCACAGAGAGTCTAGTTTATGCTGCAAGCTTGATCAAGAATATTATTCCATTGGATTTAACATGTACTGAGAGTCCCTTGGACTGCAAGGAGATCCAACCAGTCCATCCTAAAGGAAATCAGTCCTGGGTGTTCATTGGAGGGACTGATGTCGATGCTGAAACTCCAATACTTTGGCCACATGATGCGAAGAGCTGACTCATTTGAAAAGACCCTGATGCTGGGAAAGATTGAAGGCAGGAGGAGAAGGGGACGACAGAGGATGAGATGGTTGGATGGCATCACCGACTCAATGGACATGGGTTTGGGTGGACTCCGGGAGTTGGTGATGGACAGGGAGGCCTGGCATGCTGCGGTCCATGGGGTTGCAAAGACTCGGATGCAACTGAACTGAACTGACAACCTAAAATGAGCAAAATACTGTGTTTGCTCTGGAGACATATAGGCAAAGGGTGGATTTAGCTTAATGAGAAGGAAACTGCATAGAAATCAGTGAGGAATGAGTAAATAATTTAGCACCAGTGTGAGCATACAACCTCCTACTGCTGATAATAAGGAAGGTTCAGGAAGTATCCAGGCAGAAGATAAGCAAGCCCAGGTTAAGAGGATGGCTTTAGAGATGATGAAAGAGGGCCAGATTTGAGAATTGCCACACAGGAAAAATGGAAGGGACATATGTTCCTTAGGAGGATTATTCATATCCCTTGTCCCCCAAAAGGAGATACTGGTTGAGAATTTTTGGTTTGAAGGGTTAAAGGGACCATGAACATTATAGTTTGTGAGGGCCTTATGACCAATGAGGTTTTTAGAAATTGAGATATTCCAGACAATTAACATTGTCTCACGCACCATGTTAAAACTTCCTGGTCTCTTTTTTAAAGTGAAATAAAGAAGATTACTCTTGGTAGACAGAGTAGAACACCTCTACCATTCCCATATCGAGCTAGAATCTGGGTAATATTTTGAAAGTCAAGAGTCTTTATTCTAAAAGAAAAAGGGCTTAGGAAATGGCTGTTTTTATTTGGATAGTAAAATATTTGATATTGTTTAAGTAGCATATTTTCAAAATCTCTAATCTTACTTCTAATCTAGTTCAGTTCAGTTCAGTTCAGTCACTCAGTCATGTCCAACTCTTTGCGACCCCATGAATCGCAGCACGCCAGGCCTCCCTGTCCATCACCAACTGCCAGAGTTTACCCAAACTCATGTGCATCGAGTAAGTGATGCCATCCAGCCATCTCATCCTCTGTCGTCCCCTTCTCCTCCTGCCTCCAATCCCTCCCAGCATCAGGGTCTTTTCCAATGAGTCAACTCTTCGCATGAGGTGGCCAAAGTATTGGAGTTTCAGCCTCAGCATCAGTCCTTCCAATGAATACCCAGGACCGGTCTCCTTTAGGATGGACTGGTTGGATCTCCTTGCAGTCCAAGGGACTCTCAAGAGTCTTCTCCAACACCAGTTTATGATATTTTTATTCATCTTCATTCAGTCATTTTAAAATTCCAAAAGCTACAGTTTACCTTAACCATTTTTAATTTTATGATTTATCATTACTAACATGTCAACGGCACAGATTTCAGAAGTCAATTTAACTTAATATTCCCCTCAAAGCCCAGGAGAGCACCGCACCCCATCTTACAAGCATACCTTACCTTTGTCCTATCGCACTTCACTATTTTTTAAATATTTATGCATTTATTTATTTGGCTGCCCCGGTCTTAGTGCAGCACGTGGGATCTAGTTTCCTAAGCAGGGCCACTTGCATTGGGAGCATGGACCACCAGGGAAGTCCCAATGGCACTTTACTACTCCAAAGCACTTGCACACATTAAATTATTTCATCCTCACAGTCAGTCATCCTGTGAGAAAAGTAAAATAGACACACTGGTTCCCATTTTACAGGTAAAATAACTGAGGCTCACACAAACTAAGTAAATGGCTCACAATCACAAGTAAGTAAAAAAAAAAAAAAGTTCTCACTCTGAGTTGTCTAGCCGTTTGCCCTTATCGCCAGCCCACTGCGTCTCCTATCTTCCTGTGCACGCGGTTGCTGTGCATTGGCCAGAACAGGTCTGTCTTTATCAAAGAAAGAATTATCCGCCGTGGCTTAAACACACCCCTGGTCCCCGGTGATCCTCTCACTTCACAGAAACGCCAACCAAACTGTACCCAGATCCTGTGCGGGCAGAAAGCATATGGAAACAAAACACCACAGGCCAGGGACACACAGATACTTTTTTAAAACGCGTGTTTGTGAATAAACACGTCAACATCTCTTCTCCCAGCAGCCCTAGACCTGCTCCCAGTGAAAACTCCAGCTCTGGGAGCATTGAATTTCAGGATCACGAGGCACTGCTCAGGGTGAATGAGATAAATGGGGAGACATTTTGCTTTCCACACTTGAAGGAGAGAAACAGACGAGAGGGCTTGGCCCGGGTATGCGCGTCTCCATCCTGTGCTCCCTCCGCCCATCAAAGTGTCAAAGGGTATAAATATGTTCAAGAGTCTTGATACATGGAGCAGAATCATGCTGTCAATTATACTTCACTAGGAAGCTGATTCCTGGCATAAGGCACATAACCTATTCTGAAGGCATCTGAAACTTTTGCACAATAAAACATGAATATCTGAGGAAACGTAGTAACATTGTTACCCATGCCCAGCCTAAGGATTAAAATGTTAAGGTGAAAAATAAAATAAAAAATAAAATGTTAAGGGTGAAATGCGGTATAGAGGAAAGGTAATTTAGGGGGTCTGGGGGCGTAGCTTATCCATCTCAGGTTTCTGTGCAGAATGTCCCAAACCGAGTCTGCTTTCATACACGCAGCCTGCATCTGGAACAGCTGCAAGAAAAGCGCTTCTGGACTTCCCTGGTGGTCCAACGGTTAAGAATCCATGATACTATTGCAGGAGGCATGAGTTTGATCCCTAGTTGGGGAACTAAGATATCCCTGCTGTGCAGTGCTGCTAAAAAATACATTAAAAAAAGAAAAGAAAATCACTATGTTCAGAAACAAGCCAAGTTACAGATAAAGCAAGGAGACGACGTTTTAAAAATGGTAGAGAGGCTGAAAGAAAAGAGATCATTAATAACTCTAGAGAGTTATGAAGAATTCTAGAGGATGCAACAGGAAGACGAAAGAGGGATAAGAAAGTGAGGAGAAGAGAGAGGAGAGACTGGACTAGAGGAGAGAAATCACGGGCAACTGTTTAAAAGCAGAGAGATGATAACCACTTAATGACTTACATTTTGGTAGTGACCACGACCGACGGACATGTCAATTTAAATAAAAATATCTCAATAACACCTTCATGCTGAAGGCTTGACTGGACATTAAACAGCAACTCTAATAGTGTCTCTGGATAATCATGGAAATTGAGAATAGGCTGTGGTTCTCAACCTGAAGTGCCCCTCAGAATCTCCTGAAGAGCTTTCATGAAATGTAGATACCCAGTCTCCCTCTTAACCATTACACTAGAATCCCTGGGAGCAGACATGAACATTGATAGTCTCTGACAACAAAAGTATCTTTTTTTTTCATTTATCATGGCTTTTTGGCATCAATTTTTATTTTTGGCCACGGTCCATGGCATGCGGGATCTTAATTCTCTGACCAGAAATCAAACCCATGCCCCTTGCAAGGGAAGTGCTCTGTCCTAACCACTGGACCGCCAGGGAAATCCCAGTATTCTTTTTTTTTTTAATAGATTTTATTTTATTTAAAAATTTTAAATCTGTTTATTATTTATCCGGCTGCATCGGGTCTTAGTTGTGGCATGTGGGATCTTTCCTTGCTGTGCACAGACTCCCTAGCTGCGGCCCATGGGCTCATTGCTCCGTGGCATGTGGGATCTTAGTTCCCCGACCAGGGATCAAACCCACGTCCCCCAAACTGCAAGGCAGTTTCTCAACCACTGAACCACCAAGGAAGGCCCCCCAGTATTCTCTTTAAGATCCCCAGGTACAGCCAGGGTCGAGGACCTCTGACACGTGGCCGTGATCCTTAAAGTCGATGCTGGACGACCAGTGTCACGGTTACCTGGGAACTTCTTAGAATGCAGTCTCAGGCCTCACCCCAGACTTACCGAACCAGAGATGTGGGCATGGGGCCCAGTAATCCAAGTCTTAACAAGCTTTCTAGGTGACTCTGGGATATGTTAAAGTTTGAGAAAACCACTGTCTATGGGATGCAGTGGGGGCAGGGTTCACCTGCGCTCAGAAGCAGCCACAGCTGTATCCCCAAGTATCCTTCCTGGTGAGCAGAAGTTATGTTCTCATCAGCCTTCAATGAGAATTCTTACTACTAAATATTTTTACATGTAATTTTTGGCAGTTTAATAGGCAAAAGAAAAACTGTCTCACGATTGAACATTATTTCTATGTTCATGGTTAACATAAACCTTGCATGTTAAAGTTCAAACTGATTTCTTTGATTTTAATCTAAAATAAACATAGTGATTAGCCAGTTACTCTATAGTGAAGGCAAATGCTCTGAATAGATGCAAGGGGGTAACAGCTCTATGAAGCATAAAGATGGTGTTCTAGTTACCAACTTTCAGCCAAATAATAATGAACATACACAATATCATTTGTTCACAGTCCCTATTTTTTAAAAAAGAGAAAGGGAACCACTTTAAAAAAAAAAAATTAAGGGAAAGAAAACGAAGAGGAAATTCCTCAAATTAAACAAGCTTAAATATTGGCAGTATGTGGACTAAAACACACGCAAAATGTGATATATATTTCCTGAAACTGTTAGTTAAGTGGAAGGAATCTTGTTTCTGTATTTTCTTAAATAGAATTTGCCAAAGCCTGGGTGGCCCATAATTTTAAAATAATAACAATTTGTTCTCCAATCTGGCCTCATTTAGCTTCCTTTTTCACTTTAACATCTTGAATTTCTCCCAGTGCTTAGTTTGCAATTCACTTAACAACAACAACAACAAAAAAAGGCTAAAAGCAAACATACTTAGAAAAAAAAAAAAAAGGCAAAATAAAACAATAGCTTCAAGTTTGGGCTCAGCTAACAAATAAATTACTTATACAGAAAAAAATATCTTCTCATTTCAACAGGTTGTTGTTATTCCTGCTTACCTAGACTATTTCCTTCCTCTTTCTATTGTACTCTGCTGTAATAATAATTTTCTTAATGCAAAACTCAGAAGCGCTCAATAACCTATCCCCAGCTGCCACCCCATGTGGAGCAGACAAGATGTTTAGCAGAGACAGGCCACAGGGAATCAGTTCTCAGAAAGCTACACGAGAGAGGAACACGTTCATCTTCAAAACTGTGAGGGACCTCTGGGGAGACCAAAGACCAGCACCAGCTGTGGGTGGAGAGGCGTGCAGAGGCAGAGGAACAGGTGAGCAAGTGCTGTTCATTTCTGCTCAGCCTCTCCCAGATTTCGTTTGACCATGGCTCACCCCGTTAGGACTCAGGAGCTACATACACAACAAGAGCCCACATGGCGGGGGAGGCTGGGCAGCCGCCCTGAGCACCCACTCCTCCCAGCCGCCTTGCCAGCCTGCATCAGAGATGTTAGATCACATCTGAGGGAACCATCTTCTCCCTTTAAAACTTCAAAGGAGAACCCTCACCTGTGGAGTGCTTAGTTGGAGGGAGGGGCAATAGAGGAGCAGTGGTCTGCATTTCCAGCATCAAGGACTCTCTCCCTGGGGCTCACCTTCTAACCTCTTCTTAAAGTCAAAAGGAAGCCGTAAACCAGAGCCTGAGCCTTGATGTCTCATTCTGGTCTGATAAGTCTAGGGGAACATGGGTTCACAACCTAAATAACCAAGGTTAGAACCACTATAAAAGGAAAACCGCAAACTGTACAATGTAGATCATATCAAGCAGAAATGCTAGAACAGGCAGATTAAGAATTTAAAATAAGCAACAACCAATGTTGCCAAAAAGATACTGGTAACATGAAGCAGGAAAAAAGTTTAAAAAAAAAAAAAAAAAGAGAGAGAGAGCCAAATGGAAGGATTAACTATAAAAAAAGAAATAATACTTAAAGAAAGAATAGTAGATGGGATAAATAGCAAGCTGAATGCAGCTAAACTGCAAAACCAAGAGAGCAGACTGAGGAAATCTCCTGGGAGGCAGAAAAAATAGGATAAAGAAACAAATATGGAAATAAAAAGTTAAGCATGGAAGATAGAAAGCAGACAGGCTGACATACTGAAAATAAGAACACAGGAGAGATAGTTAAAAGGAGGGGAGGGGATATTTAAGGGAATAATAAAAATAAATAGCCCTGAAGTAAAGAAAGGTGAAAGAACTCAGATGGAAGCAACTGGGTGCCAAATAAGAGAGATTAAGAACTCAGAAACAATATTGGGAAATTTAAGCACATAAAAGATAGAAAATTCTAAGCGCTTCCAGAGGGAAAGAACATCTTCTATGAAGCTACAAGAATCAGATTTCTTAACAGCAATACTAGATCCAAAGATTTGGAGATTCTCCAGATATTCTGTTGTTGACTTCTAATTTAACTCCACTGTGGTCTGAAACACACTTTATATGATGTGAATCTTTTAAAATGGGTTGAGACTTGTCTTATGGCTCAAATTGTTGTCTATCTTGAACAGACACTTTACCCAAGAAGATATATAGATACCAGATAAGCACATGAAAAGATGCTCAACACAATTAGTCTTTAGGGAAATGAAAAATAAAACCATAATGAAATGCCTCCACATACGAACCATACCAAGTGTTGCCAAGCATATAGAGAACTGAAAATCTCATGGACTGCTGGTTGGTTCAGGAACTTTAGAAAGTAGTTCAGCAGTTTCTTAAAAAGTTCAACATACGTCTTCCATCTGACCCAGCCATTCCACCCCAATGTATTATCCAAAGACAAAGAAAATATATATCCATACAAAGACTTGTTGAGTGTTCTCAGCAAACTTATTGGTAATAGCCCAAAAGGCAAACAATCCAAATATCCATTAACAAGGGAGTGCATAAACAAAGTATATTTATAGAATGGAACACTACCCAGCAATACAAAAGAATAAACTATTGATACACAAAATAACATAAATAAACCTCAAAATAAATGCTAAATGAGACAAACAGAAAAAGGTCATAGTATTTGATTTATATTAAATCCTAAAAATGCAGCTAATCTACAGTGATAAAAAGCAAGCAAGTGGTTGCCTGAGACGGGGAAGAAGGGCTGGAAGAAATGACAGCAGGATTACAAAACAGCAGGAGAAAACTTTTGGGGGAGATGAATATACTCATTATTGTTATATTATCATGATTATAGTAATGATTTCATGACTATATACATGTGCTAAAACTTATTAAAATGTACACTTTGAATACATGCAGTTTCCTGTATGTCTTTGTTGCTGTTTTTCAGTCACTAATGCGTGTCTGACTCTTTGCAACCCCGTGCATGGACTGCAGCACACCAGGCCTCCTTGTCCCTCACTGTCTCCCAGCATTTGCCCAAGTTCATGTCCATTGAATTGGTGATGCTATCCAATCATCTCATTCTCTGTTGCCCCCTTCTCATTTTGCCGTCAATCTTTCCCAGCATCAGGGTCTTTTCCAATGAATTGGCTCTTTGCATCAGGTGGCCAAAGTATTGGAGCTTCAGCTTCAGCATCAGTCCTTCCAATGAGTATTTAAGTTTGATTTCCTTTAGGATTGACTGGTTTGGTCTCCTTGCTGCCCAATGGACTCTAAGAGTCTTCTCCAACACCACAGTTTAAAAGCATCGATTCTTTGGTGCTCAGCCTTCTTTATGATCCAGCTCTAACATCCATACATGACTACTGGAAAAACCATTTGACTATACAGACCTTTGCTGGCAAAGTGATGTCTTTGCTTTTTAATACACTGTCAGTTTTAGCTTTTTTCCCAAGAAGCAATCATCTTCATGGCTGTAGTCACCACCTGCAGTGATTTTGGAGCCCAAGAAGAGAGAATCTGTGACTGTTTCCATTGTTTCCCCATCTATTTGCCAGGATGTGATGGCACCAGATGCCATGACCTTAGATTTTTGTATGTTGAGCTTTAAGCCAGCTATTTCACTCTTTCCTTTCACCTTCATCAAGAGGCTCTGTTGTTTCTCTTCGCTTTCTGCCATTAAGTGATATCATCTGCATGTCTGAGGTCATTGATATTTCTCCCATCAATCTTGATTCCAGCTTGTGACTTATCCAGCCTGGTATTTCTCATGATGTACTCTGCACATAAGTTAAATAAAAGGGTGACAACACAGAGTCTTGTTGTACTCCTTTCCCAATATTGAACCAGTCTGTTGTTCAATGTCCATTCTAATTGTTGCTTCTTGACCTGCATACAGGTTTCTCAGGAGACAGGTAAGGCGGTCTGGTATTCCCATCTCTTTAGGAATGTTCCACAGTTGGTTGTGATCCACACAGTCAAAGGCTTTAGCATAGTCAATGAAACAGAAGTAAATGTTTTTCTAGAATTCCCTTGCTCTCTCTATGATCCAAAGAATGTTGGCAATTTGATCTCTGGTTCCCCTGCCTTTTCTAAATCCAGTTGTACATCTGGAAGTTCTCGATTCAGGAAATACTGAAGCCTAACTTAAAGGATTTTGTGCATTACCTTACTAGCATGGAAAGTGAGGGCAACTGTCTCATAGTTTGAACATTCTTTAGCACTGTCCTTTGGAATTGGGATGAAAATTGACATTTTCCAGTCCTGTGGCCACTACCTGGTTTTCCAAATTTCCTGACATATTGAGTGCAGCACTTTCACAGCATCATCTTTTAGGATTTTTAAATACCTCAGCTGGAATTCCATCACCTCCACTAGCTTTGTTGGTAGTAATGCTTCCTAAGGCCCACTTGACTTCACACTCCAGCATGTCTGGCTCTGGGTGAGTGACCACACCATCGTGGTTATCTGGGTCATTAAGAGCTTTTTTGTACAGCTCTCTGTGTATTCTTGCCTCCTCTTCTTAATCTCTTCCACCTCTGTTAGGTCCTTACCTGTCCTTTATCATGCCCATCCTTGTATGATATACTCCTTTGACATCTGCAATTTTCTTGAAGAGATCTCTAGTCTTTCCCATCCTATTGTTTTCCTCTATTTCTCTGCATTGTTCATGGAAGAAGGCCTTCTTATCTCTCCTTGCCATTTTCTGGAACTCTGTATTCCATTGGGTGCATCTTTCCCTTTCTCCTAGCTTTTTGCAAGGTGTCCTGTATGTCTACTATACCTCAGTTCAGCTGTTAAAATTTAAAAAATAAAAGTTACCAGAAGTTAAAATTTAGTCTGGAAAAAAAAGATATATGAAACACAGACTCCAATTTTTTACTTTTAAAAAATGAGCTAAAAGTGGGCGGAGGGGTGAACTGGAAGACTGGGACTGACCTATATACATGACTGATACTATGCATAGAATACATAACTAATGAGAACCTCTGTGTAGCTCAGGGAACCCTACTCAGTGCTCTGTGACGACCTAAATGGGAAGGAAATCCAAAACAGAGGGATATATGTATCCATATAGCTGATTCACTTTGCTATACAGCAGAAACCAACCCAACACTGCAAAACAACTGTACTCCAATAAAAATAAAGAAAAATTTTAAATGAGCAAAGAAAAGAAAGTTTAAAATAAAAATACATATTTATAGTAATCCAGAACTAAAACCCTAGATAATATCAATCCAGTGGTGGATGGGAGAAGCCAAAGGGAGATGAGTTGACATCCATCAGGTGGAGTCCAGTCAGGACGCAGAAACGCACCGCTGTTCCTAACAGTGAGAGCGGAACATAATCAGGGAACTGGTAGCCAGGTTGTAAAGAACTGGAAAGTCAAAAAGGGAAACACTACCATGACCCCAGGCCTTCTTTTTCCTAGCAGTGGAGTTGTGCCAGTAGCCACAGCTGACCCTGGTTTTCAGGGCTCCCGACATCCCCTGCCCTCCACTCTCCCCACTGCCCCCTAACTCCAACCTCACCTCGACTTCCCAAGAGTAACACCCCCCACTCAGAGCTCTCAGTTCCGCTCTGCAGGGCTCCGCCTCCAAATTTCTAGATTTCAATAATTTCCATCTCCTCAAATATTTTCAGAAATATTGGGGAAATATAAACACCACTTGTTTAAGAAATAATTAAGAAATTTTCACTGATTTTTTTAAGCAAGATAATAGCAGTGAAGTTATGTTTCCCCCTCAAAAGTCTTTATCTTTTAAAGATTCATACTGAAATATTTACAGTTGAAATAATATTATGTCTGTTATTTCTCTCAAAATAATCTGACAGGAGGGATTGCTAAAGGAGATGCAGCTATAGATAAAGTAAGATAAGTAATCACTAATTGATTATTATTACAAATGGATGATGTATAGACATTTGTTGACATTTGAAATCTTCCACAATGAAGGGTATTTTAAAAAGCTTAAACACAATAGTATTTATATCATGAAAACACATACAAAAAAGTATGACTATCTAGTGCATTAGCATGGTTGCCATTGCTGGGAGTGGGGATAAAAGGAAATAAAAATGAATGAATGAAGCACAAGAGTCTAGCACAGACCAATGACCAAACTTTGCCATAAACTAAGGATTACAATTGGCTCAACTTTAGTACAATATAGAACAAAACAAAGTATCAAGTCTTTAGACAGGCATTTTAGGTCTTCTAGATTTGGATTTGACCTACATTTAAAACATTTTTTATCATTCACCTTCAAAATCTAACATCCCGTCAAGATGGAATGTTCACTTGGATCACGAGCAGCCAGTTCTCTTACATGATGTAGTTCCTAATGCTCCTACTGCCTCCAACTCCGTGTCTGCGTCCCAGTCTCTACATAACACTTTGTCACTGGCCCTTCAAAGTCTAGCCCATATAACAGCACCACTGATGCCTCGCCAGTGACCCTTTCTTCCAATGGAGAAAAATCTACATATAAAACAAAACAGAAACAAAAAACATAGCACTTTATCAGAATTTTGCTTAAATAATTATCCTGTTCTAATTTGTACTAGAGGGCTTGGGTTTTTTGTTTGTTTGTGTTTTAATTCACTGTAGCTCTAAAGATCCAGTTCTTCGCAGTGTAGTATCCTAGGAAACGTACCAGGTGTATTCATCTCTGTATCCCATGCTTAGCACTGTGTCTCGAATATTGCAAGTGTCTCCTGAATGATCAGTGAGGGAAGAAGGCAGAAAGGGTGGGAGGGAAGAAAAGAAAGGTTGAAATGAATGAATGAACTGTGTTATCTCAGGGAAGAAAACTGATTAAAAAAAAAAAATCCAAACTCACTTAAAACTGTGGGAATGATTTTTTAGGAAAAGATGTCATCACTTTTGTAACTGTTGCTTCTCAGTTGTCCAGAGCTTCCTTTTTTTAAAAGCATGTGAGCACATGTATCAAATGGGATAAAAGAAAGAAAGATGCAAGGTAAACACTGAAAAACGTGTTCAGACGCCTTTTTGTTAGGACACTGTCCCAGTTTTATGCCTGAAACAAGGGCAGCAACATGGAAGGCAGATTTCAATCCATTGCATTTTGAGGTGAGGTGTGCTTCCCTGGACTTACCCTACCTCCCCAAGCTGATAGACTCAGCAAGAGGCAAAAACAGGCAGGAGGACAAAGAAAACTCAGTCTTCTTATGGGTGGTGGCATAGAGACCTGGGCAAGACTGAAGACGACAGAGGATAAGATGGTTGGACAGCATCACCGACTCGATGGACATGAGTTTGAGCAAGCTCCAGGAGTTGGTGATAGACAGGGAGGCCTGTTGTGCTGCAGTCCATGGGGTCGCAGAGTCGGACACGACTGAACTGAACTGATAGTCTGGAGCTATCATCCCCTACCTTATTTTCGGAGGTTTGTGACTTTGGACAAGTCATTCAACCTCCGATTCTCTGAGTTCTCTGATTTTACAATGGAGCATCAACTATTGTAGTCCCCATTGTTCTTGCTGACTGTCTTTTCTGAATTTTCTTATAAACAACTTGATGCCTTTTGCAGGGAAAGGAGGCTGCTGCAGCATTTCCTTGTTAAGAAGGAACCGCCTGGACATTCTAAGGAGACTAGTCTCCGGAAGGAGTGTGGGCGAAAAGGAGGGATACAGGCCCCAGGCGGCAATGAGGTAAGGAGGCACGGGCAGGAGCGCCCCTAAACGGCTTGGAGACCACCTGGCTTCCAGCAGAGCTGGGCGCAGGGGACGTCTCAGCCTCTGCACTGGGATGTCACCGAGATTCCGACGACTGCACGCTGCCAGCGACAGCATCCTGGGACCTTCCTCTCTCTGCAGACCTGGGAAGGCTCTGAAGGGCATCACTGATGCCGGAGGATGCAGAAGCCGGGGCCCAGACAGACCTGGAGAGAGAGCTGAGTCCGTCCGGGAGACAGGAGAGGGGCGGCTTCTAAGCCTGGTGTTTGGCGCCTCTTCCAGGGCTCTAGAAACACTAGTGGAAATGTGAGGGGTGGGGCAGGGGCTGAGGTCAACCAGTCACATTCTGGGGCGAAGAATCATAACAAATTGGACATTAAAAATTAATATCACACTACATATAAAATTAATATTACAATTAATATTCACACACTGCTATCTATAAAATAGGTAACTAATAAGGACCTACTGTAAAGCACAGGAGAAACTGCTTAGTACTCTGTAGACCATACATGGGAAAAGAATCTTTAAAAAGAGTGGCTGTATGTATACGTATAACTGATTCATTTTCCTGTATACCTGAAACTAACACAAATTGTAATCAATTATACTCCAATACAATATTTTAATTAATGACATTTCATTTTATACCCCCGGTGGATGAAAGCAAGACTTGCTGCTGAAATCACCATGTACATCATGCCATATTTTGTCAGTTCTAAGATGCCATTCGGAGAAGGCAATGGCACCCCACTCCAGTACTCTTGCCTGGAAAATCCCATGGACAGAGGAGCCTGGTGGGCTGCAGTCCATGGGGTCATGAAGAGTTGGACACAACTGAGCAACTTTCCTTTCACTTTTCACTTTCCTGCATTAGAGAAGGAAATGGCAACCCACTCCAGTGTTCTTGCCTGGAGAATCCCAGGGATGGGGGAGCCTCGTGGGTGCCGTCTACGGGGCTGCACAGAGTCGGACACAACTGAAGCGACTTAACAGTAGCAGCAAGATGCCATTACATTTGACCCTTGACTAAGGATGGGATTAGAGGCACTGACCCTCTTCACAGTTTCACAGTTGAGAACCCATGTATAACTTATAGTGAACTCTCCATACTATTTAAAAGAAGTAACTTTCAATAATCAGGTGATAATTCTTACTCAAAAGATAGGGCGAGACTACGTATTGTGGTTTTTTTTGGAAAAGCTTTCTAACTGCTTTATTTGACCATTAAAAGTTGCTAAAATTGTATCTATTTAGTCTCCAAGTAAATGTAGATGTACCCTAAACCAATTATTTAACTAACATTTTATTGGAAGCAAAACACTATAGGGTTATATAAATAAGAACTAAAAATGAGATGTAGCCCAGATACTGTAGACTATTAATATTAAAACAGATGTATTAGGACTTCCCTGGAGGTGCAGTAGATAGGAATCTGCTTGCCAATGCAGGGGACACAGGTTCAATCCCTTTTCCAGGAAGATCCCACAGGCCTCAGAGCAACTAAAGCCATACACCACAGCTGCAGAGCCCAAGCGCTGGATCTAATGCAGCCTGAGTGCCTAGAGCCTATGCTCGGACAGAAGAGGAGCCACATCAATAACAAACTCACACACGGCAACAGAGAGTAGCCCCTGCTTGCTGAACCTAGAGAAAGCCTGCACAAAGCAACGAAGACCCGGCACAGCCAAAAATAAATAAATAGAATAATTTTTTTTAATCATAAAAAAGATATATGAAATGGTGAGAAGATAATTGCTATTATATGTATAGAAGGAGTCAAACTTTGGTTAATTGGAGGATAGGAGAAAAACAGAACTCTTTTCACAAAACAATTGATATTTTATTATGGCTTATTCCAGGTAATATGAAAATAATAAAATAAGAGTTCCTTAAAATTTATGGTTATAGCAGATATAGAAATATTTCCTTATAGCTGCTATTTACTCTTAAAAGCTATACTATGCATATGTAATAAAAATAAATGCATTTCCTACTATTACTCATCACTTCCATCAAAGGTTAATAGTTATAGTATTCTAGAATCATCAGTATACAAGTTTTTCAGAATCAGTTTATAAATATCTTGTTTTAAATATCACTATCTCATAGGGGTTTTTCTGAGACCATCTCCCATCTTAACTATATCCTCCTCTCCTTATTCCTTGCCATAGCACTCTTTTACTGTCATGAAGGTGTTAGCTGCTCATTTGCGTCTAACTCTTAGTGACCCCAGGGACAACGGCTCCTCTGTTTGTGGAATACTCCAGGCATGAATACTGGAGTGGGTTGTCATTCCCTTCTCCAGGGGATCTTCCCAACCCACTGATCAAACTCGAGTCCCCCGCATTGCAGGCAGATTCTTTACTGTCTGAGCCACCAGGGAAGCCCATAATTTAAAGGTATGCATTAACTCATACATCTCTTAACACCACTTTCTTTCTACCCAACCTGGCTCTAAATGGAGAGAGAACTACCCTGCCTTTTGTTTACTTCTTTGTCCCAGCACCTAGCACAGTACAGGGCACCCAGTAGGCAATTAATAACTACTCATTCGATCTCTTTCTATTTCCCCACTACCCTAACCTTACTCCTTTTCCTGCCTCTTTCCCTTAAAAAAAAAAAAATTATTGAAATACAGTTGATTTACAACATTTTGTTTCAAATGTAGAGCAAAATAATTCAGAATATATTCTTTTTCAGATTCTTTGCACTGGAGTGGGTTGCCATTTCCTTCTCCATTTTCCCATATAGATTATTACAAATTATTGAGTAGAGTTCCATGTGCTATATAGTAGGTCCTTGTTGGTTATCTATCTTACATACAGTGGTGTCACTCCCAAATTCCTACTGTATCCCTCTTTCTCGTTTTAGCACTCAACACTTCTGAGCTCCTCCATTAACCCCTGCAAAGTGTTCACCAACCTCTGGAACTAGGAGACCATCTCTGAGAAGCAGCAGTTAAAGAGAGCTGCCCTTAAGGATGGTGCCACCATCCCAAGACAGGAGAAGGAACACAGACACTCTCTAGAAATGCTACAGAACATGGGGATGGGATGGGGAAAAAAAGACCTCTGACTCCAACACCCACAGGGCCAACAGCTGACTCTGAAGGAGACCCCTGGGCCCCTTGCCTTTGATCCCCTTTGCCCTGGGAAAGAGCAGGGGTGTCCAGAGAGCTGAAGGGGAGAAGCAAGGCGGTAAATACCTGGATTTGAATTTGAATTCTGCCATTTACTTGATTAGTTCAGTTCAGTTCAGTCGCTCAGTCGTGTCCGACTCTTCGCAACCCCATGAATCACAGCACGCCAGGCCTCCCTGTCCATCACCAACCCCCGGAGTTCACTCAGACTCACGTCTGTCAAGTCAGTGATGCCATCCAGCCATCTCATCCTCTGTCGTCCCCTTCTCCTCCTGCCCCCAATCCCTCCCAGCATCAGAGTCTTTTCCAATGGGTCAACTCTTCGCATGAGGTGGCCAAAGTACGGGAGTTTCAACTTTAGCATCATTCCTTCCAAAGAAATCCCAGGGCTGATCTCTTTCAGAATGGACCGGTTGGATCTCCTTGCAGTCCAAGGGACTCTCAAGAGTCTTCTCCAACACCACAGTTCAAAAGCATCAATTCTGTGGCGCTCAGCCTTCTTCACAGTTCAACTCTCACATCCATACATGACCACTGGAAAAACCATAGCCTTGACTAGATGGACCTTTGTTGGCAAAGTAATGTCTCTGCTTTTGAATATGCTATCTGGGTTGGTCATAACTTTCCTTACTTGATAGGTAACTTTTAAATAAGCTTCAATCCTTAAAGATTGCTTTTTCCAACTGCCACGTGGAGTTCTTATTGCTGGGCCCCACATGACGGTCATGAGAATTAAATGAAAGGATGCTTAAGAGTTTGAACACAGTCACGCACACAAACTTTGGCCTCAGTGAATGCAGTACAGCCTCCATAATTATTGGATCCTGGCCTTGAATTAGATGAATCGGCTTCTTTCATCTTTTCCAGTCTTATAGAATGAATCGCCTACCTGGTATCTTCCCAATGAGATACCATATCTTAAATGTGCACAACTATAGCTTTGGTTTGTTTTTTTGTTAACAATAGACACTAATCAAAGAGATCATGTTCTACTCCTCCTCTACCCTATTTGCAGCCAGAGTGAATACTGAGACACTGCAAGCTTTCTCACAAGGTAAAGGATGTCCATCTTACTCTCTGTGCTTGACATTGGCTTGGGAGGCCCCTCGAAAAACCTCAAATATAGTTTTAGAAATAAGATGGTAAATAGGCCCTTATCTTTTATTCATGCAGGCACTCCTCTTTTTATTACAGTTTGAAGATGTTGCATTTTTCACAAATTGAAGGTCTGTGGCAACCCCACATCAAGCAAGCCTATTCACGCCGTTTCTTCAATACCATTTGCTCACTTCACATCTCTGCATCTCATTTTTTTAAATTCTTTGAATAGCTTACACTACTTTATTACTATTCTGTTTATTATAATGATTCATGATCAGTGATCTTTGATGTTACTACTAAAACCTGCTTAAGGCTCAGATGGTGGTTACGTTTTTTTAGAAATAGAGTATTTTTTAACTTAAAACTTTACATTTTTTAAGACATAGCGCTGTTGCTCTTAATAGACTACAGCATAATGTAAATGTAACTTTTACATGCAGTGGGAAACCAAAATATTCATGTGACTCACTGTGTTGATATTTGCTTTATTGCGGTACTCTGAACCAGACCCACTCCTAACCTCTCAGAGGTCTGCCTGTAGTACCTGCAGAGAACCTTCTTCTGTAGAGAATTTTTTTGAGGCCCTTTCATGTATGTTATGCTGGCACCCCACTCCAGTACTCTTGCCTGGAAAATCCCATGGATGGAGGAGCCTGGTGGGCTGCAGTCCATGGGGTCGCTAAGAGTCGGGCACGACTGAGCGACTTCACTTTCACTTTTCACTTTCATGCATTGGAAAAGGAAATGGCAACCCACTCCAGTGCTCTTGCCTGGAGAATCCCAGGGATGGGGGAGCCTGGTGGGCTGCCGTCTATGGGGTCTCACAGAGTCAGACACGACTGAAGCGACTTAGCAGCAGCAGCAGCAGCAGCATGCTGTTTAAACCTCACAATAGCTCAGTGGAACTGTTATCCACAATAGCTGGAACTGTTATCATCTGCAGTTTCTTTCCTTACTTTTTTTTTTTTTTAAGAAAAATTTTATTGGAGGATAATTGATTGACAGTATCGTGCTGGTTCCCGCCATCCATCAGCACGAATGGGCCACAGGTACACACGTGTCCCTTCCTCGGGACCCTCCCTCCCTGCCACCCCACCCCTCCAGGCTGCCACAGAGCACTGGGCGGAGCTGCTGCATCACACAGCACACTCCCATGGCTCCCTATTTTCCACGTGGTGAGGGATATGTCTCCACACTCCCCTCTCAGCTGATCCCACCCTCCCCTTCTCCCACTGTGTCCACAAGTCTGCTCACTGTGTCTGCATCTCCATCTGTATTTTCCCAGAGTTTGTCACTACTCGTTTCTGAGAGAATGAGCTTGTCGGTAAGGAACCTAAGACGCTGCTCCAGGCTCTCCCTGGTTTGTTTTTCTTTCTTTCTTTCGTCCCTTGTTCTTTCTTTCTAATTTTCACTGGAGTATAGTTGCTTTACAATGTTGTGTTAGTTTCCACTGTACAGCCAAGTGAATCTCTTCCCTTTCTCCTTTCTTTCATTTTTCCCTCAATTTTTTCCTTCTCTGCCTTTTCCTGATAACTCCTCATATTATCAATGGCACCCCACTGCAGTACTGTTGCCTGGAGAATCCCATGGACGGAGGAGCCTGGTAGGCTGCAGTCCATGGGGTCGCTAAGAGTCGGACATGACTGAGCGACTTCACTTTCACTTTTCACTTTCATGCATTGGAGAAGGCAATGGCAGCCCACTCCAGTGTTCTTGCCTGGAGAATCCCAGGGACGGGGGAGCCTGGTGGGCTGCCATCTATGGGGTCGCACAGAGTTGGACACAACTGAAGCGACTTAGCAGCAGCAGCGGCAGCCTCATATTATACACCAATTTTTATTCCCTTCCTCTGTGACTCTGGATTGCAATACTAAGGCGATTACTAAACTACAAGCCTCAGAGGAAACAAAACATAATAGTCTTTTTTTTTTTTTTTCCAACAGTCTTCTTTCTAAATACGGCTAAAAGAAACTCAGCTTTCATTAATCATGCAATAACATGTTACCTGAATTAACGTTAACAGACTTTAAAAAATTGAAGTAAATATTTGAAGGCTTACGTTGGCATTTCTTTTTACCTTTTAAATAAACTACCATATAATCATCTGAATATAAAACAGCCCCACAATGATATAAACTAGCCATAACTTGAAAACAAAAACTCAGAGACCTCAGAACATATTACCCTAGTTAAAATGGGGTGAACTGAATCTCCTTTTTACAACTATAAAATACAAATATGGATAAAAGAGAAAACTCTTGCTGGGGGGGTTCCATCTTGAAGAAGCACAATGTATGTTTGTTTCTTATGAGGGGAAAAAAAAAACCCAGGATTTATAAACAAACTTGGGCATAATATAATATGGATTGAATTATTTGTTTCTTACAAATGCGACATCTTCAAATGTACCAAATATCTGAAAAATGGAACTATTTGTACTTTTTCCCTCTGGTTTTACAGTTTAGGTGCCTCCAGCACCCAGGGAAAGGAACTTTCTTTCTTGTGCTCTCGGTGCAGCCAATGCCATTAATTCAAGGCAATGCCATTAATGATCATTTTCAACCCACGTAAATTAAAAAAAAAAACCTTGACCCATGTAATGTGTTGAGTCAATTTAATGAACTTCAAATCAAATATTCTGTAACGTTTTGACACTATTTTGACATACTTAAATCTCACCATAAATACTTTAGGTTTTAGAAACTGTTTAAATACTATGCTTCTAAGATCTAGAGATTCATAACAAACTATCAAAGGTAACTAAAGCATCTGTCTTTCAATAGCAATTACAATGATTATCTCATTTTGAAGAAATTTAAGAAGGAAACTATATGCTCTACCTGAAGGAAAAGGGAGGAAACAAACTCTACTTCAACTAAGAGAGTTCAGCCCTAGCAGGTATGTGCATGCTAAATTGCTTCAATCGTGTCCAACTCTTTGACCCCATGGACGGTAGCCCCTCAGGCTCTTCTGTCCATGGGATTCTCCATGCAAGAATACTGGAATGGGTTGCCATGGCCTCCTCCAGGGGAGCTTCCCGACCCAGGGATCGAACCCACATCTGTAACATCTCCTAATACTGGCAGGCAGGTCTTTACCACTAGCACCACCCGGGAAGCCCAGGCAGGAGCAAAGGAACACTCTCTAGAGCTGGCAGCTTCTTTGGCCTGCAAAAGCACAGGACTGGTAGTTAAATCATTTGTAAAACTAACCACAAGAAGGTCTAGCATACACAAATCATCACAGTAACAATTACTGCTCTCTATTGCTTTCTTCAAAACGGCACCTAAAAATCATCACATCTATTCTCCTGTTTATTGTCTGTCTTCTCCATCTAGAAGGAAAGTTCATGAGAACAGAAATGTGGTCCTTCCCATTCATCCAAAGTCCCCAGTACCATGAACAGGACCTGCATAGAGTGAGTACCTAGTAAATATTTGTTAAATAACCAAGCACACATTTAATCCGACTGGCAGAACATTGCCTCCATGGTATAACTATGTATCATCTAAACATCCAAAAGTTCTTTGCAGCCCAGATCGACATTGGTACTCATTTCAGAGCTACTTTGTGGACATATTTAATTCATGTTCTTAAATATTAAAGGATATCTGTAAAAGATTTCTTAGGTATTTGTTTTGCACAGTGAAAAGAAGACAGCACCTAAATTTAACTTCAGTTGGAATCTTACCTTCAAGGACAAATTCTCACACCCGAGGTTTTAGCTCTTGCTATCACCCCTGCAACTTTTTTTTAAACCTTTTATTTTGTTTTGAAGTATAGCCAATTAACAATGCTGCGATAGTTTCAGATGAACAGCAAAGGTGACTCAGTCATACATAAACATACATCCATTCTCCCCCAAACGCCCCTCCCATCCAGGCTGCCGCAAAGCACTGAGCAGAGTTCCATGTGCCTTACTGTAGTTCCTTGTTGCTTATCCATTTAAATCTAGCCGTGGGGACACAGGTTTGACCCCTGGTCTTGGAGGATCCCACGTGCTGCAAATACTGAGCCTGTTGCCTAGAGCAGGTGCCCCACAACAAGGGAGCACACCCCATTGAAAAGACACCGCAACGAGGGAGTAGCCCCCAACCACCGCGACCGCAGAAAGCCCACGTGCAGCAGTGAAGAGCCAGCGCAGCCAGAAATAGTTAATTCTCACCCTTGCATTTTACTTACGACTCAGAAAACCTACTGAATTTCCCCCAACACACACATCTGCAACTACAGGACCATGACCTGCCTGACCCTTCCCTGTACATGAAAATGGCTCGTGAGCTCTCACACAAGTTACATTTGGTTTTCCTCGGCAGGATAAAGGGCCTGGTCTATGTGCTTGAGAGACATCTCTGGACAGAGAAATTTATTTTCTATACCATGAGTTTTAGTGAATAGTACTGAAAAGGAGTGGCCTGTTTTATACTCATGGGTTTACTTTAAGGAGCATACTTATTGAATATTTTCCTTTAAAAAGAAATCATTTCTTGAGGGTCTTCTAGCAGTTTCCACAGTACGGTTATCTCTCATCCAGTCTTTCTCCCTATCTTCCTCCAGCAGCACATGACTTAAGCAATTCCTCAAATACCCAAAAGTCCTGGACAAAGAAATTAAAATACACAGAGAGAGAAAACAGAAATGTACAAAAACTAAAGACGTCAAGTTTAAGAGTTTCTTTTGTCTACTCTTGAGCCAGTAAAGATGATTATCTGGTTCTGAAAGTCTCTACCATATGAAATGAAGGCATCACTCTTGGGGCAAGAAAGGTCAAGAATGTTCTGTCAAAAGACCCAGGTTTAAGTGCAAGTCCTATCATTGAACGTTTCTCCAGCTCAGTCTCCCCATCTCTAAAAGGAAGTCATATTACAATTCTATAGGATTATATAATCTGGTGAAAAGGGGGGCTTACATATTAAGACAGCCTATGTTTGACGTCAGCCTGCAGGCGGGAGGTCAGGTGAGGGTACAGTTAGGACAGTCTTTGGGGAAAGATGGGCTGAATCTGGGCGGTCAAGCCATCACCTGATGGAGCGAGATGATGATGTCACCAGCTGCCCCTGGCCGGAGGCTTCTCTACGCAGAGAAGAAAGCTGTTTCCTGGACCAGCCTTCCTTTTGTATTTGTTCTTGAAAGACAATTGCTTGAGAACATTTTGGTTGTTTTTCTTCCCCTTCTTCTATTTACTTACTTTTATTTTTTTCCCTGTTGATTGGGGATATTTTGAAAAGGGAGGATAGGAGGAAGCTATCTGAAACTTCAAAGCTATCTTCCTTGAAATTAATTTTTATTGAGTATAGTTGATTTACAATGTTGCATCCATTTCTGCTGCACCAAATATACACAGTAGATTTTTATTAGTTATCTGTTTTGTATCTGGCAGTGCGTATGTATCAATCCCAATCTCCTACTCTATCCCTCCCCCTGCTGAACTTCAAGTCTTGAAGCCCGGGGTTAGCGCAGAAACATTCGAGAGTCAACGTCCACTGGCGGGTGCTGGCAGAGCTGGAGCAGCGATGAGGTGTTCCCAGCCTGGCCTTAGGCTAGTGGTGCCACTTTGGGGCAACATAGGCAACCTCTCAGCCTCAGGATCCTCCCTGTAAAAGTGCCCAACTCCACAGGGGGTGATTGAAGAACCAAATGAGATATCAAACATATGTGAAAGCTACCCTGTCATACACAAATATGAGTAATTAGTAGTGCTTGTTCTTAGAACTAGTGGGGCATACAGAGAAAATGATGACTGAGCAGCTTAAATTTCTAAAACAAAGCAAGGCCATCTACTATAAGTTCTGTGAATCAGGAATCCACACAGTTAAGAACATTCAATAAAATGGTTGATGGGAAGCCCTGGTTGCAGGTTAGGTATATGAGACACGCTCATTCCCTCACCCCCTTAACGCCCCCCTTTCTTCTGTCAAAGCACTTGGTAGGCCATAAAAGCCGATTCAAATGTAGGTATTACTGTTTACTCAGTTTTGTTTTTAGCAGTGTGAGGAATGAACTTGGACTTTGAAGGCAAACAGGCCTGGTATCAAACCCTGGTTTTGCTGTTTCCTTGCTGTTTCTAGGTGTGGCCTTTGAGGATGGAATAATCTGTGAGCCTCAGCCTCCTCTTCTGTGAAATGGGCTCTTACCTACAGAAGTTGTTCCCAAACTTTTTTATGACATTGAAAATTGAAACTGTTAGTCACTCGGTTGCTTCAAGCTCTTTGCAACCCCATGGACTGTAGCCCACCAGGCTCCTCTGTCCAAGGAATTCTCCAGGCAAGAACACTGGAGTGGGTCACCATTCCCTTCTCCCGGGTGGGGGATGGGGAGAATCTTCCCAAACCAGGGATCAAACCTGGGTCTTCTGCATTGCAGACAGATTCTTTACCATCTGAGCCACCAGGCCACCTTGAAAAGGAGAATATTCTTACTGCAAAGGATGCTGCCACCCACAGTGAGATGTGAACGGACCAGGAGGCTCTGGTCACCCAGATCAGGTCCTGCTTTATTTGGCTTTTGGGGGAGGAATAAATGTGAAGCAGGGAGGGGCTGCCCATCCCAAGTGATGCTTCATGACAACTCATTTTGTGAACTCACTGGCCCACGCTGCCACGAGCTGTGACCTGCCCTCCTTGACATCCTTACAACACCCCCACCCGCCACCACGCAGGCAGCTGCTGGGTAGCAAACCAATCTCCACTTTGTCCAGGCTTCTTCTTGGGGAGAAATATGGTAGAAGAAGCCCATGGAGGTTTGACGGAATCACCCTTCCCAAAAACACACTAGAAGAAATCATAAAACCTTAAAAATGAAACTGTCAGAGAGGCAACTTTCAGTGGCCACTGGAGGGCTTTGAATCCCAGTGTTTACAGGCTGTTGTTACTCAGAAGCCCAATATCTGTCGGCCTTCCCAGAAAAGAAGCATCCAGGGCTTTGGAAGATGCTTTGTGAACTCACTGGTCCTTGAATACAATAGTGCTTGTCCTCTGGAAATCCCTCCCCTGCCTTGGCTGATACAAAATAAATAACCATTTCAAGAGCCTCTACCTAACATGTGACAGACATTTTGCATGTTATTTTCAATCTTTACAATCAATCAGCAAACTATTGCCCAGGGTTAAAGGTGGGCAGAGCTGGGATTCCAATTCTCAAACTGAGATTTCTTCCAGAATGCTGTCAGGCTGCAACCAGCAGGCCTCAAAGTCCTGAAGGCCAACTTCGAAACCGAAGAAAGAGCCTAGAGTCAGCAACGGAGACATCAATGGTTTAATGAATGGGGGAGCTCGTACATGGGAAGCAAGGTCCTGGAACAACACCCCGCCACGTAGCAGTCTTTGATGGGGGTGGGGGGTGGGAGTAGGAGGGGTATGTGTGCTGCAGCGGGCTACCGGTTATAGAGGAATTGGTGTCAGCTTGACTCATAGATTACCAGGGAAACAAGCAGAGAGACACACCCCTCCACTGCCCTTCTGATAAACTATCATGATGGAGATGTTCTAATCTAAAGTTAGGACAATCACTAGCTGGGGAGGCAAGTATGTAGGAAGTCAGTCCTGTGAGTATGGTGTAGGTGGAGTAGGGGCTGGTGGAGCAGGGGTGGACAGGAAGCACGAGAACAGCCATCCTGGGGACATCCTGGTGCTAGAAGAGGGGTTGAGACTCCACACTTCTGCTGCAAGGGGCAAGGGTTCGATTCCTGGTCACTAAGATCCCACATGCTGCACGGTGTGGCCAAAAGCTTTATTTAAAAAAAGAGAAAAATACCTTTGTATCTTGGGTGGCCAGATCACACATGTACCATACTTCCTGTCTAGTAGGAACAGAGCTTTTAAGGGAGCTAATGAGTTTCCATTCTTTAAAATGGAATTTTCAAGAAATCTAGACAGGGGATTAAGAACACTGCAGTTTAAAGTTAATATTGGTACAGGTATATAACTCATCTCACACGAACAGAAAATAAGATACTATGGGGAGTAGACCAGAGTTAGAGCAGTTAGAAGCCACGAGGAAACCAGAAACAGGATAAAAGTAAGGGCCCGACCCTCTCCCTCCTACTGTAAGTTCCATAAGGGCATTACAGACCAAGAATGTATTAGGCAGTTGTGCCTATTTGTGTTCATGGTAACTGCAAATAAAGATACTAACCTTTGTATATACTCAGTTTGTCTCAACTAACCATTCTGATGAACTTAGAAACCCTCGCAAAGTTTTAAGGAAAAGCACCCATGCAATGCTCAGGATTAATCCTTATCCACGTAGACCACGGTTTCTCGCTGCTGACATTTTGAGCTGGATGATTGTGTGGGGCTGACCTGTGCACTTATAGGATAAGTTGCATTTTATTTTTTAAAAAACACTTATTTATTTGGCTATTCCAGGTCTTCATTGTGGCATGCGAGAACTTTAGTTAGAGCATGTGGGATCTAAACCCCTGACCAGGGGTTGAAATTGGTCCCCCTGCATTGGGAGCATGAAGTCCTAGCCACTGGACCATCAAGAAGTCTCGGATAAGGTACATCTTAGATGAGTTGATTCTCCCCCACCAAAGGTACCTATTACATTTTAGCCTAAGTACCTCAATGAATGGCAGGGGTATTGTGTATGGAAAAATACCTTCAGGAAGAAAAATTACATTATTCCTTTTTTTTTTCCTGTTAGGAATTGATCTTATCAAAGCAAAATTGCTCAATATTTAGTACAATTGCCTTTTTCTGTATGTGTAATTATGGTTAGCACTTTTTCACATCACGTCATCCACAAATGATGGCTTGCTGTGTGACAAAGGTGAATTATCTGATGTCATTTAACCTAGAATGAAGTTTGCATTTATCTGTGTGAACCAGTGTAAGTGAAATGGGAAGAAAAGGGTGTAGACTAACATTACAGATCTTTAAAAGGGTAAATACATGCTTAAAAGGCCTTACACTCCTTTTGACAATGGGCCTACTTTGACCACAACAATTATTCATTCCAGCTATTGTGAAATAGTTTATACTCCATGTGACAAGCACTGCTTTTTGGCTTTGTTTTTGGCTTTGATTTAAACTCAAGGTCCCATAATTTATAACAATAGTTAGAACATTTGGAATAAAAACCACTGGTTAACGTCAACCATCTCCAATTTCTGAAGGAAGGAAACCGATTTCCAGTAAGAGATCAGCTGACTGCTCACTCCTTCCCAGCTTCCTGGCTCTCTCATCCCCATGTTCCTCTTTCTTTCTTAGAGGCAAGGGCTCGTTTAGAGCTCACCACTGGAGATCATTCTCAGTAAGATCTGCTCTAATGAGGGGATACCCCAAACAAGAGTAGCCGTGCAGCAACCCTGAAGATGGGTAATAGGTAGATGACACTATGTTCTCCCTACTTTTGTGCTTATTTGGAAGTGTCCATCATAAAAAGCCGTGTTTCTTTAACTGCACTCCAGTCAAAGTGAGTCTACTGAACTGAGCTACCATGTTGCCCATCCCATACCTCTTCCCCAGCATCTCACAAGAAGATGATACTACTTTAAAAAAAAAAGAAAAAAATTAACTTCTTTACATGTGTTCTGGATTTCATCAAATCATGTCTCCTGAGAGATAATTTTTTTCCTTTTTTAAAATGTATCTACCGCACAAGGGACCTTCATTGTCACGTACAGGATGCACAGGTGGGATCCAGTTCCCTGACTAGGGATCCAACTCGGACCCCCTGCATTAGGGGCACAGAGTGTTAACCACTTGGACCACCAGGGAAGTCCCTCTCCTGAGACGTCCTGCTTCTAAAGACATCCTTTTGTAACAGGAGGGAAAGGGGCAGGGCACAACTTTTGAAAGAATGACGTAGCCCAAGGACACAACATAAACTGATCAGAATCAAATGTGATCAAGCTGGCAGAGAAGACTAGACCTTAATCCTCAATCAGCAAGTGAAATGACTCACCCAGAGGCGCCATGACAGTTCCAAGGCACTGTCTAAAGACCAAGGAGAGGGCGGTGGCCCAAATCCTGAAAATCTCTGCCCCCTCCCAAAAATAGTTGGAATAGTTCTCCCACTCATTAGCATATGAAATTACCCAGCCTGTAAAAATTAACCATGCCCCATTTCACAGCCGCACTCACCCTCTGAAATGGCCCACACTCTGTATGTGGCGTGTGCTTCTCACTGAATCTGAATAAACCCACTTCTTACCTATCACTTTGTCTCTCACTGAATTCTTTCTGCAATGAGACATCAAGAACCTGAGCTTCATTTGGTCCTAAAACCAGGTACCACGGGTTTTGGCTGGGTTTGAGTCCCAGCACATGGGTTCAAGTCCCAATCCGTGGTGAAAGGTTTCAGTTTCTCATGCCCACATCTTTAACCTCACCCCTGCTAACTCCTATCCACCTTCTTTACGCATCCATGCTTTCCCAGCTTAATAGAGGCCTTCCCTTTACTGAGCAGATCTTTTGTAACTCTACATGAAAAAGAACATGTTTATATATATATATATATATATATATATATATTTTTAATTCATATAAACTAGGGGTTGGCTTTTAAAAACCAAGTTAAAAGGTTTTTTTCTTAAAATAACAATTGTGTATCTCAGCATCCTGTGTTAGAAATACTACACAATACGAAAAGATCTGCACTTTTTTCAACTACTTTAGTACTACTGACACCTGAGCTGTTTAGGTTGGAAAGGAAACCACATTTCCTCCAGATTCTCACTGAAACAGGTGAAGAGGGAGGAGATGGGTGGTCTCTGATGATAACACTGCTTTGCTTAGATCCACGCAGAAGGTTACCCCCTGAGCTAGGGTGAAGCCCGGTAGCTTCTTTTGGCTACTGTTCTTCTATCTTAAGGCTTAGGGGCCTTCTTCAACATAATCAATTCAAATGCTGAACACCACGCAGCTGTGGGGAAAAATCCTTTCCACATCATTTGCATCATGTACGCTGAAGTTAACAGCACTGTGTGTTTATTTTCTACCAATAATTAAAAAGGAAGAAAATCTTAAGTTCCTCAGTGGCAGACCTGAGGTCTTTGGGGGAGAGGTGTGTCAAAACAGGAAGGCTGTGGTGGTATCAAGACCCAAGAAGAGTCCCACGGAAGGAAGCCCTCAGCTTCAGGCAGGATTCGAGGTGCAGCAGGAAGTGCACAGGCTTTGAAATTCACACTGCAGTTCAGCTCTGCATAGCAACGACCTGTTCACTGGATCTCTGCAGCCTCATCCAAGAACAAGGAAACAACCAGGGCTGTTCCATAGACTTCCAGATCAAAGAGCTTGGTATAAAGCAGGCATAAAGAGTAAGATGTTGACGACAGAGGATGAGATGGTTAGATAGCATCACCGACTCGATGGACATGACTTGAGCAAGCTCCGGGAGTTGGTGATGGAAAGGGAGGCCTGGCATGCTGCAGTCCATAGGGTCACAAACAGTCCAACACGACTGAGCGACTGGACTGAGCTGAAGTGACACCACCCGAGAGACCATCTAGCGGATGCTCAGGCCAAACGGAGCAGTAAGGCCTGGACAGGTCACCTGCAAACGACTTGAGGCTTAGAGACCCCTAAGTACGGCCCTCTGCTTCCCGCATTGCCTCGCACAAGGCCAGCTGCGGGTTCTCCGCGGAGCTGCTGACTCAGGGGAAACCCAGAGCGATCCGGCTCCAGGGAAACACTATATATTTTTTCTCTTTGCCCGGAGGCCGGAAAACCGAAGAGACTGCAAGGGTAGCGGCTACACCCGCAGCCCTCACCGCCTCCGGGGCGGGAGCGGCGGAGCGCACTCCGACCCCACGCAGGCTCTCCCAGGTTGACCCCGGGGACCGAGCCGGCACGAAGTGCTGAGTCACCGGGAGGCGGTGCCGCGCGCGGGGGCGGGCCGCGGTCACGTGCCGGGGGCCGGACCACAACAACGGCGCGGCGTGCAGCGCCCGCGCCGCCTCCCCGCGCGACCCGCCGGCCCTCGGAGCCTGCGCAGAGCGCCACCCCGCCGCGCCAGGCTCCGGCGCCCGGGTTTTCCCCGCGGCCCTGGGGGCGCGGCTTGCCGCTGGCCCTGGCGCCTGCAGGGCCGGATGCGGTGCTCGTAGAGTCACCGGGTTCTGGCCCAGTGGGTCTTTCTCTCTTCTGTAGAACTGACCCTGAATCCGCCTTTGGTGAAGGCTGATTGTGCAGGCTACAAGCGCCTTCTTTTCGTCCTAGCCATCGTTAAAGTCCTGAACGTTCTGTGTGGGGCTGTCCGCTGAGAACCCACTCCCAGAAGTCGAAACCCAACCGTGGTGCAATCTACGGAACAAACTCAAGAAGGAAACCAAAAAATGCAAAACACTAATAGAGGGGAATGAGTGTTGTTAAATATGGCTTCCCTTGGCCTTTACAAGGCATCCTGGAGGTCAATTAATTTAAGTAATACAAGATAGTGAAAATATTACTGTTGCAACATGTAATCAAAATAAAACTACTAATGAGATATTTATGTCCTTCGTGTGTGTCCTTAAATCTGGTATGTGTCTTACCCTCACAACGCATCTCCAGTCCACTAGATTTTCTTTGGAAATGCTTGCTCTGTATTTAGAGTTTACAAAATTAACAGATGAAAAAGTGGATTTCACACTCCCAATCTGTTCCAAATTTACTTAGAAGTTTTCCAGTAGCCACATGGAACATCAATTTAAAATTTTCTATTTTAGTGAATTAAAATAAAAGTAAAATTCAGTTTCTCCAATTAGCCACATTTCAAGTGCTCAGCCACATGTGGCTAATGGCTATTGTACTGAACAATGCCAGGGTATGCATATGTGAGATTAGATTATTAGAATTACAAAATAATCCTTTGGATGCCTGGCTTGGATGAGAAACAGTGACCAATACTATCCCTTCCTCCCTATCCCCACACCACCTTCCTTCCATTTACACCAAGCACTTTTTTTAGAGCTAAAGATACAAGAGGCCTGAAATCAACTCTATCCCAGAGGAAGTCACTATCTAGCATGGAAATATTTTTTAAGCGATTCTAGCATGATGTGGAGAAGGCAATGGCACCCCACTCCAGTACTCTTGCCTGGAAAATCCCATGGACGGAGGAGCCTGATGGGCTGCAGTCCATGGGGTCGCTAAGAGTCGGACAGGACTGAGCGACTTCACTTTCACTTTTCACTTTCATGCATTGGAGAAGGAAATAGCAATCCACTCCAGTGTTCTTGCCTGGAGAATCCCAGGGACGGGGGAGCCTGGTGGGCTGCTGTCTATGGGGTCGCACAGAGTCGGACACGACTGAAGTGACTTAGCAGCAGCAGTAGCATCATGATGTAGAAACAGTGATATGTACAAATGCAACCCAAATACAGAGAAGAGTAACTGGGACCCAACGAATGAATAGGATTGTGTCAAATGGAGAATTCCAACCAAAGAAAAACAGCAGAAAGTCAGAACCACACAGGTCTTGTGATTGGTGGGGAGGATACAAGGAAGATTGGGCTATGGACAAAGTAGAATGAGGCTTGATGTTTATCCCAGCTGTTGAAACAGATGATTGAAACATTATCTTCTGAGCTTCAAATATCCTCACGTCCCCACTCACACTACACACACACACACACACACACACACAAACACACACCTATGGACATTACAGCCAGACCTTGGGTTTCCATGTCCCCAGACCCTGAGATGGGCAAGTCCAATATGAAGGGTGGGGAGAAGAGACCCCTATGATCATTTATCCATTTGATAATCAGTAAGTGTTCAGTTCAGTTCAGTTCAGTTGCTCAGTCATCTCCCATTCTTTGTGACCCCACGGACTGCAGCATGCCAGGCCTCCCCGCCATCACCAACTCCCGGAGTTTACTCAAACTCATGTCCATTAAGTCGGTGATACCATCCAACCATCTCATCCTCTGTTGTCCCCTTCTCCTCCCACCTTCAGTCTTTCCCAGCATCAGGGTCTTTTCAAATGAGTGAGTTCTTCGCATCAAGTGACCAAAGTATTGGAGTTTCAGCTTCAACATCAGTCCTTCCAATGAATATTCAGGACTGATTTCCTTTAGGATGGACTGGTTGGATCTCCTTGGAGTCCAAGGGACTCTCAAGAGTCTTCTCCAACACCACAGTTCAAAAGCATCAATTCTTCAGCACTCAGCTTTCTTTATAGTCCACTCTTACACCCATACGTGACTACTGGAAAAACCTTAGCTTTGACTAGGTGGACCTTTGTCAGCAAAGTAATGTCTCTGCTTTTTAATATACTGTCTAGGTTGGTCATAACTTTTCTTGCAAGGAGCAAGCATCTTTTAATTTCATGGCTGCAGTCACCATCTGCAGTGATTTTGGAGCCCCCCAAAATAAAGTCCCTGTTTCCATTGTTTCCCCATCTATTTGCCATGAAGTGATGGGACCAGATGCCATGATCTTAGTTTTCTGAATATTGAGTTTTAAGTCAACTTTTTCACTCCCCTCTTTCACTTTCATCAAGAGGCTCTTTAGTTCTTCTTCACTTTCTGCCATAAGGGTGGTGTCATCTGCATATCTGAGGTTATTGATATTTCTCCTGGCAATCTTGATTCCAGCTAGTGCTTCATCGAGCCCAACATTTCTCATGATATACTCAACATACAAGTTAAATAAGCAGGGTGACAATATACAGCCTTGATGTACCCCTTTCAGGATTTGGAACCAGTCTGTTGTTCCATGTCCAGTTCTAACTGTTGCTTCTTGACCTGCATACAGGTTTCTCAGGAGGCAGGTCAGGCGGTCTGGTATTCCCATCTCTTGAAGACTTTTCCACAGTTTGTTGTGATCCACACAGTGCTCACTAAATGTTGCCTGTGGTGTAAGGGAAGCTGGCACAGTAAGTACACACTTTCTGGTCTCAATACGTGTATGATCTAGCTGCTGTCACTTTCAGCCTCATCTGTCATCTCATCGCTCTGTTAAAACATTATTTGAACAGTTATTTGGGGGCGAGGTACCTCGTTCCTTCCCTTTCCCAAGATCGCGCCAACTCAAGAAGTTTCTAATATCTTCCACCTCCATGGTAAGCTCACAGGAACAGCATTTTAATCGCTTGATGGGTGAATTACAACCCTTTGGTTGCAATGAATGGTTTCTGTGCCATCCCAAGAACCTATGTCATCAAATAGAGACTACACAAATACTTAATATGTCTTAAAGCCTGTAGACAAATTTTATTGCCACACCATAAAGCTCTCACCCTGTTTTTATAAGTGTGAGGCCTTTCTCACCTAAAAAATAATCTGGTGGATTCTTCATTAGCTCGAATAATCAACTTTCTTCCCCAACTCAGTTTCTCTTTTCGGATTACAAAAAAAGGAATTTCACAGAGATTATTTGCCTAAAGCCAGGCGGACTGCGGCCTCCGCGGATGCTCCCCCTGGACTCCGCCCTAACCACGCCTCCGCACGCCTACCCCGGGCCCCTGAGTCTCCGCGGCGCTCGGCCCCGCCCCTCACCGGCCCCGCCTCTTTCCCCGCCCCTTCCGCAGCCTATAAAATCTGGAGCGGCCTCTCGCGCCCAGGAGCGGCCGGCCGGCGGACGGGAGGACTGGGCATGCTCGGCGGCGCAGGTTTTGGTCACAAGTAGGAAGGAGCTAGTGCACGACACCGGCAAAGAGAAGCGCCAGCCGCCGCCGCCTCGGAGCAGGAGCGGTGCGGGAGCCGGAGTGGGCGAGGGGTCGGGCGGAGGGCCAGCCAGCCAGCCCGGCCTCGGGGCCGCCGCTGCCGTCCGCGCGGTGCGCCCGACCCCTGGATAGGTCCCCGGGGCGGCGAGGACCCCGCGCTTGGGAGCCGGAGGGGACCGGACCCTCCCTCCCCGGCTGGGGCCCGAGGGCGCCTCCCCCCCGCCACACCCCACCCCGGGGCTGAGCCGCCGCCGCCTTCGGCGGGCAGCTGAGCGTCCGACCCGCGCCGCGCGCCCCGAGCCCGGAGCGGCCGCCGCCGGCCCCGAGGGCGGAGAGAGGGGGCGGCCATGGGGCTGCTGTCCCAGGGCTCGCCGCTGAGCTGGGAGGAGACCCAGCGCCACGCCGACCACGTGCGGCGGCACGGGATCCTCCAGTTCCTGCACATCTACCACGCCGTCAAGGACCGGCACAAGGACGTGCTCAAGTGGGGCGATGAGGTGAGCGCCCGGCCCCCCGCGCCCCTTTGTTCGGCGAGGCCCCGGCCCCCTCGGTCCGTGTCCTGCGCCGCGCTGCCCCGAGGGTGCCCCCGCGCCCGTGGGCGCCCGGCGCTGTCCAGGGCCCTGCCTGCTCGGAGCCTCTGGCCAGACTTCTCTCTCCCATTCATTCATTTGGAGTTCCTCTTCATTGAGCAAACGCGGAGCAGACGCTGGGAAGGCGTGAGCGTGCCAGAGTGTGACACCGGGTGCCTGGAGGAGTTTTCAGGCTGGGGTGTCTGCCGCCGCCGCCTATTGACGGCGTCCCCGTCCCGTCTCAAAATGCCACTAATGTGAAAGGGACTAGGTTGGTTTCAGAAGGCCGGTTGCTTTTCGGGATCAGGTCTAAAGGATTTCACTTCCGCCCCGCCTCATCCAGGTACTTTTTAAAAGCCTCAGGCTTCTCATCAACCACCCCTCGACCACAACTTTATAGGTGTAAATTAAAACAAATTATGGGAACTCGGAGAGCTTCAAAATTAGGATTTGTTAGTGCCTTTCCATGGCCCAGATTTAGCCTGTAAACTTTCCGAATCCATGTGTGCGCTTCCAGGTGAAATGCCTCTAGATTCTCAGTGTTGAACCATTATTTATTGGAAGGATCTGGAAAGCACTGCCTGCTGTTAAGAGTCTTTTCTGCCAGAGCTTTCTGTGCCTTCCTTGGCTTCCTGTTTTTAAGAACCACTTGTATATACAATTCGAATCAAGTGACTTCTCCAAAGGTTCATCTGTTTTTCGTGTTTTACGGTCCATGGCTTGCTCAGGTGTAAATTATGTATCTTCTCGGCAGTGTTATCACTCTTGACCTAAGTGTCAGGGTGCTGCTCCGCCAGTGCCAGATCTGTCTCCTTGTAAAAAGTTTTTCTATGATCGGAAAATGCCTCTGCCTCTCAGTAGTTGAAGGAATTGTGCTCTTGTAAGCTAGAAAAGTAGCTTGACTTGTAACTCATATTTCTACTCTATGGTTTGCCATACTTTATTGGACAGAAGAGGGGTACAGTATGTATTTGGTGATAATTCTTCAGTTTTAGTCTAAAGCTCCTTGGTTTTGTTTTCAACAGCATCCGACATTTTATGTACTTGTATATTGTGTGTATTTATGATCTATTCTTGTGTTCCCTCTAGATTTTTTTTTTCTCTCCCACATCTTCCTTTCCTTTTTCCCCATTAACAAACCAGTGTCCTTAGCAATGAGGACTGTTTAACAGAAACCACGGATTAGAAAAGTTATCTTAGATTTAAGAAATAACCCACTGACCATTTATTATTACTTTAAATCGTACTTCAGTCATGTCTGGGTAGAGTGTAGGATTTTCACAGAGAAATTCCTGCCTGCCAGTACTGATAGTCCAGCTGGGAAATGGGCAGCCTGACCCAAGGGTAAGACTTGAGATTGTGTAGACTTCTCAGGTGATGAAGAGAAAAGCCGCACTCTTCCTCCTCCTGGAATGGCACTGGACTGACACCTTAGTCTGCCCCAGGTTGGTCCTCTCTTCTCTCCTTGACCTGGGGCATTCAGATGCTGATTGTCCATTGTGGTACCTCTGCATTTCTGGGCAGAGAGGAGATGTGACTTGAGGGTTGCTGGGGTGGTGGCGGGGGGTAGTGTGGGATCTCATGCCTAAGTATTTGCTGGTGTTTGTGTAGCTCTGGCATTATGTAAAGGTCATCACTGTTATGTTACCAAAAATTACTTTTCAAACTGGAGATCATGGTCCATTAGTAGGTTGAGAAATAAATTTAGAAGATTTTAGGAATCTTGATTTTTTTAGAACAGATTTTTTTTGTCCAAAAGGATACATGACCCGATTCGAGGGTGGTTGAATCCACAGATGCTGAATGGAAGGCTAACTATGGGCCTTGAACATCTGTGGATTGTGGTGTTTGGTGGGTCCTGGAACCAGCACCTCATGGATACTGAGGGATGACTGTGTATTCCTTTATGTATTGTGTGTGTTTTATGGTCTTTCCTCCTCCGCTAGATTTTTGTCTCTCCAAGACTGTAAAAAATGAAGAGTAGGATGAAGAGTACCGGTTTATCATACATAGCAAGGATATTATGTCAAACCTGAATAATTTGATTGTGTGGGGAGCGGTATGTTGGGTGCCTGTATTGCAGTAAATTATTACTCTGGTTGCAGCTAAGGAGTTTGGAAGTCAGGGTCCCACACTGATGATGGCAGACCTCTGTGTGAGGTGGGGTACCGAGAGCAGGACAGAAGTTAGCACTGATCCTTGCACTTGGTGGGAGCTCCCTGTCACAACCACTGAGTAACGTCTGCAGGCAGGGTCAGCCCACAATTGAGCTTGTCTGTATGCAGAAGCCTAGGCAACCACCAAGAATCAGGCCGGGCAGATAAAAGTGGGGAAGGGTGTGGTGGGGGCTGTGGCCCCGGAGATGCAGGTTGGCCCCACCAGACAGAAAGGGGTGTTTGGGACATGATACGTTGGGCTGTGTTGGTGTGATACCAAATTCTGCTCTTTCTGGAGGTTTTGGTGCTGTGCTTACAGGACCATGGACTTGGATTAAAAAAAAGATAAAAGGAGTCTAAACCCATGGTTGGAAGGAGAGCCTGCCATCTTGGAAATGCCTGGCGCTAGGGCAGAGTTTGGTGGTGTTTATCAGGAAGAACTTGCACTTGGAGCTGCCCTTGTGTTGTATTCCAAGGCCTGCCAATGGCCTGTGTGGTTGTGATGTGAGCCTCGGTTTTCTCCTTTGGAACAAGAGAGAGTTGCTGCTCTTTGAAATCCCCTTGGGCATAGCTCATCTTTAGACTGAAGAGAGAGAAGGCTGGCACCAGTCACTGGCCAAAGGGGTTGTATCGTGCAGGTGTATGTGCTGGCTTTTTGGAGCTCAGAAGTGTTTTCCCGTGAGAACCTTACAAACAGGCAGACTCCCAGGTCAGCTTACAGCTGCAGGTTTCGCCTTGAATGTGGCAGGTCCCAGCCCCAGCCACCAGTGATCCCGCTGTTTCTGGAGGGAATCGAAGTTTTAACTCCCAGGTATAGAGAAGATGCTTCATGCAGGCCCAGGATGGGGGTCTGGGGAAGTTGAGATGGGTGTTCCTGGGGGCCCTGATGTGCGTTAAGTCTTCTTTTATGCAAAAAAAAATAATAATAATAAGCACTTCTCTCTCCACAGCCCACACACGTTTAGGTACAGGTTTTGTTTATAACTTGGAGTATGCACGTTAAAAGACAAACCTAGGAAGTTTATAAAAGCTGCACATGTTGCAGTAAACACGACTCCAATATCCCTCTAGTGTCAGCTGCCTACCAGCCTTTTCAGCTACTTAGTGGCACAGGCATTATCAGAATTGAAATTTGTCTGACTCCAGGGACCTTTCTTAAACACATTATACCAGGTTTTGGATTATTTACAGTGTATGAGATTTCATCAAATTTCTTCAAACTCTCCTGGTTAGAGAGGTATCAGAAAAACGTTTTAAAGGGAGCATACGTTTTTCTGAGGTGGTTTGTTTTTTTTTTTGACCCAATATTATAGTGGCTTTCAAAGGAAAGAAGGTCAGTTGTCCTCTAATTAGCAGATATAAGTACATGTGAACTTTTAAGAGGAAAATACATCTTTAATATTTATGAGTGCGTTGGTATCATGCATAAAACCAGGAGAAGGATTTATAAAGGGCTGGCATATCACTCATTGAACTTCAAATTACTGTGTAGGTTGAGGATGCTTACATGACTAATTAGAAAATGCATAGCTTGTTAATAAGCTTATAATTTTATAGCAAAAATAACATCCTGAATTATAAATCTAGAATGGACAAAAGCATAGTCATTTGAGTCTAATTGAAGGTTCTGTGTAGCTTTGGACAAGTTGTTTAACCTCTCTTAACCTCAGTTTTGTCATCTATAAAATGGAGAGAGTAATTCCTTCCTTGTAGAGTTAGTAAGATTAAATGAGATAATGTTGGTGAAGTGGCTTACAAGTCAGTGCCCAGTCTTTTAAGTAAGACTCATAAATGGTAGCTTAAGATACGTGCTTGGAAATGTTTAAATATCCAAGATACCATTCATTTAAAATGTCTCATTTAAATAGCCATGGTCTTTGGGGAATGAGGCATTCCATTTTTGTAGGTTTTTAACTGAAATTTGCTGTTCACATATAATGGTGTTCCATTAGCTTAGTTAGTCATGGTTTATTGTATTTCTTAACTGCATTTCAGAATTTAAATTGTATTCTTTCTTTATTTTTTTTTAATCTCAGTTTTTTAAATTAATTAATTTATTTATTTACTTTACAATATTGTATTGGTTTTGCCATACATTGACTTGACTCTGCCACGGGTGTACATGTGTTCCCCATCCTGAACCCACCTCTCTCCCCATCCCATCCCTCTGGGTCATCCCAGTGCACCAGCCCTGAGCACCCTGTCTCATGCATCGAACCTGAACTGGCGATTCATTTCACATATGATAATTTACGTGTTTCAGTGCCATTCTCCCATATCATCCCACCCTTGCCCTCTCCCACAGAGTCCAAAAAACTGTTCTATACATCTGTGTCTCTTTTGCTGTCTCACATACAGGGTTATCATTACCTTCTTTCTAAATTCCACATATATGCGATAGTATACTGTATTGGTGTTTTTCTTTCTGGCTTACACATTTGAATCAGTTCTAATGAGGTGGATGAAACTGGAGCCTATTATACAGAATGAAGTAAATTTTTTTTTTAATGCATTATTTGACACTGACTTCTTAGAATATGGTTTTGAGCATGAATTCCTCTGAGAGTCATGCAGAGTCCATCGGTCATCGTGTGTTCTGTGCACGTGAAGCGCAGTTGCTGCATCTTTCCCTCTCTCACCATCATCATGGACATTGACAGCCTTTACTGACATTCTAAAGCTCTGCAATGAAATCCAGGGAAAAGAGTGAAACATGGTTGGCGCCTTCTGGTGATTTTTATTTTCCCCCTCTAATTACCTTTCTCAACCAAGAGGTTCATTTTTGAAGATTAGAGAACCAGATCACTGACCCTGTGTGTACAGTTGAGGTTTTGAGCTGGATTTCAACTGCACTGGTCCACTTTATACATGGAATTTTTTTTTTTTTTTTTTCAGTAAATATGTACTACATGTTCCGGCCCATAAAGTTAACATGCAGATGTCAGGCTATGGGGAGAGTCGGCATCGCTGACCCCCTCCTGGTTCAAGGGTCAATTTCGTGTATGTTAGGAGCTGAGTTTGGGTGCCTCCTCTGGTGTCCATCTCACTTTGGGATTTTTTTCCCCCTTGTTCATTTTGTGTTGTATAGTTTTATGTGGACTTTCTTTTTAAACCAGTTTCATTGAATTATAATTTACATACAATAATGCACACCCATTTTAAATGTAGAGCTCAGAGACTTTTAAGAAGCCAGATATCTGCTACCGCAGTCAAAATTTTGAAATATGAAACATGTTTATTGTATATAACACTTGCATGCCCTCCAGAAGTTCCCTGTGCCCTTTGCAGACATGTGAGACTCACAACCCCTCAGGTGATTCTGCTGCTTCAGTGTGTCATTGGGAAGCTGCCCTAGAGAATCCCGGCCTTATCTAGATAAAGAAAAGCTGGCTGGTGCACTGGGACGACCCAGAGGGATGGAATGGGGAGGGAGGAGGGAGGAGGGTTCAGGATGGGGAACACATGTATACCTGTGGCGGATTCATTTTGATATTTGGCAAAACTAATACAGTTATGTAAAGTTTAAAAATAAAATAAAATTTAAAAAAAAAAAGAAAAGGGAAGTCATTCCAGGCGAGTGAGCAGTGTAATAAAGGAGAGAAGGTGAGCAGCTCTGTGCCTGGTGGTGGTGTCAGCGCAGTGAGCGGGCAGGATGAGCATGCAGAGGGCTTTGGATGCATAGAAGCTTTGCTGTACCTTAACGGCACGAGGAAAACACAATGGAAGGAATGATTTATTCCTTCTGTACACCTGGTTCACCTCGAGGATGTTTCCAGACCTCTGAATGAGTTACTAACACCCCATCGTATCCCTGTTGAATTCCTCTCCAGGAAGAGGAATGTCCAGGATACCATTTCTAGTGGTACCCCTTCCAGAAATGTCTAGAAGTGGTGTTAGCAAATGTACTTAACAAGAACTCTGTGGGTAGCTTCATTTTGAAGGAGAAACCTCAGTAAAGTTCAGTGTAAGACCCCATATCTTAAGAAAAGATGGCAGAATATTATTTGAGCCTCTCGCACAGAATTTGTGTTTCTGAATGTATGTTTCGACCCCTGAGGCATTTGAGTATGCTGTTATATGGGGCATGGCTGCTGTTGCATTAACTGGATAGACCATATCCTAATGAGCTTGCTTATTCATATTCTCTGTTTATACATTTGACCAAATTAGGTGTATTTTAACAGCATTATTTAGATATAGTTGACATAAGCTGCACATATTTAAACTGTTCAGTTTACTAAGTCTTTATATATATATATATATATATATATATAAAACGTGTGTGTATATATACACATACACCTGTGAAACCGTCACCACCGTCAGCATAAAGAAGATGCATCGTCTCCAGAAATGTCCTCGTGTCCCTTCATAACTTGCTTTCCGTCCGCTTCTGTGCGCTGAGCTGCTTTCTGTCCCTGTAGCTCAACTTGCATTTCCTAGTTTTATATTTAGGAAATCACACAGCATGTACTTTTTGGTCTGGCTTCTGTTCTGAGACTCATTTGTGTTGTTGGATGTATCAGTGGCTCAGTCCTTTTCATTCCTGAGTAGTGTTCCACTGCGTGTATACACGACAATTTGTTTATCTTTTCACTGTTGGAATTGTATCCAGTTTTTAGCTACTACAAACAAAGCTATGAAAGTAAACATTCAAGTCTTTGTATGGGCTTATGCCTGCATCTATCTTGTTTATTATGTAGGAGGGATGGACGTTAACTCTTGAAGGAAACTACCAAACTCTTCCAGAGTGATTGTACCATTTTGCATTCCCATCATCAGAATGTGCTAGTTCCAGTTCGGCCACATTCTTGTCGCCACTTAATATTAGTCTCTTTAATTTTAGCCATTCTAATTGATGTGTGGTGGTATTGTATTGTATTTTTTATTTGCGTTTCTCTAAGACCACTGATGTTGAGTACCTTTCCATGTGCCTATTTGCCATCCGTATTTTTTTTTGGTGAAGTATGTTGAAATAATTTGTCTATTTGAGTTGTTTTCTTATTACTGCGTTTTGAGAGGTCTCTGTATTCTGGATGTCGGTCTTAGATGCTTTGCACATTTGTGTTCCCAGTCTATTTTCATTCTCTTAATTGTGTCTTTTGAGGAACAGAAGTTGTTGGTTTTGATGAAATCTAATTTGTCCTTTTTTTTTTTTTTTTTTAAGGATCGTGTTTTTGGTCTGGCATCAAGGAAATCTTTCCTTAGTTTTACATTTAGGCCTATGAGCCCTTTGGAGTTAATTTTTGTGTGTGATGCCGGGTATGGACTTTGGGGTTTGGTTGCTTTTGCACAGTGCTCTGGCACCGCCTGTGAAGAACCCTTTCTCTGCTGCTAAAGGCCTTTGCACGTTCTCACATTGTCGGTTGCCTGTGCTTGTGTGGTTTCATTTCTGGACTCTGCGCTGTTCGTTGATCTGTTGTTCTTTATGCCAATACCACACTCTTTTTTATTGCTATAATTTATAATAAGTTTTGATACCAAGTAGTGTTAATTCTCCAACTTTGCTCTTTTTCAACTTTTTTTGATTTTTTTCAGGTTCTTTGAATTTCCACATGAATTTAGCACAGCTTGGCAGTTCCTACCTAAAACGAACCCTGCGGGGATTTTGTCTGTGGTTGCATCAAATTTATTGATCATTTGGGGAGAACTGACATGTTAACAATGATGCTTCCAACCCAGGAACATCTTTCCACTTCTTTGTTTTTCTCTCAGCAGTGTTTTGTAGTTTTCAGTGGACAAGTCTTTCGTGTCTTTTGTCAGATTTATCACTGTTGCGTGTTTTTTATTATAAATTGCTTTGCTCTTTAAGTTACAATTTCTGATTGTTTGTTGCTAATATATTCAAATACAATGGATTTTGTGTATTTATATTGTATCCTGCAACCTTGCTAAAACTGTTTTTTGAACATACGGCGTACAGTTCTAGTAACTGTTTTAATGTTTTTGCTAATTCTATCTTTGTCATTTAAGATTCAATTGATTTTATTTTTTTTTCCTCTTTATTTTCAGTAGGTTCCTCTGCTTCTTTGCATGACTGATAATCTTTGGATGCCAGACGTCATGAATTTTACCTTCTTGGGTGCTTGATATTTGTATTTTCCTAAAAGCTTTGTTCTGAAATATTGTTATTTGGAGATGGTCTGATAGCTTAACCAGTAAAGAATCCACATGCAATGCAGGAGACGCGAGTTTAATCCCTGGGTCAGGAAGATCCCCTGGAGAAAGAAATGGCAACCCACTCCGGTATTCTTGCCTGAAAAATCCAATAGACAGAGGAGCCCGACGGGCCACAGTCCAAAGAGATGCAAAGAGTCGGACACAACTGAGTGACTAAGCACATTTGATCCTTTCAGGTCTTTCTTTTACAATTTGTTGGGTTGAGAAGTCTCAGCTTAGGGCCAGTTATTCCCTTCTGCTGAGGCAAGGCCTTCAGGAGGACTTGCTGCAGTGCCTTGAACTAGGAGTCACTCCGTTCTGGCTTGTGGGAAGGCACCCTGTCCCAGCTTTGGGTCCTTGCCTCTCACGTGTGGGTCAGATCAGTGCCAAGTCCATAATATGGACCCTCTGCAGATCTCCGGGGTTGTTTGTGCAGCTCTCTTCTCTTTGGTCCTGTGACCTCTAGTTGACTTGGTTCCCTCAGACCTTCAGCTCTCCGTCTTCAATTCAGGGAGCCCCCTTCCCCGACAGGCTCTGCTTCACCTCCCTGCCCAGGGTCTAGTGCCTCTCTGCAGGCAGGAACCTGGGGCATTTGTAGGTCTCACTCACTCAAACATTTTCTTTGTATCACAGGTATACAATGGGAGGGTAAAATTGATCACTATTACTCCATCTTGATCAGAGGTGGAAGTCTTTGCTGCACCTCTTTTGTTTTTCCTTCAGCTTTGCTCTCCTTTGTCTATAAATTGTCCAAAAGCTAGCCCTCGTGCTTACATCTCCAGCAACCTCAGTTCAGTTCAGTCACTCAGTCGTGCCTGACTCTATGTGACCCCATGAATCGCAGCATGCCAGGCCTCCCTGTCCATCACCATCTGCCGGAGTTCACTCACACTCATGTCCATCGAGTCGGTAATGCCATCCAGCCATCTCATCCTCTGTCGTCCCCTTCTCCTCCTGCCCCCAATCCCTCCCAGCATCAGGATCTTTTCCAATGAGTCAACTCTTCGCATGAGGTGGCCAACGTATTGGAGTTTCAGCCTCAGCATCAATCCTTCCAAAGAACACCCAGGACTAATCTCCTTTAGGATGGACTGGTTGGATCTCCTTGCAGTCCAAGGGACTCACAAGAGTCTTCTCCAGCATCACAGTTCAAAAGCATCAATTCTTCAGCACTCAGCCTTCTTCACAGTCCAGCTCTCACATCCATACATGACCACTGGAAAAACCATAGCCTTGGCTAGATGGACCTTTGTTGGCAAAGTAATATCTCTGCTTTTCAATTTGCTATCTAGGTTGGTCATAACTTTTCTTCCAAGGAGTAAGCATCTTTTAATTTCATGGCTGCAATCACCATCTGCAGTGATTTTGGAGCTCAAAAAAATAAAGTCTGCCACTGTTTCCACTGTTTCCCCATCTATTTGCCATGAAGTGATGGGACCAGATGACATGATCTTCGTTTTCTGAGTGTTGAGCTTTAAGCCAACTTTTTCACTCTCCTCTTTCACTTTCATCAAGAGGCTTTTGAGTTCCTCTTCACTTTCTGCCATAAGGGTGGTATCATATCTGAGGTTATTGATATTTCTCCCGGCAATCTTGATTCCAGCTTGTGCTTCTTCCAGCCCAGCGTTTCTCATGATGTACTCCGCATATAAGTTAAATAAGCAGGGTGACAATATACAGCCTTGACATACTCCTTTTCCTATTTGGAACCAGTCTGTTGTTCCATGTCCAGTTTTAACTGTTGCTTCCTGACCTGCGTGTATATAGATACAATTCAGAGGAGGAGGGCATGGCAACCCACTTTAGTATCCTTGCCTGGAGAATCCCATGGACAGAGGAGCCTGGTGGGCTGTGGTCCATAAGGTCACAAAGAGTCGGACATGACTAAAGCAACTGACCACAGCACATACAATTTAAAAAAAAAACCTTTTTGATCTCACTGCATGCTTTGTGGCTTCTTAGTTCCCTGACCAGGGATTGAACCTGTGCCCCCACATTGGAAGCAGGGGTCTTAACCACTGGGCCTCCAGGGAAGCCCCTACAATTATTTATTTATTTTTTTTTTATATAATTTATTGGGCTTCCCTGGTGGCTCAGTGGTAAAGAATCCGCCTGCCAGTGCAGGAAACACGAGTTCATTCCCTGATTTGGGAAGACCCCACATGCCTCAGAGCAGCTAAGCCCGTGCGCCACAACTCCTAAGCCTGTGCTCAGAGCACGCGCCACGGTTACTAAAGCCGGCGGGCCCGGGAGCCTGTGCTCCGCAGCAAGAGAAGACCCTGCAGTGGCCTGTGCTCCACAGCCAGCAAGGAGTCCCCACTCTCCAAAATTGGAGAAAGCCCTCAGGCAGCTGGACTCATCTCTAGTTGCGGTGCACGGGCGTCTCATTGCGGAGGCTTCTCTTGTCGCAGAGCATGGACTCCGGGGCAGAAGGGCTTAATAGTTGCCGCACGTGGGTCCGGTAGTGGCGGCTCCTGGGCTCCAGAGCGCAGGCTCAGTAGTTGTGGTGCAGGCTTAGTTGCTCTGTGGCCTGTGGGGTCTCCCCAGCCCAGGGATCTAATGCATATCCCCTGCATTGGCGGGCAGATTCTTTACCACTGAGCCACCCGGGAAGCCCTACAATTTCTATCTTTTCAGCTATTTAGCTGTTTCAGAAAACAACTCCGCATAACTTACGAAAATCAGGAAATGTGTACAAGAGATGGTAGAATCCATTTCATTTCCTTATCCTGTTACCTTTTGGGGTTTTAGCATTTTTCAAACAGAACATATTTTACTGGCTCCTGGAAAAAGTAATCTAATTACAAACCCATTGATATTAGGTTTCTAGAAAGTTTTTATTTCCTACGTAAACCTCTTTGAGCTTCACAATGGTTCTATTTTAAAAAGCAAGATGATATTGCAGAATGTTTCTTTCAGAAAAGCTAAGACTTCAGCTTCACTTCAGTTCAGTTCATTCGCTCAGTCATGTCTGACTCTTTGCAACCCCATGAATCGCAGCACGCCAGGCCTCCCTGTCCATCACCAACTCCCGGAGTTCACTCAGACTCACGTCCATCGAGTCAGTGATGCCATCCAGCCATCTCATCCTCTGTCGTCCCCTTCTCCTCCTGCCCCTAATCCCTCCCAGCATCAGGGTCTTTTCCAATGAGCTTCACTTAACGTCTGGCAAAACACTAATGACTTTATTTCCGTGATGGATGACCTTTATATATTTGTCAAGTGACTGCTGTTTATTACGGACTTCCCGTGGTCGGTCATGGGCTTGAAGAGAGAAACCGAGGAAAGGGAGGCATTCTCTGCCCTGGAAGAGCTCCAGTGGCGTGCCGGCAGAGGGCGGTGGGGGCGCGGGGCCGTGGGGGCGCAGGGAGGAGGGAGAAGTTTGTTCTCTACGTGCAAATCCTGGGAGCCTTAGCGATGGGGGCGGGATGGGGGGCTTCTGGGAGGATCTCAGATGGAGGTGGCAAGGGGGCCAGGGATGGGCGTGTCCAGACGTGCAACTGTGAAATTCCTGAAGCTGAGGGTCTCTGCCATGGTGTGGGACCAGAGCAGGGCACGGGGGCGAGGGTAGAGGCTGAGGCTGTAGAAGGGCCCCTGTGATGGGCCATGCATTGTGCCAGGGTCTGATGATAGGAATGTCAGTCTAGGAATGGTGGTACATGGAGACGAATCCTGGGTCCCTTCAGAAGTGAACTGAAAGTCGCTCAGTCCTGTTCAACTCTTTGTGACCCCACGGACTATATAGTCCATGCAATTCTCCAGGCCAGAACACTGGAGTGGGTAGCCGTTCCGTTCTCCAGGGGATCTTCCCAACCCAGGGATAGAACCCCGGGTCTCCTGCACTGCAGGCAGATTCTTTACCAGCTGAGCCACCAGGGAAGCCCAGGTCCCTTTGGAGGGGGTGGGAAAATTGCCTGGGAAGGTAACTGGAGGCTGGGAGCTCCCACTGCAGAGGGCGCCTCGTTGCTGCGGAAGGGGAGAGAGTGTCGCCTGGGATGGGGGCCGGGGGGCTGGTTCCTGGGGAACTGCTTGGGCCTTCTGGGTTGGGACCCTCCAGGTGAAGGAGCCCCATGCTGGTACAGCAGAGATACTGGGCAGAGGAAGCCGGAGCAACGTCTGGGCGGGCCGTGTGTGTGATGGGGCGGCCGTGGGCCTGCAGATAGGGCTAAAACTGAGGAGGGCGAGGTGCCTGACCCAGAGAGGAAGCCTGGCCAGCGCCCCTGAACCCCGCTGACCCCCACTAGGGACCTGGACGTGTGTGGGACCCCAAGAAGGACCACAGGGGCGGTGGGTCACTGGGGGCAGGGAGGGCGGCAGGCTTTCAAGGGGATCTGGGGACGGGAAAGGAAGTGAGCCCAAATTGGCCGTTAGGCAGGGACTGGAGGCTTTGGCAGAGACCGATCCTGAACATATTAAGAACTTGGGAAAAGAGCAAGAATTGGTTTCCTGCCAAGATAAATGGCACAAAGCCCATGCGTGTTTTCACAGCTTGTAGGGTCCTTGAAATCTCGATTATGAGTCTCAGAGAGAAACAGAATTGAGCTCGGAAAGCATATGCATTTTGGTCACTGAACTTAGTAGCCAAGGGGATTGTATACTGAAACTGATCGTAAAGGATTGAGTAGTTCAGAACAATGACCCTGAATCGCCACCTCTTAAAGGCTGAGTTTCTCAGATATTGTTTGAGAAATTAAGGAATCATAAGCATTAGACGTCCAGCCAAAAGAACACATCTTCTGTAGGCATCCAGAAAGCGTGGTTACCTGTGTCGGTATATTTTTGGAGCGTTCCTAAGGCCACGGCTACACTCTGTTTGGAGAGCTCTCAGTGTTCGTAGATGTTTGTGTCTGCTACAGTCAGGATTTAGTAATTAAACTTATTTCCACAACAAGATTACAAAAGAACCCCCAAACCAGATGTTCGTAATTATGTAGATTTTCACACAAACCCACTGTCTTGTCTCCCATGCCCCAGGCCCGTTTTTCAGTCTTGTGGATTCAGTTAACTTCTTTCTGAACTGTGTGTTGAAGAAGCAGGGTTTTAAAACAAACCCGGAGGCCAGAGCCTCCTCGAACGTTTACATTTTTTTTAATTTGAAAAAGGTTTTTGTTTGAAAGAATATGCTGAGCCCTGGAAGCCTCAGAGCAACCTAGAGAGGTTATTTGGGAGCACTGCCCTCATTTCCCGCTCAAGTGTTCACGTGTTTACACAAGTTGGGCGCTTGGAAGGCGTACCGTCCAGCACAGCCTGCAGCACCGGCCTGCGGAGCTGCCGCGGCCCAGGCCACTCTGGCTGGGTGAGAGGGACCCAGCGGTCAGGAATTGCTGGCCTCAGAATGCAAACAGCCGCAGCTAGGAAGCAAGTATGTAGCACAGAGGGCATGCACTTTACTCCTGGAAGCGTGTCCCAAGCCTTCACCCAGAGATCACCCACTTCATACACTGTCCTGCATGCCGGTCATCTCCTTCCTCCGCTCAGGATAAACTACCAAAAACCAGTTGAAGAAGAAGTGAGAAACCAATGCCAAGAGCAGCTTGGAGAAGCAGATCTAGGCGCAGTAGCTGGTGCCTGCTTTCCAGGTCCTTGCTCTGTTATGACCCTCCTTAAAGAAATGAAATTGCCCGGAGTCTGAAGCCTTCATAAATGGGAGTGTGTTTAGTGTCTTCCTGTTGTAGCACAAGAGGACATAATCAGCTTTAGGAAGATTTCCACTGATGTATGCATTCAGTTTAAGAGATCATGTGCTAGAAGGGGTGAGCCTTGGGTAGCAAGACAATGGATTCGAAAAGAAACTCCCTTCCTGGCAATACAGAGTATGCAATGTCTGGCATTTGAGAGAACGAAAAAGAGATGGTCCTATACTGTGAGAATTTCTGGAAGAGTGTATCTACAGAAACAGTAGTTAAGAGCTGGAAGGGACACGGTTGTTCTTTTCCATATTTTCCAGAGATTAAAACATGTTCCTAATGTCCATGATTATAATATTTGTGAGGAGAGAGGGGAAATTGTGACTGCTCTGGCCAGGCTAACCATCTTCCACAACTTCACCAGGCCCAAGTGTGGGTGGAGCCCTTGGACGTGGGGCCAAGAGGGGTCCTGGTGTTGGGAGCCAGCCAAGGGTCCTCTGAAGAGTGGGCGCTTAACCAGAGCCCCTCCGGAGCCAGCTTCCCAAAGGCCTGCGGCCAGAGCTTGCCAAGCAGATAGCAGAGGAGCTGTCCAGGCCCAGAGAAGCATCAAGGCCAGTGGTCACCTTGGTGCGGCCTGGGGGTGCGACTGGAGAGGAGGGGCTGGACTGGAGCAGCCGGGCGGCTGCGTGGCATGGGTGCTGCCTTCCTCTGAGTTTCAGACCTTGGCAGTGGTTGGGAGGGGAGTGACTTGATCTGTGCCTGCTTTCACAGTGCTAATGGGTGTTGTGCCAGAAGGCTTTACTTTTACTGAGACCCTGAGTACCAGATATAAATGCCATGGGAAACAGCGTTAGGGTGAAATTTTCATGATATTCTGCTCTATCTCGAGTCTTTTGGGTAATATTGATTACAGGCCATCATGCCCCCCTAAGAACACTTGCAAGACACCGTTCTGCCTCAATATGTGTGTCCCTGTGCTAAGACCTTAGAAAGTAATCACCAATAATACAGGAGGCTACATGGACTCGCTTCTGCTTTAGGCACTTGACAGGCATGATTCTTTGTAATCCTCACTAGTGACCCCCTGAGGTAGGCGTTATCCTCTTTTTATACAAGAAAAAAATATAGCCCTTCAGTTCAGTTCAGTTGCTCAGTCGTGTCCGACTCTTTGCAACCCCATGAATCACAGCATGCCAGGCCTCCCTGTCCATCACCAACTCCCAGAGTCCACCCAAACTCATGTGCATCGAGTCACTGATGCCATCCAGCCATCTCATCCTCTGTCGTCCCCTTCTCCTCCTGCTCCCAATCCCTCCCAACATCAGAGTCTTTTCCAATGAGTCAACTCTTCCCATGAGGTGGCCAAAGTACTGGAGTTTCAGCTTTAGCATCATTCCTTCCAAAGAAATCCCAGGGCTGATCTCTTTCAGAATGGACTGGTTGGAGCTCCTTGCAGTCCAAGGGACTCTCAAGAGTCTTCTCCAACACCATAGTTCAAAAGCATCAATTCTTCGGCACTCAGCTTTCTTCACAGTCCAACTCTCACATCCATACATGACCACAGGAAAAACCATAGCCTTGACTAGACGAACCTTTGTTGGCTAAGTAACTTAGATTTAAATGAGGCTCCAAGCCGAGAGGAGGCTGGAGGTGGAAGGGAAAGGAGTGGAGTGGGAGGTGAGTGATGGAGGAGTGGGCTCCTGTGATGAAGGCCTCGAGCCCCAGGTGCCGGCGGTGCGAGGTGCTGTTGGTTCCCAGGTGGCCGGTGATTCCCTCCCAGAGAAATGCCAGTGAGCTTTCAGGTCTGAAATATGGAGAAGGTGCAGTCACTTTCTCTGTCCGCAGGGTGGATGTTAACAGGTTTAGTGATGTGACTGCTGCCTTCTCAGCTAATCTTCTGCTGGGAGCCCAGCCCTGGGAAAAGCGCAGACACAGATGAGCCTCTCTGGGGATCAGGCTGACCACACCTGAAAGTTATGCCAAGGTGCGGACCTTGGACCCAGGCAGCAGGCCAGCGTCAGCACCCCAAATCAGGAGCTCTGATGTATCTGAGATTGTAACCTTTCCCCATGAATTCCAGGCTTGGTGGGAAGGGGCTTGGGTTGGCGCATCTCCGTCCCCCAGACCCCGTCTTCAGCGGGTCAGAGCTGCTGGTGGGGCCTGCCGCAGCGTTCAGGCACCGCCTCTGGGAGATGTGGTTATGAGAGACCCTCCCTGAGATGGAAGGACATTCGACTTGGCTCTGGAATCCTGGGGGCTTAGGGGGCCCTTCGAACACAGCAGTGACTTCGGAGCTGGACGTCCTGTTTCAACACCAGCTCTCAGTTTCCTTAGAGAGCATCACCCCTCCCTTTGTTGGGTGGGTTAACCTACCACCAGTTCCTGAGAACGAAACCCCTGAATTTCTCCTATCTCCACGGTGGTCCCTGAACTGGGGCCAAGTTCTGGGGCCAAGTTCTTCGCTAAGCACACTCACAGGGGCCGAGCTTGCTTTGTCCCTCTCTCGCCTGGAGCCCAGAGCCCACCCTCCTGAAGCTCAGAGTTCTCCTGCACCTTGTGGGAGTCCTCCAGGGCCCCTCACTCCTTAAATCCAATAAGTCACATGTGCCTACTGTCTACAATAAGGGAGAGGATGGTGTTTTTTTTCCCCTTGACTGAGAGGTATCGTCCCCTTTATGAGATTCATCAGTTTTCCCTTCCTGCCCTCTCCCCAGCTGTGCACTGCAGAGCAGTTGGTCCATGGCACCCTCTCCTGTCAGCCACTTGGTGACCAGGACCCTGTTCTCAGGAAAAAGCCAAGGAACTTACTTATCCTCAGAATCTGGAAGGTTCTAATCTGCAGGTGTTTTGAGATAAATAAGAACTACTTGTGTGCTTCCCCATGGCTCAGATCATAAACAGTCTGCCTGCAATGCAGGAGACCTGGGTTTGATCTGTGGGTTGGGACAATTCCCTGGAGGAGGGCATGGCAACCCACTCTAGTATTTTTGCCTGGTGAATCCCATAGACAGAGGAGCCTGGCAGGCTGCCGTTCATGGGGAAGTCGGACACAACTGAGCAACAAAGTCCAGCAGACAAGAACTATTTATATTTACAATATTGTTTCTTTAGGAGGAAGTGTCTTCTGGCTTAGGTTTCTAAGTTGCAGAGTGCCCCTGTTGATGGCCACAGCAAACATCCCCTTTGATAACTTCACAAAATCTGCTGTCTTTTCTGAGTTTAATTTGTAAGAGCAGGCCAGTTGGGTTCTGCTAGTTTGATTCAGAAATAAGGTAGGAGTGCCTTAGTCTGGCCTTTATTTCTTGTTCAGTCGCTCAGTCATATCTGACTCTTTGCAGCCCCATGGACTGCAGCATGCCAGGCTTCCCTGTCCTTCACCATCTCCTAGAGTTTGCTCAAACTCATGTCCACTGAGTCAATGATGCCATCCAACCATCAGAAAATTAAAACCATATGCCTGACATGTAGTGGCATAGTTAAAAAAAAAAATCAGCCCATGTCAGTTCAGAGGCCCAGAAGGTAGAGGTCTCACAGCATTTGTAGGACAAGAAAGAGCCAATCTGCATGCAGGATTCCCTTTGAACCAGCAGCAATGCATCAGTAAGTGTGTCCAAATGTAATTCCAGGAGGTGAGTTCTCCCAAGCTTAAGTCCAGAGCTGTGCAGTACCACTTGCTGCAGTAATCGAATTGTTTGCAATATCCAGTTAGGAACTTGGGAACTGAAATTTTTATTTAATTTTAAATCCAGGAAGTCACACCTGCCTAGTGTCTCCAATAAAGGAGAGAATCCCACCCCCCCCCCCACCCCCGCCATTTACTGAAAGGTCTGGTTGTCCCCTTTCTGAGATCCATCAGTTTTCCCTGCTCTCTCCTGAATCTTAAGTTTTTTCACCAAGGCCTCTTATCTTAATCTTGGCCTGGGAAGAATTTGTTTTGGTAGTGATTCAAGGAAGTAACTTTACTTAATCGTATAGGAAATTCGTCATTTTGCACAGTGTTATATTTGAGATTAACATTTTATAAATAAAGAGCCTCCTGCTTTGTTAGCTGAAGTCCAGGTCTAGGACACGCCGGCGGAAGGCCAGGCCAAGGTCACGTTATTTTGTGTAAACTTCCCTGGTGTGCACCCCGTGTCATCTGTGGTATGAAACGGCATTTCATAGTAGGGAAAAAGTCAAAATGTAACAGATATTCTAAGAGTTTGATGTAACTTTATTTATTTTTGGCCCGTGTGTGTGTGTTTTTTTTTTTTTTTTTCTATTGAAGTATAGTTGATTTACCATGTTGTGTTTTGGATGTACAGCAGAGTGGTTCAGTTATATGTACATATATATACACGCATATATGTACAGACATACACACACATTCATATATGTATGTTTTCTTCAGATTCTTTTCCCTTAGAGGTTATCACAAAATACTGAGTTTAGTTCCCTGATGTAACTTTAGAGTGAGCTACTGAAACGTTTCCTTTTGGGGAAAATAGGACGGTTTTTAAAAGAACATCTCCACAGTTACAGTCTAAAATATCACCGTTTACAGGTGGTTCCTGGACTTGTGGCGGGTGTGCAGGTCCATCCGCCATTTCAAGCACGGCTGTTCAGATCTTGCCGCACAGGTCTCCGCTGTTTCACTGCAGGTGATTCGGAAACCAAGTAGCATCACCGTGGCAGGCACGTCCTTGGGTGCTCCAGGCTTGGGTGTCAAGCTCGATATGAAAATGGGTGCCATCCAGCTGGATGATCAAAAGTGCTCAAAAACATCGGTCATTAATATTTGCTGTGTGAGGGAACCGTCTTCTGGGCAGAAGACGTGGTCTCTCGCTTTAAAGCAGTTTATGATCTAGAGGCAGGACTACGTGACATGGTCCCCTGGGGGGGTGCGCTCAGTTTATCTGTATCTCTGGGCAGCCAGCCAGGTGATTACACTGCAGTCAGGGTAGTTGTCAGGCGGGGGGCTGTATTTATGAGGACCTCCTCCTTTGCCTGGCCAGGAAGCCTTCTGATCCCCAAGGCGGAACCAGACCCTCCTGTTAGCACAGGCCCAGGTCTGACGGTCATCCTGAGCTGCTGCCCAGACCGTGTAGCTCCCTTGGGTTGTTGACTGTCATTCCAGGCCCCGCGTGAGCTGAGAGCAGGAGTCATGCGCCTGGCTCTGCACCGGCGTTGCTCCCAGCACTTGCCGAAGATAGGACTTGAGTCAAAGGACTTGCCGTGGGGGCTGTGGGACGCTGCGTTTCGGCACTCGTGGGTCATCGGCCACTTAGAGCCTGACCACAGGATGGCTTCAGGCTTGTTCAGGAGATCAGTGTAAGGAGAAAACCAGGTTTCTTAGAAACAACAGGTGGTTCCAGTAGGAATCAAGAGTACTACCCGCCTGGGCAGGTGAATGGGAGGAGCTGGCCCTAAATCCTGAATTGTGAATGTCAGTAAGGTGGCTGCAGCCCACTCCTCCTGGGCTAAGTCCCCCCACCCGGCCCTCCTCGGCCTGACCTCCTGGGCACAGGTGTATAGCGGTGGAGTCCTCCTCCCAGTGCCGGGGAAGCACTTAGGACCTCATTGTCCCCAAGGAGGTGGTGATGGGTTCCCTCTCTTGAGAGGTCAGGCACATGATCGGTTAGATACTTAGAGAGGTGGCCCAGGGACCTTTGTATAACTTTGTTTCAAAGAGATTTGAACATTCCTTTTTTCTAATGTACACAGAAATTGACAGGAACTTTCTCAAAGTACTGTCTCCCTAAATAGGGAATTGCCTATGGCTGATTCTGAGTCTTAATAGATCTAGATTCTGAATCAAGCACTGTTTTCATCTCTGGGAAGCAGAAATTTACAACTTAATATTTTATAAAACGTCTCGTCTTTTCTCAAATCCTGAGCTTCCTGAAACCTTTACCTTCATGGTAGAGTATCAAAATGCCTTTAAAAAAAAAAAAAGAACATTTAAATTTTAAACTAGTTAGTGCTATTGAATGACTTGAATTCTAAAAATGTCAGCATTTTAATATTACGTTAGCAGTACTGTTAACTTGAGCTTTAGTGCCACAAGTATGTCACTGTCTGTGTTCGGCACTGGCTTACATCACCCTCAGTTAAAGTTCTTTATTTTTATTGGCCTAATTTCAGGTGAACACACAGCACCTCCTGCTTGCGCAGACCTGCGTTGAATGGCTGGACGGCTCCCGTGTCCAGGTCCTTCCTAGCAACCCTCTATCGTTAGTAAACCACGTAATAGTCTTTTTGAAGGTGCCTTTGTCTTTGATTCAGCAGCTCAGAAATATTAGTGACTTTTATCCTAGTGGGATAGCATTTAGTCTTTTAGCAATAGAAACTTAAAGGATTTTAACTTTATTTGTAGAAAAAACAGTGCGCATTTTAAGTAGAGCGTCTCAAAAACTACTTGGGCGTTTCTGTTGGGCCTGTTCTCCTTGCATTTAAAGAGACAACTGATGGGCACCAAATAGTAGTGCCTTAAATTATTTGCAGGGAGTTGTAATCTGTTCAGGGAACAGATGGCTATTTTTGCTCCTTGCAAATGATATGCTAATCGTGCAAATTTGAATTAGTCACTCTGTACCCATTTATAATGCTCCTTGGGTGTCTGCCTTTAGAGCCGTGTTGTGTGCCGTGCACGTAGAGAGACACTGCACCACGCCAGCATGGATGCTATTTGAAGTTAGCAGGCGGAGGCCAGTCCTTAGAATCATGTTGTGTGCAGAAGGGCCTCGATATCCTGTTTCGTTTTCCCTTTGATTTTGTCTTTTCCTCTCATCCTTTGTATGTAAATAGGAAGTTTAGGATGGGGACAAAAATCCAGAAATAATCAACTCCTTGTGGCTCTGGGTATTTTATATTGGGAATGCATTCTTCTAATGTGTCACTTTTTGTAACTGAACCAAACTCCCTTACAGTTCTAGATTGGCGCCTAAAGAACGAGTTGTTTATTTGAGGGCTTGTATGAACTAGATAGGAGAAGACAATGGCACCCCACTCCAGTACTCTTGCCTGGAAAATCCCATGGACAGAGGAGCCTGGTGGGCTGCAGTCCATGGGGTTGCAAAGAGTTGGACACGACTGAGCAACTTCACTTTCACTTTTCACTTTCATGCATTGGAGAAGGAGATGGCAACCCACTCCAGTGTTCTTGCCTGGAGAATCCCAGGGACCGGGGAGCCTGGTGGGCTGCCGTCTGGGTCACACAGAGTCGGACACGACTGAAGTGACTTAGCAGCAGCAGCAGCATGAACTAGAGTTGGAGATAAACGTAAATATATTGGGATGAAGGAAGGGGTAAATAAGTTAACAAAAAGCTGGGAGGCTAAAGAAGCCTTTTGAACCATAATACAGAAACATGGAGGAGGTTGTAGGGGATAATTCAGAAAGCCTTAAATTTGAGTTTATAAAATGTTCAGGGAATTCTAGGCCTTCTAACTGAACTTAGATTTTATCCCCCAAATAAGTAAATTTTATCCAAAAGTTTCTCTTCTTCTTGTAAGTATTCTGTTTTTCTGTTTCACTTGCTTAATGAGATCGTGGGTGATTATTTTTTAATTATGCAGGGTTTGGTTTGTTAGCATTTTAAATGTCACCCATTTGGCTGATATTTAAAACTCAAACTGAGTTTGAGCTTTCTATTCTCTTGCCCTACCCGAACTTCTGGGCCAAGCATGATTCTGAAAACAAGATTTCAATTATTTCAAAACCAGGAAACTAACAAAAGTAATTGCAATACAGGTTGTATAAATTGGTACCAGCGTTCTTGCTCATTTTGATAAATAGACAGACAGTGGGAACCCAGTCATCAGGGGAGTATCTCTTCATCTCTGTTTCCGGAAGAAGCATGTTATCTCGTTAAGAAGATAACTTCACCCCAACAGATGGTGCAAGGCAGATGTGTTGGAACCAGTGATCGAAGGAGGAGGATTCCTTCTACGCGGGGCGGGGGGAGGTGGGGGGCTTAGAATGCAGCACAGAGCAACGGCAACCTGAGCTGGGCCTAAAGAGGCAAGCCAACCCATCAGTGTAGATCTCCACCCAGAACTGTGTGAGCTCCGCTTCTATGATGTAACATCAGGCCTACTTCATAAAGTGGAGGTATAATCCAGTCTGAGAGATTTGCAGCCAGTATTAGAACCTTTCCCTGCCTCACAGCTTACAACAGTTCTTTTAGAAAGCTTATCCCTATCCTTATCCAAGATTGAAATCCTCTGTGGTCCTAGCAACAAGTTGTGCTGGGCCTTGAGACCAGGCAGGCCGGGGTTCACATCGCTGCTGACACTGCCCTGGGCGGTCCGCTCAGCCTCTTTGTCCATCTGCAAAGTGGGTGATCGTGCCTCCGGGACGTGGTGGGTCAGACGAGGATCCAGGGGTTCTTAGCAGACCACTGCTCATTATGCTTGTTTAAAGGTGAAGTTGTTTCTCGTACTTAGGATATTTTCATATCTCCCCCCTGAGACCTAACAAAGTTTCCTGTTCCACCAGGCTTTAGCTTTTCAGGAGTCCTGAATCTGTAGGTGTTACCTGAAAACTTGTAAATGTTGGGAGCAATTCCAGATTCTGCCTCCTGCAGCTTCCTGGCATTTGAACATTGAGTGATTGTACAGGTGCAGATCTCACGTTTCTGGTTCATGTACGTAAATCAAGCCATCTTACTCATTTTTTTTGAACTAAAAAAATTTGTGATAGAGAACCAAGAGTAGGGACTTGAACTCATCAATAAGACAGCTGTCTTGATCCCCTCAGGCTGCTGTAACAGATACCACAGACTGGGTGGCTTAAGCAACAGACATTTATTTCTCACAGTTCTGGAGGTCAGACAGTCCAGGGTCAAAAATGCTGATAGTTTTGGTTCTGGGTGAGGGCCCTCTTCCTGGCTTACAGTCGGACGCCTTCTCGCTTTGTCCTCGCGTGGGGGAGAGAACTCATCTTCCTCATCTCTTCTTAGAGGGTCACAAGCCCCATCAGAGGGCCCCACTTTCCTGACCTAGGTACACCCCCACCCCCACAAGGCCTCACTTCTAAATGCAGTCACATCGGGGTGAAGGGCCTCAACATATGGTTGGGGGTGCGGGACACCAACATTCGGTCCATAACAGCAACTAATAAAAGTTAAAGTTTATTTTTTGTTGTCATTTAAGCCTGTTGTCAAGCTGTTTCCCTATGGTTACTAACATTTTTCCCTTTTGTATTTTTTAGCTGAAGGGCCAAATAGTCTCTTGAAAGTCTCTGATACGGATGTCTGACTCAGGCACCTTGCAAGGCTGGGGAGGCAGGTCCGTGTGAATTAGGCACAGACCAGAGCCCCCCTCCAGGGGGAGCAGCCCACCCCCGGCCCAGGCCTGCTGCTGGGTTTCCCAGCTTTGGTTTGTTTTTAAGGCTGGGATCAGGATTTACATGCAGAATGTCAGGTGGATAAGGCAGATAATGGGTGCCTTGTTGCTTGCCTCTTTTATGATAAGCCAGACAAAGTAATTCGGGAGAGCCGGCTGCCTCGTGGCACAGGTCTGGGGCCTTGTGCAAAGGGTGCTCTCACATGTTTCCCTGAACGATCCAGCTCCAATCTTTTCACTTACGTATGGACGCCGTGTGTCTTATTTTAACCGTAAATAGTGGTTCACAACCTTCAGGATTAAAACCAGCTCTCATGACTTACAGCACACAATTTCAGGGAAAACAAAAGCAGGTTCTATTTATACTCAGCCCAGAAAAGTCTTAACTTTGGTATTTCTCTCTCGATTTTTATCAGAATTCCACCAGGTATTGTTACAACTGCACCAGCGCACCTTGAATTGTAAATTCCGTGTAGGTTCAGGGTGGGGAAGTGGCCTCGATTTACTCTTGAAAAACCGAAACAAAGTTGCCAAGCGTCTTCCCTGGCGGTCCAATGGCAAAGCCTCCGAGCTCCCAAGCAGGGGGGCCAGGGTTCCATCCCTGGTCAGGGAACTAGATCCCACATGCCCCAACTAAACGTTCGCATGCGGCAACTAAAGATCCCGCCTGCCACAACTAAGACCCCGTGCAGCCAAATAACTTATAAATATTAAAAAGTAAAAGTAATGAAATGTATATTTTTAAAAAAGAAATTGCCAAAACTCTTACGCTAACACTTCCATATCGATGTGTTTGATTATGATTTAACAGTCCACTAGCAGGGCTTACAGTGGGATGATTAAGTAACCTCCCAGTGAGGAAGTGTCATCTACCTTGATGAGTACGCCCAGGTAACCCCTTTCATAAATTTATAGTAAGCCCACTGAGGAAATACATTGTAAAACGCGACTGCTTCTTGGAGCCACGATTTACAGAATCTTGTTTTCAAAACTTCTCTCTCGAAGTACCGTTTGTCAGAGTGGGCGTGTTGACCTTTCTAGAAGGGACTACGTAAAACAGGAGAAGACAGACTTGAGTGAGAGCTCTGGTCCTCCTGCCAGACTACTGTTGGCCGCTCTCTCCAGGTTTCACGTCATACAAGCGCCATCGTGTAAGCCAGAGTGACTCCTAGCTCCCGTGACCCTTCCCAACCTCCCTGCTTCTCTCTCTCTCGAAGGTTGCATCAAACTCGAGTCTGGATGGAGGAATGTTCATCTTTCTCTCCTTTATTCTCAATAGGTGGAGTACATGTTGGTGTCTTTTGATCATGAAAAGAAAAAAGCCCAACTGGTCCTGTCTGGAGAAGAACTTCTTGAAACTCTGCAAGAAAAGGGGGAAAGGACGAACCCCAAGTAAGCTGATGGACTGGGGGCTTGTTTTTGAGTTTCTGAAACTGTTAGGACCACCGGAGTGACATCTTTCCTCCCACGTACAGGAGACCAGGGATCCCAGCAGTTTAGGGCTCAGGCTGTGGTTCCCAGTTGCCTGGGTTCAAATCCTGCTCCCTCTACTTAATAGCTGGGCACCCTTAGGTGAGGGGCTTAGCTTCTCTGTGCCTCAGTTTCCTCTTCTGTAAATCAGGGGTGCCTCTTAGGGTGCTGACACTCTAAATACATTAGTGAGCACTTGGAAGAGTAAATGCCACATAAAGTCTGTTTACTATTTAAATATTAAAAAAAAAAAAATTGGCAACGTGTTCCCAAGATCGCAAACCATGGTGCCAGAGAAAACTTGCAGATGGATTTTGTTTGGCTGGAAAGATGTTTTTTTAAAAATATTTCTTTATTTCAGTAGACAGAGGTGAAGGGGGCATGTTCATTTTTCTGCCCACTAAATTTGGGAGGCTGGGTTTGCGTTTGGAGCCCAGTGTTAAACTGAAGGAGACTTCAGCCCTCACACCCTTCCCCACAGAGTGGATGGGCTTGTTTGTCTTGAATAGTGCATGCCCTGCGTGCAGCTCAGTTATTTATAAATATTTTGGACCCAGCACTTGTAACCCTTACACAGTTAACACAGCTATGGAAGATTAACAGGCTCTGGGAACCGTAAAGCATTCTTGGCTTCTTGTATACCCAGTGTTTTGTAAATTTTTGGAAGCCGCTTTTTCAAAACTGAAAAGGGAGCAGCCTGCAGCAGAAGAATAAGAGGGACCCGAAACCTTTTCTCCTCTGCAGCCATCCGACCCTTTGGAGACCAGAATATGGGAGCTACATGATCGAGGGGACACCCGGGCAGCCGTATGGTGGGACCATGTCTGAATTCAACACAGTTGAGGACAACATGAGGAAACGGCGCAAAGAAGCCACATCTCTCCTGGGGGAAAACCAGGCCCTCTGCACAATCACTTCCTTTCCCAGGTTAGTCCCTGTGTCAACGCGCGCAGCTGGCGTTTCAGAGCGTCCGGTGTCCAGAGAGCAGCTCACAACCTAGCACTTGACCCCGCCGCTCTCATACTGTGGACGGTTTATCCTCGTCACGCTGCATCTGATAGAATCTGTAACGTCAGAGCTGCAGGCCGAGTCACATGCTGGCCTCTGGTGGTGGTGGTGGTGGTGGGGCTGGGGGACTGCGGAAGGACCCAAGGGCTGCACACTCCCCAGGCCAAGGGGAGGGAGCATTGTATAAGGAACGGCACACGTTGCCCCCTAGATCAGATCAGCGGGTCGGCTTCAATGCTCCTGGGACGGGCGATGCACACAAAGAACACGGGAGCCGTCGGGTCGTGTTTGGATCACGCTGAAACAAGTTAGGATTTCTCGTCAAATCTGCTTATGGCTAAAAGTTCACAAGAGTGAATGTAAAGTCAGTGGAATTCTGTCCTTGGCTTAGAATGAGGTACATAAATATCACACGGTTTTATGTAGGACCTGTACGCAAGAATGCAGTTCTACCAAATCGTAAATCTGGTTATCTCTGCGAGAGATCTCTCAGGTCATGGCAAAGTATGCTTACCTCCCCAAAGTTCAGAAGCGCTTTGAGGATTGGTATCCAAAGCCTGGAACACGCTGAACTATTTTTATACCTTTTTTTCTTTTCCTGATAAATGTCCACTGTGAACACAGGCATTCAGAAGTCACACCACCAGTCTTAGGACACTTAAAGGGAATTTTCTTTTTTAAAATCTCCATGGTCACATCGAAATAATCAAGGCCTTAATTGAAGCACCTCATCAAATATTTTAGAGAAGTATCTTTTTCTCACATTATGAAGGGAGGAAGGTTGAGCGAGGAATACGTTTTATTCTAAAAATCTAATTTTTTTTTTAAAGTTTATCTTTTATGATAGGGTATTTTTGGATTTGTAAGCAAAACAAGAGTAATAATTATTGGTTTGTAAAAGCCTCATCTTAAATGCACAGTTAAGTGATAAGGAAAGTTTTGTTTGGGGATCAAGAGGGAGAAGAAGACAGCTTTTTTCAGAGTGAACAGGGCAACTGCAGGGTGGCCCTGTGACCCCGTGCTCATGTGACTGTTGACACGTCAATTACTCAGGCTGACGCAACTGGAAGTGCAGTTCCTCGGGCCCTGTGGCCTTGTTCCGCCTGCCGGTGCTCGCCAGGCGGGGCAGGTGGAGGGCGTCCCCACCCCTGGAGGCGCCGTCAGATGGTCGTCTAGAGGGAAGGCTCTGCTGGGCGTGCAGGTCTGAGTTCCGGCCGCCCACTTCCCGCCCAGCGCACTGGCGCTCACCTCCCCGCTCCGGTCCGATCCTGGTCAGTGGACAGTCCCCAGGTCTTAGTCTGTCACTCTCTGCAAGGGCTTCTCCTAAGGCTTCAGGCTCATGGTGGATAACGCAGGCTACTGCAGGAACCCCTCCCAAGACCCCATCACATCTGGGACTGTTCCAGATATGATGGGCAAGTTCACTGTTCTTCACAAGGTGGTTGCGAGCAACTGGTTTTATTAAAGCTGAGACTGAAAGTAAAGAAGGCACCAGCTAGTTTTGGCTCCTAGGCCATAAATTCCCCACCCTGGAGCTGCACACCCCCAGCAGCCACTCTTCCTCTCCTGGTGTTGCTCTGTGAGTCCCATGCCCGCCCCCAGCACACTCAGCAGTGACCTTAAACTTGGGAGAGCTGGTGGGGTCACTGCCCGCGATGTGGAATTTGAGCTTTACGTTTAGGGATGAACGCGGAGCTTTGTTTCTGCATTGGAATTAAAGCACTTCTTAAGTCAAGTGAGATAATAGGGTTGGATTTCAGCCTCCGGGGGAAACCTGGGGGCGAACGGGGTCACCTGTGGGGGACCTACCTGATCCGGAGGGATTCGGGAGGTACTGGGCAGAGGCAGGAAACAGGAGGCCCTTCCCAGGGCACCCACACTGCCAGGAGTGAGGGTGTGCAGGGCTGACAGCCAGTGCAGGACCACACCTCAGACAGAAGCTCCTGGGGGAGACAGCTGAGGCGGCTGCCACATGTGCCCTGCAGACCCTGGGTGGACAGAGGATTCTGATAAATCAGCCCAAGGCTGCGATCACAAGAGAAAAGCTTGGTGAGCAAGACAGGTTGCAACGGGCTGGTTGCAAGGGTCCCGGGGTTGGCAGAACACCTGGACCCCCCCCCCGAAAACGGCTGTGTTGCACTTGCAAGTTTTTAATCCTTGGAGACACATTCTATCTCTTTAGTTCTTCAATTTGTTGTAGATTAGGCTGCCCTGGGTTCACGCTGCCCGAGTTCAAACCCAACCCGGTGGAAGGAGGAGCTTCCAAGTCCCTTTTCTTTCCCGATGAAGCCATCAACAAGCACCCGCGCTTCAGGTGAGTGCCCGTGACTCAGCGCCCGGCCCCTGCCCTGGGGGTGCATCGTCCCCCCGGGACCCTCTTGTGCGGTTCCTGAACTCCGCAGAAGCCAGCAGGTAGCAGCCGCACCAGCTCACACCCTCCATCCCGGCTGCACCAGCTCACACCCTCCGTCCCCCGCGGCTGCACGGCCCTTGCCGCTTGTTTCCAGGCTGGATCTGCCCGTTTTCCTAGTCATCCTAAAGTTGTTCACTTAGCTGCAAACTCATTTCAACCCCAGGTCATTTCAATTCCTGTTTGGAGAAGCTTTCTTGTCGTTATTTTTATCTTTTACCTCCGGTGTCTGTGATCTCCTCACCCCGCTCGTGTACCTTGACTATAAGGTAACATATGTCCAATGCCTGTGTGTGTAATAGGCACGCGCTACATTCTGCTCTGTAGTTTTGATTCCAGGGTTTCAGGTTGCTTTAGGGCCCACACTGGTCTGATCTCAGCTTTGTACCTTTGGGTCTCCCCTGTCATCGTGAACCCGGGCTCCTGACCTAGAGTTAGGAACCTGTGACAGCTCAGTGTTCGTTCCTGTAACACGTCTGCACACCCGCTACGCATGGAGTCTTTGGGGAAGAGGAAGACGCAGAAGCTTAGTTTCCAACATTAGGGTTAGGGTGTGCCAAGGAGGAGATGGTCAGCTGTAAGAAAAGGTAGATTATGTCCAAAGATGGCAGCACCCGACAGAGGAGGGTGCTTCTGCCCGAGGGGGTCAAAGCAGGCCTCCCGAGAGTGGTAGCGTCATGCCGGGCGGACAGCAGCCCTGCCTGGTGAAACCATAATGCGAGGCACACACGTCATTTTAATAGTGATTTAGTAGCCACGTTAAAAAAGTAAAAAAAAAAGTGAATGACATTTTAGCTATATCCAACTCAAGGGCTTCCCTGGTGGCTCAGACGGTAAGGACTTTGCCTGTAAGGCGGGAGACCTAGGCTTGACTCTGGGTCCAGAGGGTCCCCTGGAGAAGGGCATGGCTACCCATTCCAGCATTCTTGCCTGGAGAATCCCATGGACAGAGGAGCCGGTGGGCTACAGTCCATGGGGTCGCAAAAAGTTGGACACGGTTGAGTGACTAATGACACACACACATCCAACTTGCAATCAGTATTTTTAAATTAAATCTGCTGTGTGTTTGCCCTCAGAGGACGTCTCTTTTAGGACTGGCCGCATGTTCGGCGTTCACAGCGTGCCTGGGGGCTTCTGGATCAGATGGTGGGCCGTGAGATGGTGTTAAGCTGCGGGTTGGATGGGGACAGTGATGAGGTACGGGGTCCCGTGAGGCACAGGGAACGTGAGGACCTCAACTTGGCTCAGGTTTTGGACTTAACATGGAAAACGTTAGAAGCATAGCGTGAGGCCAGACCACGGCAGACCTTGAACACTTGAGCTTGGTTTGGGGAGTCACCCGGAGCCGGGGATGGGGGTTTGCACAGGAGAGAGGGTGACGTCCTCAGGCAGGAGCCCGCGGGCGAGGCTGCAGGACCCCTCAGTCTCGGTGCATGTGATTTTTCTGTAGGGCTGCTTTAGGGGACTTGTCTGAGGGAGGAGCCGTCCCGCGTAGCGCTGTTATCAAATTCTTCTAACGCACGAGGGTTTTTGGGCAGCCCGCTCTGGACGTTTGTTGTCTGTTTCAGCACGCTCACCAGGAACATCCGGCACCGGAGGGGCGAGAAAGTGGTCATCAACGTGCCCAGTGAGTCTGTGGGCGGGAGGGGGCGGCCCCTGCCCCGCTGTTGACGCTGACTCTCTCTCACTCCCTGCTCTCTCCTCTTTCTCTCTCTGTTTTTATTACTGCAGTCTTTAAGGACAAGAACACCCCAGCTCCATTTATAGAGACTTTCCCTGAGGACGAGGAGGCCACGACAGCCTCTAAGCCCGACCACATTTACATGGACGCCATGGGCTTCGGGATGGGCAACTGCTGCCTGCAGGTACCGTGCAAAGACCCAGAGAGGTGCTTCCGCCTCCACTGCTCTCCATTACCTTCTTTTCTTGAGGTGTGCGCGTTTCGCCTTTAAAATGTTCATCAGGTTGAAATATTTCTGTAACTAGTAACATCTTTCTGAAAACCACTGGTTATGTCAGTAAACTCATTGGAAGGTATCTCTGAACAGAATTTGCAAAATCTTGAGTTCACTGCAAAGACACAGTTGCTCGTGAACTTAAAATGTGGAATGTTCCAGGGCCACTGTCTCAGTTCTTTCTGTGCCTACTTTTTGCTGCCATCTAGCGATGGTTTAGCTTTGAGATTGTAAACACTGCTCAGATCTGTTTCTGAAAATGAACCCTGGATGCACCCCAGTGAGTTTGTGGTCCAAGGGAAGGGTTGTTTGGACTTTAAACTTCTATCTTCCTGCAAGGCTGTAGAGTGGTATAAAAAGAATCAATATTTAACAGCCCCGGTTTGCCTTGCCCCTGGCTGTTTCACAGGACATAGAATAGCCTCGCTTTTAATGACATGATTATACTGCCCTCCCCACCCCACCCCCAGTGTAATCTGATTGCTGGTGCCTCCGCCAGCGATTCTTCCCCATCCCATAGACGATCTGTGGGGGGACCCCTGCCAGCCTGCACCCAGGCTTCAGCTGTCATCTCTCGGGTACTTGGCTAACTCCTTTCCCTTCTGGCCTCAGTTTTCTCAACACTTGAAAGAAGAGTTTTTATTAAGGCCCCTTCTAAGTCTGACTCAGCTCATACTCTTGTTGTTTTTATTAACAGCAATACTGGTTTCAATCTTGAGTTTGTTTAAAATCATGTTGGGACCTTCCTGGTGGTCCAGGAAAAGACCACCTTAAGGTTAAAGACCAGGTTAAGAATTCGCCTGCCAGTGCAGGGGGACACAGGTTTGATCCCAGCCCGGGAAGATTCCGCATGCCTCAGGGCAGCTGAGCCTGTGCGCCTCGAGCCCATGCTCCACAACACGAGAAGCCGCTGCAGTGAAAAGCCGACGCACAGCAGCAAAGGCCCAGAGCAGCCAAAAATAAGTAAATACAAATTTAAAAAAATAAAATGTTAGGAGTAGGAGTGGCTCAAAACTAGATATTTCAAACTGAAAATCTCCGATAAAAGGGGGGGCCTTGAGATTTTTTTCCAGTTCCAATCACTTGACTGGTTGGAGCACCGTGAAGCCTGACCCCACGTGGGGCGGCTCTACTGTGCACACACGGCTGGTGACCCTGTGCCCACCGCCTCAGGCAGCTCCGCACAGAGGCACGCCTTCCTGCACTTGGATCTCGGATGTGTTCATTTTTCCAACTATGTATAATCAGAATTGAACGTGAGAGTCAGATGTATCCATGCTAAGTGTGTTTAACCGTGGCCGAGGATCCCATTCCCCCTACTTTCCCCGACTTACTGATGTAAGTGGTATAAAGCGGGGCTGCCAAACCTAGGCCATGAGTTTCCTTCCAGCTGGGCACACTGCATAAAAAAGGAGACCTTTTGACTTTTAACTGCCTATCTGCTTAACTATCTTAATTACAAATATTTCTGAAGAGAGCCATTAAACTCTAGAACTTAATAGTGCGTGGTTTTAAAATTGTAGCAGTGCTATTGGGATGCCAGTTGCCTTTTTTTCATCAGTTTACCATTAAACCAAGGTGTTTTGCTGCAGACTGCACTGTCGCCCCATTCCAGAGGGATCATTCTTTCCCTTGATACAGTGTTTATACAAACAAATGTGTCCTAATGGCAGGTAGTTTGCATTTTTATTGCTTGTAGATACAGTTTTCCATCCAGTTTAAGCTTTGTCATGGGTTTAGGGTTGTTTTCTTTTTCTGAATGGTGTATACAGCCACCCCACTTTCAATACTACTCTTAAAAGTCTTTAGCCCAAGTACTGTGAGTAAGTGGAAAATGAGACAGATTCCACCAATCTCCACAGAAGTCTCTCTGTTATCTTTTAAGTGGAACCCTAGAAACGACCCATTACAGGAAAGCAGGACAAAATGATTTCAAAGTATTGTTTTAAGGCTTTTGAGCAACTCACTATACAGAACAAAATGAATTTTAACCATATTCAAATTTTTGACTCTCGGGGGACTTTTCAGGAATCATTTAATAAGTTCATACATGTTATGATAGGCTCCCTTCCTCCCCCCACCCCCAAGAAAATTCTATGATTTCAACACTGGGTACTAGACAAATTTTAGGTATTTAGTTTTCTAAACTCAATTTTCCTTCTTTTTTTCCCCCTCCTCATTTTCCTGAGGGGAAATTGCTTCTCTTCTTTATATGATACTTTGAAAGGATACCAGAAGGCAAAACCATTCATATATTTATACCTTTTTAAGGTGTTAAGAATTCTTTTTTCCTTTCCCATCATTACGGCAGTGATGTCCTGTTTGGTTTGGCTGTGGCTCTCTCAGTCCCGGGGTAAGGAAGCTAGCTCTTAAATGTACTTAACATAACTAAGCTGTAAGCTGTATCACTGCTGTAACTTGGTTACTGAATTCCAGCTGCCAGTTTTCTTAAGCATATTTTTCTAGGGTTGACTTTTCCAGAATTTGCCTGTAAATGTAGTGTGTACTAGACCGTCTAAGAGACACCAATCAAAAAACTAGAAGAAAGCATGCTTACAGGGTCCCTCGGTCACTCCCGTGGCTCGGGAAGCCCGTCGTGTGCTGGTGCCGCAGCTCCGCACCTGCCCAAGGATCACCCGGGCCCGGCCCAGGCCTGCTGTCTCTGGTCTGTGCCCGCCGGTCTCCGGGCCCGCTGTGGCTCTTCTGTGCCTCCTCCACCAGCCTGCAGTTCTTCCTGGGCAGTCGAAGTGTTTTAAACTGCCTTCTCTTCCTGCCTTCTCTACAGTCCTGCCCCCTTCCAAGCTATTACCCACGGTGCCACAGTGGGGAGCTTTGAAGCCCATTATTCGCATCTCCAGATTCTCCTTTTGTACCAAAGTGTATACACGCCCGCAGCCAACCGCACATGCCAGCCATAGAGGAGAAGTGCCTGGCTGAGCTTCACTGTTATAGGTCCTGTTTTTCTCTCCTGACTTCCTAATCTTACTTAACATCAGAACAGGGTTATTTATATCCCATGCAAACATGATTAAAGCCATATTCTAGACAAGTTCATCCAAGACAGCTTTTAAAACTGGCTTCACTGATGGGATCATTGGAATGACCTCACGTGCCATGAGCAACGACCTTCCTTCTCGGACTGGCTCCTTGGGGAGGATGGTGATGACTTTGTATTATTCTTTAATAATCTGTGATTCTTAAACAGGTAACGTTCCAAGCCTGCAGCATATCCGAGGCCAGATACCTTTACGATCAGTTGGCTACCATCTGCCCAATTGTCGTAAGTAGAAATCACACCTAATTTTAACTACTCTTTTGTATCAGATAAAGACTGCATGTGCAAAATTTGCTGACCGTGTGCTATTTAAGTCCAGTTAAGACTTCATTTAGACCTGAACTAACACAACTAGTATGCAGACAGAGAGCTCACGGATAAGCGTCTAAGCTGAAGAGTTTAGCAGTGCTTTAGGTAGTGAGGCATTTATGTGTTAAATGTCAAGTTCAAGCCTAGCTGTTTTCCTTCTCTCATCCCGCCTGCCCTCACCATCTAGAGAGGATGATTCAAGGAAGCAGAGGCCAGGGCTGGCGTCAGTCCCGCCGTCCTTCCCCAGAGCAGGCAGGCGCAGTGCCTGTGGTAGGGCCCGCAGGGGTGGCGCACGCTGGTGCTTCTAGACCGGGGGTAACTGCACAGAGCCTTCTTCAGCATGTTGGTGACACTTTGACCTTGCAGGTGCTGACTTCTGTTTGTTCCTAGATGGCTTTGAGTGCTGCGTCGCCTTTTTACCGAGGCTATGTGTCAGACATTGATTGTCGCTGGGGCGTGATTTCTGCGTCTGTAGATGATAGAACTCGGGAGGAGAGAGGACTGGAGGTGGGCACGCTTTTCCTTACCAGCCTTTTGAATCCGGCAGGTGACGTGGGGGTCTTGTCGCCACTCACAGTGTTGAAGTCTCCCTTAAACCGTTTTCATCCTGAGTGGGTTAGTCACACACAGGAAGAAGCTGACAGCTTATCAGCCTGTCTTTGGCTTTACGGTGTGTTTGGGGTGAGAATATGGGAAATGTGATTTGGTTGGGGGTGGGGGCGGTGCCAAGTTAATTTCCATCATTTGTTGAAATCTGTGTTTGTTTTGCCCTCTAAAATTGATAGAACAGTTTTTCTTTATTTTGGAAGTCAGTGCTGATGGCTGTTTTTACCAGAAAGCTTTTTGGCGCTACCTGAGTGCTTTGTCTATGGTGCTTTCTCTGCTGGGGAAAGCGCAATCTGTTGTCAGATTCCTTGGCCCCTCGTAAAGGGTGAGTTTTGCCTAAGAAGGGTAGGTTTGTGCCTCTTGTTTGTATGTTGAACTCTGACCCTGCATCTCTCCAACCAAGAGTGCATCAGAACCGCCTATAGAGCTCTTTAAAAATAGTTACCCAGCCCTGCCCACCCCCAGACCCAGTGAGTAAAGAAAGTCCAGAACTGAGATGCAGACGTGCATATTAGTAAAGAGTCCTCACAGGTGATGCTCACGTTCTTGACCAGGGCTGCGCTACTGCTGCTCTGGTCTTTATATAATTGTTCATAAATTGTTGACCATACTAAGTACAAATAAGCTTTAAAGTAGACATTTTAATGGTTTTTTAATGGTTTAAACCAAATTTTTTGGTTTACATTATGAAAGTGAAAGTGTTAGTGGCTTAGTCATGTCTGGCTGTCTGTAGCCCCATGGACTATATAATATATAAGCCCACTAGGCTCCTCTGTGCCTGGGATTTTCCAGGAAAGAATACATGGTGGGTTTATATTTTTGCTCTCAACATGGGTGTTTTCCAGTCTTAATAATAATGGTGATCCACTTGTTAAAAAAAAAAAAAGAAACGTGTATATATATTTAATTGAGATCTGAGAACAGATTAAATTGTCTCCAATTTTTTTTTTTTTTTAAATTCTAATACTTTTCAGGGTTAACAGATATTTTTCAGGATCTCATGTTCAGGTTGGACAGTTTTATGTAATTATTTATAAAGTATATAACCTTTTAATATAATTACTTGGGGTTTTAGTTTATTTCCACATCACTTTATATGGCATTCATTTGTATTTTTTCAATTTTAGCCACTGAAGAACAACCACTATAGGATCAGTAAGTCCCGATACGATTCGATAGACAGTTACTTATCTGAGTGCGGTGAGAAATACAATGACATTGACCTGACAAAAGACAAAGAAATCTACGAACAGCTGTTGCAGGAAGGTAAGCCTCCATTCCCCTTGTCTAGATTTGACTGTAAGCCTTTAGTTCTTCAAAACTCTCTTAAACTCCTTTGCTTACTCCCATCTGGCTTCTATTTTTAATGTGAGATCTCTTAACTTTTCTTACGAGGCTGTTTGCCCTAAAGTTTCAAGTCCCAGATACTTGTGAGAGCTTAACTTTTAGCAAAAAGAGCTGACTTTGGAGGTGTGTCCCTCAGATCCCCATGGGCGTCGTTTAAGGGGCGAACACAACTCCGACACTCCCCTCGGGTCTGCAGGATAAACTCGGGGCGGCACAAGAATCCTGCACAGTCCAGCGTCTCCTAAGCTCCTAGCTGCCTTTCTTCAACCCCCCGAGCTGTCTGCCGTCCCCGGGGCGTGGAGAGCAGCTCTGGAGTGAGCCTGGTGTGACCTCTCCGCAGGCCTCGACCACCTGCTGGCCCAGCACGTGGCGCATCTCTTCATCAGAGACCCGCTGACTCTGTTTGAAGAGAAAATCCACCTGGATGATGCCAACGAGTCCGACCACTTTGAGGTATCTGCAACAAATGTTTTAAAAAATAAAGAACACGACTGCTACGTTCAGAGTCGCTGACATGTCACCTCACTTCTGTTAAATGCTCGCTGTTCAGTTTCCTTTGCAGGTCGAAGGGTATAGACAGTAAATAGTCTGCTTCACATGTTAAATATGAAATCATGTTAGTATCTTCTTGGATATGTGGAAAACTGGTTTTATTCTCTGCTTTTTGATTGCAGAATATTCAGTCCACAAATTGGCAGACAATGCGATTCAAGCCTCCTCCTCCAAACTCTGACATTGGGTGGAGAGTGGAATTCCGGCCCATGGAGGTACGTGGCCTGCGGGCAGGAACCGACTCCGTCGAACCTATTCCCACCTGACCGCCACCCACCCACCTGTACCCTCCCCAGAGGCTCGGGTTACCCAGACAGCAGCACAGATTGTGTGTGTGTGTGCGCGCGCACGCGCGACATGTGAGCCCAGCGGCTCAGGAGGACTGCTTTCCGGGAGTAGCCTTTGGGCAGAGGTTTCCGGCCCCAGGTGGGGGCTCAGGAGGTCCCCGGGAACGCTGTGACCCGCGGGGCCCCTCGGGGAGGCACCACTGGCACCGTGGGTCCCTGACATCTTGGCCCCACGTCCAGGTTCAGCTGACGGACTTTGAGAACTCCGCATATGTGGTTTTCGTGGTGCTGCTCACCAGGGTGATCCTGTCCTACAAACTGGACTTTCTCATCCCGCTGTCCAAGGTAAGGATGGTGTTCAGCGTCGGGCTGGCTGTGGGTGTCTGGATTATCATCCAGTGCGCCTTTCTGTATGATACTTGTTTCAGCTCTGAGCTCACTTAGCCCTGTTCCTCCTTAGGAAGAGTGCTCCTCTCCCACCCTGTTTTTTTTCCTTTCAAACCAAAGCTTATACTATAGATTTGAGGACCGTTTTGGTGGAGACACCTGAAAAAAAAGTGCTGATGGTAGCTCCTTACTCGGCCCGTTTGAAGGACATTAAGAGTTTCATTTGAATAACTGCTCATTTCCAGACTTCCGATTTAAGACGGTGGGAGGGGGTGCCCCCAGTGTGTTTCATCCTGTCAGCTCCCAGGCCAGTCACAACCTTCGCGGGAGGAAGGGACGCATGACTACTCAGTGCAGGGAGGGGGCGGCTCAGAGGCGCTGAGCTGGGGAGGTTTCTGGAGAATGCGGATGTCAGGGCACCATCTGAAAAACAGATCTGAATCCGCTTTAGCCCAACTAAAACCAAGATGGAGCTTTCTGGAAGCCGTTCAAGGCCTTGAAATAGCTCCAGGCTGCGAGGCTGCAACGCTGCAGACCCTGGGGCCATAGCCAAGCGAGCACGGAGGCCTTGGTCTCCCGGCTGGAGGGTCTCGGCACGGAGAGGGGCTGGGAGAGGCTGCCGGGCAGAGTGGGGGTCTGCGGGGCTCAGGGCCAGAGCAGAGACAGCGGGACACGCTGCTTGTCCCTGCGAGCATGGAAGGAGGACAAGAGCCACCGGGCCAGCACCTGCCCCCGATGCCCCCTTCCTCTGTGGGGGCCACTCCCGCCAGCATGCACACATGCGCCCTGAAGAAGTCTGGCGGTCAGGCTGACCCTGCCTGCCCACTGCGCCTAGGCCCAGGGTGACCTGCAGGACTCTGCAGGCCCCTCTTAGCCTTGTGGGGCACCCCCTGGGGAGATCAGCCCATGTCACGGGTCCCTGAGAGCTGCCAGTCTAAGCCTTTGCTTATGAATGTAAATACACTTGACCCTTGGACAACACAGGCCTTAGGGACTCTGACCCTCACACAGTCAGAAAACTACATGTAACTTACAGTCGGTTCCTCCGTGTCAGAGAATTCGAGCAGCAGCAGATCATGGAGTACTGTGACGTTTACTGCTGGAGAGCATCTTCATCTAGGGGGACACGCATTGTTCCAGGGTCAGGTATAGATATCTGAAAGGCAGGAGAAACTTGAAAACTTTCAATAGCCTTAAAGAGAAGAGCCCATGGGCCCCCAGAGTGTGTTATCCTCAATAGAACACGGTTAATTTGGAAACTGGAAAGAATATTTTAAGAAAATTCTCACTAATGCCCTTGAAGAAATTCTAGAGAAGAGTCGCATCTTAAATAAACAAGCCCTGTGGATCAAAGAACATTTGGAGAGCAGAGGAGTTCTCAGAAACAAAGGACGTGGTGGCCACACTTTTAACACTCAGTATACTCCCCAGTAAGCAGATGTGGTTGAAGGTCAAAGTCACTGATTTCGGGAACCAAACTGAGTTCATCCCTGTAGGACAGCAGAGAAACAGAACTCATGGGAAAAGCAGGAGAGAAATTCTTTGAAAAGTTCAGTGTTTGTCTGTAGTCTACACAAAAGAGATGTGAGATACAATAAAGAAAATAAATGAATATAATTTTCCTTGAGTAAGAATCCATTAAAGATGAGACAGAAATAGGTAAAGAAGAACCGAAATCTAGGAAGAATCTCAAAGTAAAGATCAGTTGTCCAGAAAGGAGAGGAAATTAGGCTACCTAGCTTTCTGCCAAAAAGAAGAAAAATCAGTTGGTCTCATTTCTCATCTGCAATTTTAAATGCTGGAAGAGATGGAGAGAAGTCTCCAGAATCCTGAAGGTGAAGAACTAGAACCGTGGATGTCTCTGGCAGCCAAGCTAGTCTTTAAATTCCAAGTGATTATAACAAAAAAGATGAAGTTAGGGCTCAAAGTCAGCCAGAAATCTTACCTAGCAAGGGGTCAGTGGAAGGAGGGGAATAGTAGATGTTTCTTAATGGCTGACATCTGGAGAAAGAATTTCAAAACTGCTTGTCCGTCTAGTCAAGGCTATAGTTTTTCCAGTAGTCCTGTATAGATGTGAGAATTAGACTAGAAAGAAAGCTGAGCGCCGAAGAATTGATGCTTTTGAACTGTGGTGTTGAAGACTCTGGTCCCTTGGACTGCAAGGATATCCAACCTGTCCATCCTAAAGGAGATCAGTCCTGGGTGTTCATTGAAAGGACTGATGCTGAAGTTGAAACTCCAATACTTTGGCCACCTGATGCAAAGAGCTGACTCATTGGAAAAGACCCTGATGCTGGGAAAGATTGAGGGTGGAAGGAGAAGGGGACGACAGAGGATGAGATGGTTGGATGGCATCACCAACTCAACGAACATGAGTTTGGGTAAAATCAAGGAGTTGGTGATGGACAGGGAAGCCTGGCGTGCTGCGGTTCATGGGGTTGCAAAGAGTCGGACACGACTGAGCGACTGAACTGAACTGAACTGTCTGAAAATAAGAAGAAACACTTAATGCTTAGAAATAGGATTTGTGGCCTCTAATCTCCTGGCTAAAGGGGGTGGGGAAAGAACAAAGAAAACTTTGGAGCCACAGCAATGGGTCTCGGGCCCTGGGCATGGTAAGACAGTATGCCCAAGAGAGCACACAATGGGGAAAATAAGATGAAGACAAATTTGAATAGACTATGTTCTCCTATTCAAATGCTGAAAGCGGTGATCTAAAATGGCAGTGCAGTTTGCATAAGATACACCTAAAACACGGACAGATATAGACAGTAAAGAGCTCCATAATGACCTTTTAAAAAGTATACAGGAATGGCAAAGTTGTAACAGAGAAATGTGAGAAAGTCTTAAATGAGATACGGAAAGCAAGTTTATCCACTTGCTCATCCAGGATCATTAGAGCCATGATTCTTTTTTTTTTTTTTTTTCATCTTCCAGAAAGCATAGCTTCTCAAGAGCATAAGCGAATTTAAGGGCACTCTCGTGCAGTGGGTAAGATACTGGTCCAGGTGAACGCTCAGTTCGCTTGCACCACTTACCTGCCTTTTCACCTGGACGGTCAGTGTCCTCTCGGCACCTCGGTGTGCAGGTGTAGAGTGGGGCCGCACGGGCTGTCCTGAGGCCCCGTCGGGACGGTGGAGTAGACCACTCACAAGAGCGCCCGTCCCGTTACTCAGTAGCTGAAGGCCGCACAGTCAGAGGAAGGGAAAAGCACAGCGGAGGCAAACAGCATGGCTAAGAAGCCGGGCTGTGTTGTCTGTGTCGCAGACCTCATACCACACACGCCTTTTGAATGCCCTGCGGAAGAATATCAAAAATTAATCGAGGAAAATTTTCATTTCTTAAAACTAGACAGCGTACAATAAGTCACATTTCCACCAAAACTCATCCAGAAAATGTTCAGGAAAAATTTAACTGTTGGAAATTTTAAATTGTTTTCCTAATAGGTTCTAGGGAGAAGGCAATGGCACCCCACTCCAGTACTCTTGCCTGGAAAATCCCATGGACGGAGGAGCCTGGTAGGCTGCAGTCCATGAGGTCGCTAGGAGTCGGGACACGACTAAGCGACTTTACTTTCACTTTTCACTTACATGCATTGGATAAGGAAATGGCAACCCACTCCAGTGTTCTTGCCTGGAGAATCCCAGGGACGGGGGAGCCTGGTGGGCTGCCGTCTATGGGGTCGCACAGAGTTGGACACGACTGAAGCTACTTAGCAGCAGCAGCAATAGGTTCTAGATTAAATCAAAATTAGAACTGTAGATTGTATAGGAAAATGATGCTGGCAAAGCTGGTCTCAAGGGAAAACCGTAGCTTTAAATGCTTTAACAGAAAGATTAAAAATAAACCCAAGTAGTCAAATTCAGAATTTAAAGAGCAGTAGTAAAAAATAGACTGAAAAAGGAATTTATAAAAGCAGAAATTACAACCGTTGATCTTTGTGACTTATTGACAAGACTAAGAAAAAGACAAGTGTTGATTAGGATTGAAGCCAGACGTATGAGGATTATTTGAACATGTTCCTAGAACTATTTATATTAATCCAAAGGTCATATGTACCTTTTAAAAAAAATAAATAACTGTAGGAATTAATGGGTGCAAAGCTGATCCAGGACTTTGTCTCAGCCATCCCTTCCAGTGTGACCTCTGACTTGTGTCCGTTTTGTATATTAGAGTGTCCCCCAAGATTTCGTTATGTTGATCGAAATAAATGAATTGGAGCAGGGGGCTCCTGAGGGAGTGGGCAGAGCCCCAGGCAGGCAGGCAGCGTTGGCGACCTGCCCACTGCCAGGTGGTCGGGTGAGGCAGCAAAGCCCTGGGGGCAGGGAGGACAGAGGGCCCCCCACCCCGCAAGGCAGCAGGGCCTCTGCGCTTCCCTTTGCACCTCCGGCTGTGAGCCTGGACGGCTCCATGCCTCCCCAGCACCATACATTCCCCCCAGGTTTTCCCAGGCAGCCTCCACACGTGTAAGTTTCACATGGATTTCTAAGGTGCATGTCTCTTCAAGTTGCCCCATTATTGAAAAGCCCATCCCAGACTGGGGTTGACGGACACGACTGCACGTGACCGTGCCGCCTTTCTGGCCCCAGCCAGCATTGGGGACGGGAGCATTCGTCTCAGGTGGGTGCCCACCGCAGAGGCCAGCGGCCCCACCCATGTGGGAGCAGGAGTGTCCCCGACTTTGGGAACATTTTGACATGGCTGCGATGGTTTTCCTCCTTAGGTTGATGAGAACATGAAGGTTGCCCAGAAGCGAGACGCCGTCCTGCAGGAACTGTTTTATTTCAGAAAAGACATTTGCAAAGGTACCGCCTTTTCTTGCATTTCTGGGGTCCCCGGAGGCTGCACCGGTGGCTAATGCGCCCTGCGCCCCTCCAGCAGGTGGCAACGCCGTGGTGGACGGCTGCGGCAAGGCCGCGGGCAGGGCGGAGCCAGCGGCCGAGGAGTACGCGCTCATGACCATCGACACCATCATCAACGGCAAGGTAGGGCCCGCCTTGGCCTGTGCCCCGCCTGCCTGCCCAGAGCCCCCCCCAGAGCGCCCCTGCCTGACCGCGCCCTGCTCCGTGCCCCTGCCTGACCGCGCCCTGCTCCTCGCAGGAAGGCGTGTTCCCTGGGCTGATCCCCATCCTGAACTCCTACCTGGAGAGCATGGAGGTGGACGTGGACACCAGGTGCAGCATTCTGAACTACCTGAAGCTCATCAAGAAGAGGGCGTCCGGTACGGCAGCCTTGGCTTTCCTTTGTTTTTTAAAAAAAGAATCTCTTAACATAGGCTTAACATCTTAACATAGGAATCTCTTAACATAACTCAGAACCTCAGAGTCTTAAAATACTCAGTTTTTAAAGCGGTCTTTTATTAGAGTATACAGCATCCTAATCACTGCACTTTTCCGGGTAGTACCATCTCTGCGGTTACATACACCTTGTTGTCTTTCGCAGTCACCTTTGAATCAGCAGCGCTTTTTCTCTTACTGGTTCATAAACTAGTGTTGAGTCTTTAACCCGATGGCGTTTTAGACGATGAAATACCGCATGTGGATAGTTTGTCATTATTGCCCAACTGTGTGTGCTCTGCAGCACCCCGGACTCTCTATATGAGTCTAAGCCAGCTCCAAGGTGAGTCACCTGAGCACACAGCTTGGACTCGGGCCCTCTAGCCTGCCTCCCTGTAGGGGCGCCCGGGGACCCCTGCTTTCCCAGCTTTGAGATCCCGGTGGCCAGGGAAGAGGACAGCAGCTTGTGTGTTTCGCTTGAGGCTTCTGTAAGGTTTCCAGAGCCAAGAGGATGACCCCCCTAGTGCTGTCTCTGCGGGTTTCTCTCCGAGTGCATCTACTCACTGTTCTATGTCCCTCTTGGATCAGGTCACTCTGGGGAACACAGAGCCCCCGTCCAGGGCAGTCTCTGACACCGATACGGGCAGGTCTGGCTGGATGGGAGGACACAGATTGGTCAACGTGTGTTGGCTCCTGTGTCTTAGGGCAGGCGGTGTCCCCGTATGGGTGGCACCTGACAGGTCTCACAGCAGCAGGGCATGTGTGTTCTTGCGGCCTGCCTGCAGCATGAAACCCTTCCCAGGAGGAGTTCTTCAGACGAGGTGAAAAACATCTTGTTCCCAGCCCCTGTCCTGTGGCTCGGCCCAAACGCCACTCTTGATTCTTCTTCAGGGTTGTGTTGTCCAGCCACTAAATGTCAGCTTTCTAAAGATAAAAGCCAAACCCAACAAATAAAAAAATACTACCAAGTTGTCATTAAAAAAAAAAATTATTTTCCCCCCTCCAGGAGAATTAATGACAGTTGCCAAATGGATGAGGGAGTTTATCGCAAAGCATCCCGACTACAAGCAGGACAGTGTAATAACTGACCAGATGAACTATAGCCTTCTTCTAAAGTGTAATCAAATCGCAAACGAATCATGTGAGTGCCCAGAGTTACTCGGACCAGCGTTTAGGAAAGTCAGGTACAGTGGAAGTAAAACCGACTCTTCCACCTAGACGCCCTGCAGGACGAGAAGCCCTTCCCCGCGTTCCCGAAGAACTGACGGCTGGACCAGCTGTGTGCATTGTGTGAGGAGCAGGTGGTAATGGTGCGCCGCACTGGCAGAGGTGGGATTAAGCAGACCTAGAGTTTATACAGTGTACATGTACATAGTAAAGTATTTTTATGATTAACAATGTATTTTAATAACATTGTATCTAAGGTTCTCATGAGCTGGCTTGTACATTTTTCAATTCTGACTCTGGAGCAACTGCTGTCTGAAGCAGTTTTGTAAATGTAACTTACCAGTAACTGTACTATATCTGCATTCCAGAGTTCAAAATGTTTACTGTAAATTTTGGCTTTTTTTTTTTTTTTTAAGGCTTTAACCTGGTACCTGATTCACTGAAAATTCTGTCACTTTACCTTGAAAACAGATTGTCCTGCTCATTTTCTTTGCATCATCTCCTTTGGCATATATGTAAAATCAATTTTGAATCCACCAAAGTGCTTCAAGGGGAAGCTTGGGGTTCTGGCGCCTTATCTGTGACAATTCTCTCCTAATTTGAATAGCTAATCCCTTGGTAACCCTGTCCCAGGCTTTCCCTACTAAAACAAAACCCACTGAACTGATGGTACTTTTTATCCACGTTTGCTAATTTTGGTGTTAAGTTTAAAGACAACTCTGGAAGAAGAAAGACTCTGAGTTCACATGTAGTGATTATTGGGTTGTTTTTTTTTTTTTTAAGAACAAAAATGGGGAGAATCGTTTTTCTCCTTGTACATAACAAAACTAATATCAAAAATGCCACCAGCTCTTCTCTTGTGGCCCCTGTTTTTTTTCTGATTGCTGCTGTCTACTTAAATTTTCAAATCAAATGCAGCTGCTGAAGTTTTTGTTTTGTTACTTTTCCTCTGGTTTCCAATAAGCATATTACAGACATTCTTCGAAAAGCCATTCATTCTAGATTTTACCCAAGGAATATTCTGCATAGCTGTTCTGCAAAAATCATGATATGCACTAAGTTTTGTGAATCAGGACCCTAAATGTTTAATTGTAAATAATTTAAGTTGCACACAATTGTTAGAGCTTTTTTGTTGACGTTTTTCTCTGATTAATTAAATGTCTTAACTACTTCTGAAATAACTATGTATAGTAGATTATGCAAACCTTTACAGGCATAAATATTTAAACTGTCATGTTCATTTTAAGAAATTGCCATAAAGCTTCAGCTAAGCCTGTTCATGTATAAATATTAGAGTTTGTGCTATATTTCTTACATGCATTTTGGAGGATAAAAGAATGCCTGTTTTTCCTTTGCAATTTGCTTATGTAAATTCAGGTTGTAAAAAGGCAATAAAACGTTTGTGGTATGAGGAAATAAAAGAATGGAATTGGCATTGTGAAAGCTCTCGAAAGTGAGTTCTGCAACTAATTGGATGGTGGTGGATTGTTTTTTTAATTAGCCCAAGTACGCCAGAAAATGATTTCTTCATCATGCTCCATCCTCAGCTCTCTAGAAAGAAGCACAGCGATGAGAACAGATGCCTGACCTCCCTGTGGGGAGGGGAGCAGTGACCGCCGGACATGAATTTTCCCTTTATTCCAAACCGTCACCGTGCTGAGTCAGTGATCACGTGGTGAATTACATGCAAGTAACTCAGGTGCTGTGTGCACAGTGGTGAAGCCACTCAGACTGGATCAGCAGGCCCGGCAGACAGCCGTTGCCCACACATCCCTCACCTACCCCAGCCCCTAGTTCATCTGGCCCTTCCGCTTTTCTCAGCTTCGCCTGCTGGTCTGCTTTTACCTATCTGAATGATCCCAGGGCAGGATCACTGTCAAACGAATCTGCACACACGTCTGAGGTGCAGCTCTGGCTCGGTGGGCCTGGGATGGGGGCCCATAGGCAACGCTACTGCTGCTGGTCTGTGGACCATGTCGAGTAACAAGGACTTAGATCACTCCTGTGCCTCAGACACACATCCGTTCTAAGTCTCAGCTGATACTGATCTTTCATGTGTATATGAGAATCAAATAGCAGCACCGTGCTTCTGTCCAAGACAAAGCACCACCTTTTCCTCCTGAACACAGCTGAGGGTTCAGGCTTTGGGAGCAAAACAATAAACAGTGAGATAAGCAAAGAGTGCTTTGTCCTTGGTGGAAATAGCATTGGCTGAACCCAGACACTCACTCAGAACACAACTGGCCCTTTCTTGACCCATCAAGTCTCCTGGATTTACAAGAGGTTTCCAAACAAACAAAACCTGTGAAGGAGGCTTCCCTGGTGGCTCAGTGGCGACGAATCCGCCTGCCGGTGCAGGAGACATGGGTTTTTTGATCCCTGATCCAGGAAGATCCCACATGCCACAGGACAGCTAAGCCCGAGAGCCACACAGCCCTCGGGCCACGACTGAACTCACCACCCTAGGGCCCGTGCTCTGCAGCAAGAGACTCCACCACTGTGAGAAGCCTGCACCACCATTAGGGAGTAGCCCCCGCTTGCCACAAGTAGAGAAAAGCTTGTGCAGCACTGGAGACCCAGCACTGGAAAAGAACACAGAAAAGTTTACAAACAAACCCCTGGCAGGCTTGTGTTGCTAACACCCCAAGCTTCTGAGGCAGGGGGCTTAAGTTCGATCCCTGGTCAGGGAACTAAGATCCATGTGCATCATGGCCCGGCCTGGCCCCAGGATGCTTCTGCCTGCCGCCTGGCCCCTGGCTGTTGGTGAGCGTTTGTCTCAGTGGAGGGAGCTGGCCTGGGCCACCTCCTTCTGAACTAGCACCTACACAAAAAGTGCAAAGTGTGGAAATCCAGGATGAGGCCACATCTCAGGAGGTTCCTTGGGGACCCTGCAGAGAGAAAATGTAACAGCATCCTTCAAGCCCTGGTGGTGTCAGATGTGGAGGAAGGGACCTTGGTTATGGGCCTGGGATTCCAGGGCGTCAAGGTTCCCTGCTGGGGAAGGGGCCCTTCTCAGAACTGGACATGGGCTGGTTAACAGGCCTGGGATTCCAGGGCGTCAAGGTTCCCTGCTGGGGAAGGGGCCCTTCTCAGAACTGGACATGGGCTGGTTAACGGCAGGGTTCCTAGGGGTGCTGCTAACAAACTTTCCATTTAGATTAAGGCTCCCTGCTCCTGCGTTCCCTGAAGATAAGCCACTGAGATCTACCAGCTGCTCTCTCCTCTTTATGCTTTTGTGTAAATATTTAACATTCCCTGTAAGTGCTTCTGAACATATAAGCCAAGTGATATTTAGGAAAGTGTAAATTAAAAGGGAACCAATGTCTGGACTGGACGTGAGGAGGCCTTAGCAGGTGACCTTGGCTGGGAAAGATGCACTCCTCAGACTAAGTCGACACACGAGCAAGTTCTGTTCATGTTCTGACCACGTTCGTAAGTCCAACAAAGTTAGCCTAGCACAATCGGCTCTATAGTACTGTACAGTAATAGGTTTATAATACTTCTCACACAAATAATACCTGAAAAAACAAACACAAAAGATATAACATTTTTAATCTTACAGTACAGTTCTTTGAAAAGTACAGCAGTAGAGGACACCAGCTGGCATGCATACAGGGCCTGGCATCAAGTGAGCAGGCAGGAAGAGTTACTGACAAAGAGGGAGAGAAAGTGGGAGACGGCAGAGCTGAAGGGTCAACAATAGGAGACAGGACGAGCTGCAATTTCAGTAAAGCCTGACCATGATGGAAGGCAGGTTTGCATCTTTGAAAGTTCAAAACTTAAAGGTGTGTACATAGGGGACTTGCTCTATTTGCGTTATGGTATTATTTGTATTTACGGTAAGTGGAGGCGGAAATTGGCTGGCTAGTCCCTAAAGCCCCTTTCATTCTTAACATTTTGTGAAATGAAACACTACAAAGTATGTGCATGCATGCTGCGTCACTTCAGTCATGTCTGACACTGTGCAACCCTATGGACTGTAGCCTTCCAGACTCCTCTGTCCGTGGAATTCTCCAGGCAGGAATGCTCGAGTGGGTTGCCATGCTCTCCTCTAAGAGGTCTTCCCAACCCAGGGATCGAACTTGTACCTCTTACATCTCCTGCATTGGCAGGGGGGTTCTTTACCACTAGCACCACCTGGGAAGCCCATGAAGTATGGAAGATGCAGTAAGAGCAATAGTGCCTCCAGACTTCATTTCAAACCACATTACAAAGCTGTGGTCATCAGCATGGAATTAGTATAAAAACTGACCAATGGAACACAATAGAGAGCCCAGAAATAAATTCACATATATTTGGTCAGTTCGGTTCAGTCGCTCAGTTGTGTCTGACTCTTTGCGACCCCATGGACTGCAGTACACCAGGCTTCCCTGTCCATCACCAACTCCCAGAGCTTGCTTAAACTCATGTCCATTGAGTCGGTGATGCCATCCAACCATCTCATCCTCTGTCATCCCCTTCTCCTCCCGCCTTCAATCTTTCCCAGCATCAGGGTCTTTCCAGTGAGTCAGTTCTTCACATCAGGTGGCCAAAGTATTGGAGCTTCAGCTTCAGCATCACTCCTTCCAATGAATATTCAGGACTGATTTCCTTTAGGATTGACTGGTTTGATCTCCTTGCAGTCCAAGGGACTCGCAAGAGTCTTCTCCGACACCATAGCTCAAAAGCATCAATTCTTCAACACTCAGCTTTCTTTATGGTCCAACTCTCATATCCATACATGACTACTGGAAAAAACATAGCTGTGACTATACGGACCTTTGTCAGCAAAGTAATGTCTCTGCTTTTTAATATGCTGTCTACGTTGGTCATCGCTTTTCTTCCAAGGAGCAAGCGTCTTTTAATTTCATGGCTGCAGTCAATTAGTTTAAAACAAAAGAGCCAATACACGATGAGGAAAGGACAGTCTCTTCAGTAAATGGTGTAAGGAGAACTGGACAGCCACATGCAAAAGAATGAAATGAGACAACTATCAATAATAACACCATACACAAAAATTAACTCAAAATGGGTTGAAGACTTGAATGCAAGACCTGAAACCACAGACTCCTAGAAGTCAACGTAGGTGTTAAGCTTCTCGATACAGGTCTTGATGACTTTTTAAAATCTGACCCCAAAAGCAATAAAAATAAACAAGTAGAACTACATCAAAGTAAAAAATTCTTGCACAGCAAAGGAAACCTACCAAAAATGCAACCTACCGAATGGGAGAAAATACTTGCAAATCATGTATCTGATAAAGGGGTTAATATCCAAAATATATTTAAAAATCCATACAACTCAATGTGTGTGTGTATGTTAGTCGCTCAGTCGTGTCCGACTCTCTGTGACCCCATGGACTGGAGCCCACCAGGCTCCTTCGTCCGTGGGATTCTCCAGGCAAGAATACTGGAGTGGGCTGCCATTTCCTTCTCCAAAAAGGCTGATTAAAGAATGTAAAATGAAGATGATAACTGTACTTGGCAGCACAGTCTCAATAAAGCATCACTGGGATCTGAGGAAGTATTATACAACTCAATGGGGGGGAAATCCCATTAAAAATGGGCAGCGGACATTTTCCACGGTGCACATTTACCCAGTGCTGCCCTGAAAGATGCCCTGGATACCCCGTCTCACCAGCACCTCCCTCCTAGGACCCAGGGCATTCGGCCTGCCAGAGGGAGCTGGAAAGCCTAACCATCTGCAACTTCATCCTCTAAAAGAAGTCCCATGACCCCCTCGGCACACCCCGGCCCCGCCAGCCGCCGAGCTCCCAAGAACCAGAGGGCATCCGCCCTGCTTCTGGGCTTCCCGGGTCCAGAGGGCCAGGACGCCGGGGGCGTGGAGGGCGCGGTCGGAGGGCTGCGTCTCTCCCGTTAGTGCTCCGGATGTCCGCTCGCACCACCTCCCCAGCGGCAGCTCGGGGGTCTCTCCTTCGCGCTCTGAAGTCCCCTCGCACCTTCGCCACTTCGCTCACCTCTATCCGCAGCGGGCGCGGCTACGCAAGCTTCTCCAGCCGGTGTCCGGATCTGGGCCCGGCGGCCAGCAGGGGGCGCGCGACAGTGTTGCTGCTGCGGCTGCTGCTGCTAAGTGGCTTCAGTCGTGTCCGACTCTGTGCGACCCCATAGACGGCAGCCCACCAGGCTCCCCCATCCTTGGGATTCTCCAGGCAAGAACACTGGAGTGGGTTGCCATCTCCTTCTCCAATGCAGGAAAGTGAAAAGTGAAAATTGAAAGTGAAGTCGCTCAGTCATGTCCGACTCTTAGCGACCCCATGGACTGCAGCCCACCAGGCTCCTCCGTCCATGGGATTTTCCAGGCAAGAGTACTGGAGCAGAAAAGGGTTTTTTTGTTGTTACTGTTGTAGTTTGTTGGGTTTTTGTTTGTTTGTTGTCCCCAGATCATCTTTAAGCATCTTCCTGGTGGTCCAGTGGCTAAGATTCCGAGCTCCCAATGCAGGGAGCCTGGCTTCCATCCCTGGTCAGGAAACTGGATTCACATGCCACAGCTAAGACCTGGCACAACCAAATAAATAAATAAGAATACTTTTTAAAAGTTCCTAATGGAGGACATCGCTAAAATCTCACTGGAAATCATCTTACTAAGCCTGCTGAGGGCTGATGCAGCCTGTAAATGACAGTCTTCTGTGGAGGATATGCGTCTTCCTTGGTAAGAAGAAATGGGACCTGTTGATCCATTTCCTGTTATTAATATTTTTCCTTAAATAAAGGAACCACCGACCTGCTTCTCACTTTAGTTTCCAGCTTAGTGCTGATAGATAGCTTCTGAAAACTACAGAGAGTATATTAAACTACTTGGACAAGAGAGAGACATTCTGTATGCTAACTAGCTTGCGATGATGAAGAACCCATTTTTCCAGAGGTATTGCAACTTTCCAGGCTTTCTCCAAATGAGTCCTATTCTGCGACAGTTTGTGGGACTCAAAGCATCCTGTAATGATACAAACTTCCACCTGCTTGTTGTTCAGTGAAGGTCTGTGCGTGTGACGTCACTCGTTTGCTCCCGGGTGTTGATTTATTGCCCACAGAAGCAAGCATATGGTCTCATGCATCGAGAGCAGAGACTAGAACTTCTACACTGAGAACCACTTTATTCCAGAAACCAAATTAACTGCATTTTTGTCAGGAGATAAGCTCTTACTTGAGACTTCTCTTACACAGTCGGAGCTGAGCAGGATTGCTTCTCCTCCTGCTTTCAGGGAAGAAGTTCAGCCTCAAGATCACCTTAGATTTGGTGACACTGCATCGTTTTACCTGAATTGTCCTTATATTTAATCAGTATTGAAGGAAAGTTGAGATTTACAACATTTAAAGCAGTACATCTTGGTTACGTGTAAATGTATACATCCCATCCTTTTTGAAAAGAACTTTGTATGCATTTATAAACTCTATGTCAGATTTATATGAATGAGTTTGGGTAGTGCCGTCTTTCACGGGGCTTTGGTATGTTTGTGACATTGAATTACTTTTCCTTGGCTTTCCTTCTATCCTGCCATCTCAGGTGGACCTTTGTTAGGCTTTCCACACTGTCACAACTGGTGAATTCTGAGTAAATTATGACCTTCTGTTTGTCAAGTTAAACGTGATAGTTTCCTGGGGGCAACCGCACAACCTCTAGCAGTACTGGATTATCACTGGGGTCCTGGGGACATAGACGCTGCTCAAGTCCAGGAACAATAGTGACTGCTCCTCAAGCTCTACCTGTCCGAGAAGATTTTTGAACTTCCCACAGGCAAAGAAATCTTTTTTCCCAAAGTAAGTGAGGCACCATTTGATTCTCTTTTGCAGTGTTCAAACTTGCACTACATTATGCTGAAAAATCTGGAATAATAAGTGAGACCAATGGACTGGGTTTAGGAATGTTCAAGTCATTTTTATCTTCAATAAGAAGGAGACGGACAAGAGCTCTAGTGTTATTACAAAAGATCCAAGCCAAGTTTGTCGTTTCCAGAGGAAAGCAACAGTGAAAATGAGGGGAAACTTTTGGAGGAACTAGAATTGCAACACTGCAACTGCCTCAATTTGTATAAAACGCTGTCATTCACTAAAATGGGCCTCTCATAGATTCACATTTCCATTGAGATGAAGTGAAAAAATTGTTTTAATCTAAGGACCCTGTATGGATGTGAGAGTCGGACTGTGAAGAAAGCTGAGTGCCAAAGAATTGATGCTTTTGAACTGTCGTGTTGGAGAAGACTCTTGAGAGTCGCTTGGACTGCAAGGAGATCCAACCAGTCCATTCTGAAGGAGATCAGCCCTGGGATTTCTTTGGAAGGAATGATGCTAAAGCTGAAACTCCAGTACTTTGGCCACCTCATGCGCAGAGTTGACTCATTGGAAAAGACTCTGATGCTAGGAGGGATTGGGGGCAGGAGGAGAAGGGGACGACAGAAGATGAGATGGCTGGATGGCATCACTGACTCGATGGATGTGAGTCTGAGTGAACTCCGGGAGTTGGTGATGGACAGGGAGGCTGGTGTGCTGCGATTCATGGGGTCTCAAAGAGTCGGACACGACTGAGCTACTGAACTGAACTGAAGGACCCTGTTCTCTTCAGAAATTGAATGTAAATTGTTGTGAAGTAATAGCTGATCTTGTGGGGTTTGGAATCACATTTAACTTGGTTGAGTGTGGAGAGTATCACTCATCAGATTTGCATCCTGGCAAAAGTCATTCTTCTCCACCATTTTATTCTGTCCATCTTCTGGTAATTCAATCACTGAGATGATGTGAGAATTCAATAAAATGATGATACAGAAAGCCAGCTCAAAAATTGCTCAATAAATTTTAGTCATTTTTAAAAATATATATATTTATTTGGCTGCATTGGGTCTCAGTTGTGGCAAGCAGAATCTTTAGTTATGGCATGTGACTTCTTAGTTGCGGCATGTGGAATCTAGTTCCCTCAACAGGGATCAAACCTGAGCCCCCTGCATTGGGAGCATGGAGTCTTAGCCACTGGACCACCAGGAAAGTACCAGTTCTAGTCATTTTTATGGCAGCATGGTGAGTTTCCTGTCACTAGATACATTAAAGCATGTAAAGATGGACTGTTCATCAGAATTGTGGTAGAAAAAGAATTAATGTAGAACTTTAGATAGACAGCTTTCCTTTAAAATCCATTCTGAATCACAGATACTGCATATATTAATATAAGATGTAATCATTAATCTAAAAGTAGAATGATATATTTAAATCATATGATTGAATCAAAGGAGGTAATTCATAGTTTTTTTTTCATAGGGTTCTGTTTACTGAACACTCTACAATGTGTTCTGAGCAACATCTGCTTGTATCTTTCCTTCGGGTAAAGCAAGAGAAGGGGACATGTCCCCAGTAGAAAGAGGAGAGTCAAAAATGGGAACCAGGAGGAAGGGATTAATCACTTTTTCACATAAAATACTGATTATTCTAAAGCAGAGTTGTTGGTTTGAGACCTATCTGAGCCCCTGCAGGATGGGATTAGCACATGAACCCTGTTACACTGTTAGTTACACACTCTGCAAAGGTACCTTCAAGACCCTCCGTTGCACACAGATCCCTCTCTATAAGCGGCTTTCTCTTACGTGTATTCTGGAGGTGCCACTGACGGTAGGGTAGAGGCAGCGCTGGGAGATGATCCTGAAAAACTTAGGTGACCATCACTTACCAGCAGAGCTGGCTCACGATAGGGCCCCAATTAAAATGCTACAACTACAAACGGATCAAACTTATAAAGCACAAAATTAAAACAATCCTCCTAAGGATTCAAAAGAGGAACTGCACACTGAATATCTGACCAGCAACTGATGATGTTATCCGCGGATGAATCTGATTGGCTCTCCCAAACTGAGCCGACCCAATCCAGGAATAGAGCAATGAGTTCCTAGGTTGGTAATATTTGAGATGTGGGTGGAGGGGGGCCTTAGTCCTCACCGAGATTTTTCTGCTCCCCTGCACTTTGCCTTCTTCTGTTCTCCTGCATGGTGTGCCTTTGGTTCCCCCCAGGCTCCTGGACAGTAATTCTGCCAGTGATAGTGATGGTGCTGAGCCCTCTCCTGGCTTGGGCTGGGAACACCCGAAGTAAGTGCACACCTTGGAGGGTGAGCCGCTGTGGAGGGAGGGAGAGGGAGGGAGTTAGCTTTACCTCTGTGTCCAGGCCACATCCCTCAAAAATCAGCATCCTCTCCAGTGACTACTTATCTTTATCATGAGTGCTTGCATGCAGGCTCAGTCACTTCAGTCGTGTCCAACTCTTTGCAACCCCATGGACTGTAGCCCGCCAGGCTCCTCTATCCGTGAGATATTCTCCAAGCAGGAGTACTGGAGTGGGTTGCCATGCCCTCCTCCAGGGGATCTTCCCAACCCAAGGATCGAACTCAAGTCTCCTGCATTTCCTGCATCGCAGGCGGATTCTTTATCCATTGAGCCACCTGGGAAGCCCTATCTTTATCATCTGAATCCTCGATTCCTTCCGCAAACAAAAGGCGCCTGGATACTTGCCCTTTTTAGGAGACCTGCCCAAGGAGCCTTCATATATGTGTATATAGCCTATTTCTTCTCAACTCTCTTCTGATAAAACCTCTCCAGTCTCGCATCCCATTCCCTCAGGTTTTTGAGAGGATTTAGAAGTGATTTCCAAAATAATTCAAAATGATTATGCTGCTGCTGCTAAGTTGTTTCAGTCGTGTCCGACTCTATGCGACCCCATAGAAGGCACCCCACCAGGCTCCCCCGTCCCTGGGATTTCCCAGGCAAGAGCACTGGAGTGGGATGCCATTGCCCTCTCCAAAATGATTATGAGTAATTTCAAAATAATTCCCGTCCGTGATTCCGATTACTCTATTAAGCTATGCCAGAAAATGGGAACGATCCTCTGAAAACGTTAAGGGGATGCAAGAGGAATTAGAAAGACCTCTTCTGGAAGACACTTCTTGTGTCCTCCACAGGATCTGTGACCCTGCTTCTTCTTCCCGGTATGTGAGGATGTTCCAAGTGGCCTCCCCACTGTCTCCTCTTTTTTTCAATTGAAGTATCGTTGATTTACAATATTGGGTCAGCTTCTGGTGTACAGCACAGCAACTCAGTTATACATACGTATACATGATACGTATGTGCTGGGCTCTCCTGGCGGCTCAGACGGTAAAGAATCTGCCTGCAGCGCAAGAGATCTTGCTTTGATCCCCTGGGTCAGGAAGATCCCCTGGAGAAGGGAATAGCAACCCACTCCAGTATTCCTGCTTAGAGAATTCCATGGACAGAGAAGCCTGGCAGGCTTCAGTCCATGGGGTTTCAAAGAGTCGGACACAACAGAGCAACTAACACTTTCACTTTTTCATAGTTGATTTACAATATTGAGTTGGTTTCAGGTATACAGCACAGCAATTCAGTTACATATATATGTAGTATATATATTCTTTTATATATATAGTATATATATTCTTATAGTATAATATAAAGTATGTATATTCTTTTTCAGATTCTTTTCCCCTTTAGGTTATTACAAAATATTAAGTAGCATCCCCTGTGCTATACAGTAGGTCCTTATTGGTTATCTATTGTCTCCTTTTCTTTCTCCCTAAACCCCACGGTTTATAAGGCCTGTGTCCCTGGACTGGAGGTTCTCTGGCACAAGTTGGGGTTAGTTTTCTCTCATTTCTCCTGCGGTGTAAAGCACTCTGGAACTAAAGTGGGGATCCTCAGTACTCGGAATGACCCTGTAGTTAGGGAGCATCTAAGGGGCATTCTGTGATGCCTTAAAAAGCTCAAGAAGAACTGAAAACCTGGCACAGGCCAGTGCTTATCGTGACTATTTTGAACCTTTCTATCCTCTCAGTTTCTGCTACATCACCTCTTGATCTGGCCTGAACCCACAAGAAGAGATTCAACTAATATAGAATGCAGGTGTGTGTCTTCAGTCGCTCAGTTGTATTTGACTGTATGCGATCCTATAGACCATAGCCCACTAGGCTCCTCTGTCCAAGGGGTTCTCCAGGCAAGAATACTGGAGTGGGTTGCCATTCCCTTCTCCAGGGGATATTCCAGACCCTGGAGGGATCAAACACAGGTCTGCTGCATTGCAGGCAGATTCTTTACTGTCTGAGCCACATATTATATATATATATATATATATATATATATATATATATATATATATATAGTATTCACCTGACTTCAGTGCAAGTGTCTAGGGGGCTTTTCCTGAGAAAGTGACATCCAATAAATGATGAGAAGAAAACAATCATGAGAAAGATCTGAGGGACAAATACTCCAGGGACCAAGGGAAAGGTAGAAATGTGGGAAGATGTTTGCTGCATTTAAGGGACAGAAAGAAGGTTCGAGCAGCTGAAACAGATAAAGCAGGTGGGGGAGTGGAACAAGGTGAGGTTGGAGAGAAAGTCAGGAGCCAAATCACGTTAGGCCCCAATGGCCATGATGAGAAATTTGGCTTTTATTTATAGAGATACATGAAGCTACTAAGGGAAGTTACAAAGTGAGTCCATTTGTATATTTTTTTAATATTTATTTAGTTATTTGGCTGCACTGGATCTTAGTTGTGGCACGCGGGATCTTCGATCTTCATTGTGGCATGCAGATCAGTAGTTGTAGCATGCACGATCTTTTTTTTTTTAGTGGCAGCATGTGGGATTTTAGCTGTGGCACGTGGGATCTAGTTCTCTAACCAAGGAGTGAATGCTGGCCCTGTGCACGGGAAGCTCAGAGTCTTAGCCACTGAACTACTGTCCTATATATATATTTTTTTTAATAATTCTAGCTACCACATGGCAATTAGATTGCAGGGGTTCATGCATCCCAATGTTGCATCCCACAGAACATGCATCCCAATGTTCATTCACTGCAGCATTATTTACAATACCCAAAATGTGGAAGCAACTTAAGTGTCCATTGACAGATGAATGGATAAAAATGTGGTACATATACAATGGAATATGACTCAGTCATAAAAAAATGAATGAAATTCTGCCATTTGCAACAATATGGATGGACCTAGAGAGTATTAAGATTAGTGGAATAAGTCAGACAGAAAAAGTCGAATACTCTGTTATCACTTATAAGTGGAATCTAAAACATAAAGCAAACAAATGTATATGACAAAACAGAAACAGACACACAAGGTGTGAACTAGAGGCTACCAGTGGGGAACCGGAAGGCAGGAAGAACGAGACAAGGGTATGGTATTAAGAGAGGCAAGTACTATGTATAAAATAAATAAGCAACAAAGACTTATAGTACAGCACAGAAATATAGCCATTATCTTGTAATAACTTTAAATGGAGTATAATCTATAAAAGTATTGAATCACTGTGTTGTACACCTGGAACTGATATAATATTGTAAATCAACGATACTGCAATTTAAGAAAAGACCCCAAAATTAAAAAACATATACAATCATATGGTATGTATGTGTATATTTGTATCTCTGTATCTTTACACACAGTGAAGCTACAGAACCATGTGTAACCAGTAAGAGCTCTGAGACCCAGTTGACCCTTTCCATCAGCAGGTCAGAATTGCCAAATGAATCTTGGCACCAAATGTTTAGAAAATCTGGCTTTCTGAGCTGTCCAGACTTGGAAAAGGAATGGTGGACCAGTCCTGGGCTTACGATTTTAATCTCCTATAACCCATCAATAGTTTTCATCACATTTAGCATAAAGTCAAAATCCTAATATTGCCTACAAGCGCCTGGTTCCATGTAATTTCTCCAGTCTCATCTTTTAGCCCCCTTTCTCTCACTTTTTTTGTGCTTCAGTGAACTGTCTTCTTGAGGAAGTTCATCAGTTCTTTCAGCTTTTCCACACTTCTACTTCTTTTCCACATTTCTACTTAAAATGTGTCTCTCTTTTTCCCCTAAACTCACACACTCTTCCTCGAGCTCTCAGCCACTTCCCTACTAAGTGTCTTCAGAGACCATGCCTCTGAGCTCTAACCTAACTTAGGTCCTCCCATCATTCACAGATCCCCCCCTGTTATCCTGACATTTCTCATTCCCGTATAAATTGCTGTGCATTTGGCTTCCGTCCATCATTTTCACTAAATTTCAAGCTCCACGAATAGAGGGACGGTGCCCGTTTTCCCCTTCCTGGTATCTCAGAGGCAGCGAGGGTTTGGCAGGCGGGCAGTCCTGACCACGCGCTCACAAGAGCAAGGGGGCAGCCGTGTTGAGGCAGAGGTCGTGGGGAGACTCAGCGCTGGTGTCTCTGCGGTGGAGGGTCCCAGGAGGAGGCGGTGGTGGGGACCCCGACCAGGCCACATTTGGCGACGCCAGGCGAGCCTGGTGGCCAAGAGGAGCCCGATTGGCTCAGGGGCAGAGCTCCTCTTCCCTGCGCGGCTGGCGGGGGAGGACGGACCCGGGCTCCGAGGGCCCGGGGGGAGCCCTTGGAGGTCCCCGCTGCCCCGCGGCGCCGGGCGCCCGGTGACCAGGGCACTTCCCTCCCCACAGCACTCTTCATGGTGCAGGGCAAGTCCGAGTGTCACTTCTCCAACGGCACGCAGCAGGTGCGCTTCCTGGACAGGTACATCTACAACCTCGAGGAGCAGGTGCGCTTCGACAGCCTCGTGGGCGAGTACCGGGCGCGGACCGAGATGGGGCGGCCGGCGGCCGAGCGCTGGAACCGCTGGCCCCAGGCACTGCAGCGGGCCCGCGCCGCCGTGCACGCCTTCTGCGCCAACAACTACGAGTTCTTTGCGAGCCGCACGGTGCAGAGAAGAGGTGAGCCGGGGTGGGGGTGAGAGGTCAGTGCAGGGGAGGGGAGTGTGAGACCGACGGAGACAGAGACGGAGAGACAGAGAGAGACGGAGATAGAGAGACAGAGGTGGAGATAGAGAGACAGACACAGAGAGAGATGGAGAGACAGAGACAGAGAGACACAGAGAGAAAGAGACAGAGACACAGACAGATGGAGAGACAGACAGAGAGACAGAGAGACAGAGATGGAGAGACAGAGACAGACAGGCAGAGATAGAGACACAGAGAGACAGAGAGAGACGGAGCTAGGCTGAGTCCAGTGAGTGAGTAGGATTGGGGAGGACAGTGCAGGCTACGGGGGTCCCCGTGTGAGAGCCTGCTGTCAGAAAGCTAGTGTGCGGTTTTGTCAGTATGCGGTGGGCGGAGAGAGGGTGTGTGGTGGGGAGTGGACCGGGGTCTGAGACTGGGAGAGAGGGGCGAGGTGGGAAGACAGATGTGGGGGACCGGGGTCTGGGCCTCCTGCCGTCCAGGGAGGGCTGGGGCTGGGGTGGAGGGGAAGGCTGGCTGAAGTGGGGGCAGAGATTCGGGAAGGGGCCTACAGGTGTCCGTGGTTTGGGGGAGGTTTGGGGGAGCTGAGGAATGTAAAAGGACTGTGAGCCTGTGAGAAGAGCTCCATCTGCTCTGGGCACACCCCTCACTGCAGAACCCTCCGCAGTAAGTGTGCTGGCGTTTGTGTGCAGGAGTGTTGCATTGAGAATAAATTTGTGGGCGCACTAATTTCTAGGGGTGCAGTGGAGAGGAACCTCCCACACCCCTCTGACCTTTCTGAAGCTGCTTTTAGTTCTAAATTTCCGACTACTTTTTTGCTTTCTTGGTATGTACATGTTTACATATTTGAAATGATTGTGAAGCCAACTTTCGGATATAACTTTGTTATTTAATATTAACATATAATATTACCATGTTTATAATGCTAATAGTACTTAGGTAGTTACATATTAACCCTTTGTATGGTTGTAAACAATTTATCTGGCACTCCCCATTGTAAATTTTATTTTCCATATTGCCATTTAGTTGGAAATTTATCTTATTGTTTTTAACTTATATTTCTTTTATTTCTAAAGTTCTCTTTTATCACATTTTTTTTTTTTTGCCAGTTGTAATGACTGCTCCAAACACTATCTATTAATCTGTTATTGCTGGGGTCCATGTGTTTTTCTCAGTAATTTTATGGCTTCTCTATGCAGTAAGATTATTAACATTTTGAGTCAACATTTTCTCCAGTTTGCAGTTTCTATTAGATTCTGTTTAATATTTTCCATGTTAAGAGTTTAACAGTTTTTATTTACTGAAATAGAAACAGCAAAATTGTGACTAATGGTTTACCGTCGATCTTAAATCTACTATTTTGTGGTTCTGTACAAATGCATCCCCCACTTCTCCTTTCTTTTAAAATAATTGTATTTACCTAGGGCCTGATAGTGTTAGAGAAGGAAATGGCAACCCACTCCAGTACTCTTGCCTGGAAAATTCCATGGACTGAGGAGCCTGGTGGGCTACAGTCCACGGGGTCGCAAAGAGTCGGACACGACTGAGCAGCTTCACTTTCACTTTGATAGTGTTAGAGGTTGTTTCAGATATTGAGTCCCAGGCCATACTCTGACCACAGATGTCAGTTTAGAAGGAAAGAGAATTCTAAAATGATAACAATTCCAAAAATTGTTGTATTCAGTCACTCAGTCATGTCCAACTCTTTGTGACCCTCTGGACTGCTGCACACCAGGCTTCTCTGTCCTTCACCGTCTCCCAGAGTTTGCTCAAACTCATGTCCATTGAGTCAATGATGCTGTCCAACCATCTCATCCTCTGTCACCTCCTTCTCCTGGCTTCAGTCTTTCCCAGCATCAGCATCTTTTCCAACAAGCCAACTGTTCGCATCAGGTGGCCAAAGTATTGGAGCTTCAGCTTCAGCATCAGTCCTTCCAATGAGAATTCAGGGTTGATTTCTTTTAGGATGGACTGGTTTGATCCCCTTGCTCTCCAAGGAGTCTCAAGAGTCTTTTTTAGCACCACAGTTTGGAGCTGTTTCTCTGCTCTTCCTCAGTAGCATACTGGACACCTTCTGACCTGGGGGGCTCATCTTTCAATGTCATTCTTTCTGACTTTTCATACTGTTCATGGGGTTCTCAAGGCAAGAATGCTGAACTGGTTTGCCATTCTCCAGTGGACCATGTTTTGTCAGGACTCCACCATGGCCCATCTGTCTTGGGTGGCCTTGCACGGCATGGCTCACAGTTTCATTGGCTTACACAGGCTGAGATCCATGTGATCATTTTGGTTAGTTTTCTGAGTTTATAGTTTTCATTCTGTCTGAGTTCTGATGCATGGCAATAAGAGGCTTGTGCAAGCTCCCTGATAGGAGAGACTGGCTGTGGGGAAAACTGGGTCTTGCTCTGATGGGTAGGGTCACGCTCAGTAAGTCTTTAATCCACTTTTCTGCTAATGGCTGGGGCTATGCTCGCTCCCTGAGGCAACCCAGTCCTGGACTCTGCAGTCTCTGAGCTAGGGCTATCGGCTCCAAGGATAGGGCTAATGGACATAAACCTCCTCCAAGTGGATGTAAGCCACACACCACGCCTCCCGGGACTGCTGCTGCCAGAGCCCCTGCCCCCGTGGGAGGCCACTGCTGACCTGTGCCTCTGCAGGAGACCCTCAAACACTCACAGGCAGGGCTGGCTCAGTGTCTTGTGGGGTCCCTGCTCCTTTCCCTGGGTCCTGGTGTGGACAAGTTTTGTTTGTACCCTCCAAGAGCCTCTTGATTGAGCCCCTCCTACCATCTCGTTGTGGCTTCTCCTTTGTCCTTGGACATGGGATATCTTTTCTTTGGTGGGTTCCAACATCCTGCTGTCAATAGCCTTGTTCAGCCGCTAGTTGCGATTTTGGTGTTCTCGCAGGAAAAGATGAGCTCACGCCCTTCTACTCTGCCATTTGTATAATGTCAGACAGCTGTAATCAGGTCAGACTACTATAATAAACTACCATAAACTGTTTTATGTTAAAAATGACATAAGTGTATTTCTCACAGCTTTAAAGAAGAATAAGTCGAAAATCAAGGCACAGGCGGATTCAGTGTCTGATGAGATCCCACTGTGACTTTTTTTGAAAAAAGGGAGACAAAGGGAGAGATTAATCAGCTGAGTATAAAGCTATAACAACTTTTAAAATGATGAACTCTCCATGTTGCTTTTCCTGTGCAGGACTCATGTTTTCCTTGAGACACCCCCCATGGAGAATGACCTCTGTAGTCCATCTCTGCTGCTCAGGGGAAGAACAGGTTCCATGCAGCTCTACATCTCTACCAACCCCACTGCTGCTCTCTCATTTATCCTGAAGCTTTGAATTGTATTTTCTTTCATAGTAAAAAAAAAAAAAACAAAATTCAACCTGTAACTAACATATATTGAGCACTAAGTTCCAGCCTTTCTTTGGCCACTCCACACAACCTGTGGGACTTTAATTCCTCAATCAGGGGTTGAACCAGCCCCTTGGCAGGGAGAGTGCAGAGTCCTAACCACTGGACCACCCAGGAATTCCTCCAGCTGTTTCTTAACATAGTTTAGGTCTATCAAGTCTTTTTTTAAAATATGATGGTCAATATTTTTTATTGAAGTATAGTTGATTTACAGTGTTGTGTTAATCTCTGCTGTACAGCAAAGTGATTCAGTTACAAACATTCTTCTTTTAATACTCTTTTCCATTATGCTTTATTATAGGATACTGAATCTAGTTATCTGTGCTATACAGTGGGACCGTGTTGTTTATCTGTTCTGTATATAATAACTTTCATCTACCAACCCCAGACTCCCGCTCCATCCCTCCCCCAAGCCCGTCCCCCTTGGCAACTACAGGTCTGTTCTCTGTGTCCATGTGTCTGTTTCGTAAATAAGTTCATTGTGTCGTATTTTAGATTCCACACATAAGTGACAGCATGTGGTATCTGTCCTTCTCTTTCTGACTGACTTGACTTAGTATGATCATCTCTAGGGGCATCTGTGTTGCTGTAAATGGCATTATTTTGTTCTTTTTTATGGCTGAGTGGTAGTCCATCTTGGAGAAGGCAATGGCACCCCACTCCAGTACTCTTGCCTGGAGAATCCCATGGACAGAGGAGCCTGGTAGGCTGCAGTCCATGGGGTTGTTACGAGTCAGACACAACTGAGCGACTTCACTTTCACTTTTCCCTTTCATGCATTGGAGAAGGAAATAGCAACCCACTCCAGTGTTCTTGCCTGGAGAATCCCAGGGATGGGGGAGCCTGGTGGGCTGCCATCTATGGGGTCGCACAGAGTCGGACATGACTGAGGTGACTTAGCAGCAGTAGTCCATCTTTTTTTTAATATAAATTTATTTATTTTAATTGGAGGCTAATTACTTTACAATATTGTATTGGTTTTGCCATACATTGACTTGAATCCGCCATGGGTGTACATGTGTTCCCCATCCTGAACCCCCCTCCCACCTCCTTCCCCATCCCATCTCACTGGGTCATCCCAATGTACCAGCCCCAAGCATCCTGTATCATGCATTGAACCTGGACTGGTGATTCATTTCACATATGATATTATACATGTTTCAATGCCATTCTCCCAAATCATCCCACCCTCGCCCTCTCCCACGGAGTCCAAAAGACTGTTCTATACATCTGTGTCTCTTTTGCTGTCTTGCATACAGGGTTATCATTACCATCTTTCTAAATTCCGTATATATGCATTAGTATACTGTATTAGTGTTTTTCTTTCTGGCTTACTTCACTCTGTATAATGGGCTCCAGTTTCATCCACCTCATTAGAACTGATTCAAATGTATTCTTTTTAATGGCTGAGTAATACTCCATCGTGTATATGTACCACAGCTTTCTTATCCATTCGTCTGCTGATGGACATCTAGGTTGCTTCCATGTCCTGGCTATTATAAACAGTGCTGCGATGAACATTGGGGTACACGTGTCTCTTTCAATTCTGGTTTCCTCGGTGTGTATGCCCAGCAGTGGGATTGCTGGGTCATAAGGCAGTTCTATTTCCAGTTTTTTAAGGAATCTCCACACTGTTCTCCATAGTGGCTGTACTAGTTTGCATTCCCACCAACAGTGTAAGAGGGTTCCTTTTTCTCCACACCCTCTCCAGCATTTATTGCTTGTAGACTTTGGATAGCAGCCATTCTGACTGGCGTGAAATGGTACCTCATTGTGGTTTTGATTTGCATTTCTCTGATAACGAGTGATGTTGAGCATCTCTTCATGTGTTTTTTAGCCATCTGTATGTCTTCTTTGGAGAACTGTCTATTTAGTTCTTTAGCCCATTTTTTGATTGGGTCGTTTATTTTTCTGGAATTGAGCTGTAGGAGTTGCTTGTATATTTTTTAGATTAATTCTTTGTCCATTGCTTCATTTGCTATTATTTTCTCCCATTCTGAAGGCTGTCTTTTCACCTTGCTTATAGTTTCCTTTGTTGTGCAGAAGCTTTTAATTTTAATTAGGTCCCATTTGTTTATTTTTGCTTTTATTTCCAATATTCTGGGAGGTGGGTCATAGAGGATCCTGCTGTGATTTATGTCAGAGAGTGTTTTGCCTATGTTCTCCTCTAGGAGTTTTATAGTTTCTGGTCATATGTTTAGATCTTTAATCCATTTTGAGCTTATTTTTGTGTATGGTGTTAGAAAGTGTTCTACTTTCATTCTTTTACAAGTGGTTGACCAGTTTTCCCAGCACCACTTGTTAAAGAGATTGTCTTTTCTCCACTGTATATTCTTGCCTCCTTTGTCAAAGATAAGGTGTCCATAAGTGTGTGGATTTATCTCTGGGCTTTCTATTTTGTTCCATTAAACTATATTTCTGTCTTTGTGCTGGTACCATACTGTCTTGATGACTGTGGCTTTGTAATAGAGCCTGAAGTCAGGCAGGTTGATTCCTCCAGTTCCATTCTTCTTTCTCAAGATTGCTTTGGCTATTTGAGGTTTTTTGTATTTCCATACAAATTGTGAAATTATTTGTTCTAGCTCTATGAAAAATACCATTGGTAGCTTGATAGGGATTGCATTGAATCTATAGATTGCTTTGGGTAGTATACTCATTTTCACTATATTGATTCTTCTGATCCATGAACACGGTATATTTCTCCATCTATTAGTGTCCTCTTTGATTTCTTTCGCCAGTGTTTTATAGTTTTCTATATATAGCCCATCTTATATATGACTCATCTAACTCAAAGAGGTAAGTTTGTTTCATTATCCTCCTTAGAGATAAGAAAGTTGAAGCACAAAGTAATTTAAAAGCTCTTCCAGAATTAACCAGATAGAAGCAGAGCCTGGATTTGAACCCAGGGAGCCTAGTTACAGAAATCACACTTTTAATAAATATAACCTGTGTCCTGCAAAAAGTGTAAATACTGCAGTTCAACAATAAGTAACTCCTTCAAGTTATGAAAAGAAATCCCACAATTTTCCTCAACATCTCTCAACTCTAATAGGGGTTGGAGGTTTTAGGGTTAAATTCAAGCATGATTCATGGCACCATGTCCTCTGAAGCCACATGGGAAGCCTGGCCTGTCCAAGGCTGCAGTCTGGTCAGGAGACTTAGTCTGTCTCCCACACTAACCCCCGCTGCGTTTTCTCTCCTAGTTCAGCCTACCGTGACTGTGTATCCTGTAAAGAGTCGGCCCCTATGGCACCACAACCTCCTGGTCTGCTCTGTGAATGGTTTCTACCCAGGCCACATTGAGGTCAGGTGGTTCCGGAACGGCCAGGAAGAGGAGGCCGGGGTGGTCTCCACAGGCCTGATACCTAATGGAGACTGGACCTTCCAGATCATGGTGATGCTTGAAATAGTTCCTCAGGGTGGAGAGGTCTATGCCTGCCACGTGGAGCACCCCAGCCGGATGAGCCCTTTCACAGTGGAATGGAGTGAGGAGCTCTCCGATCTCATAAGTTTCTCAGCCACCACGGAGGGGGCCCGCTTACCCCCGAGTGTCAGGATTCTCCTCTCCCCACACAAGTGTCCATGGGCTCCATGTTCTCTTCTCCTTCAGCTGAGGTTGTTGGGGTTGCCCTGTGACGTCCTGTGATGGAGATCCTCTGAGAGTTTGCAGATATCCCATGATGGTTTCTGTAAATGCCTGGGCCCCCTTGGGAGCCAGTTCTGCTCAACAAGCAGAGAAGATGACATCTCTCTTTGAGCCTCCTGTGACCTCCCAGGTCATGGTCACTCTTCAGTCCTGGGCACCAGCCCCCTGTGTCAAGTTGGGCTTGTGCTTCAGACACTCTTACCCTGAGTTGTTCACTGTGATCTGAGAAGGGGCACACCCACTCCAAGGACCAAGTTCAGTCCCAGCTCTGCCTTTTATTAGCTCTGTCAGCCAAGACAGACTTCCCCACCTCATCCAGTCCCGGGCACACATCCATCAGATGTTGAAGATATGTGGCCTTCTATCAGGGCTGGGATACTTAAATGAGTCACTGCCCAAACCTTGTAGCAACTCAGCTTGAATTTTCATCTCTTTTCTAGGAATGGCCATTTATTTCAGTTTTTTCAGAGCAGGCTTCTTCCCCCCAGTTTCAATTAGAGAAGTTGGATTTGGGATAAAAATCACTCAGAAACTGGCTTCTTTTCTCAGGGGCACAGAACGAATCTTCGCAAGAAAAGATGCTGAGTGGAATCGGGGCCTGTGTTCTGGGTCTGCTCTTCCTTGGGATGGGGCTGCTCTTCTACATCAGGAGGTAAGGGACCTGTTGGCAGCTGAGACGCCCCACAGATTGTTTGGAGGAAGAAATATGGCTTTATTCAGTTAAGTTCTCTGAATACAACCTTTGCCTAGTTGATTTCAACTTTCCTAGAAGTCCAGAAAGTACCTATGGGTGAAATATAAGAGGTGATGGCCTGTAGAGATAAGAGAAGGGTTAGCATGCATGGAGATCTCAGATGGAAATCCTGGAGCAAATGCAAGAAGAGACACTAAGGCTGATGAAATGGTGCTAGATTTGTGTGATGGAAGCTTCCTAGGTCATATGCATTCCAGGGTCTGCTCCCCTCTCCACCCTGGTATTCAGTGATGCAAGAAATCTCAGGGGGTGGTCAGGGGCTGAGACACAGTATCCTGGGAATATGCCTCCTCCCTCTCCTTTCCTAGGAGACACTGGGCTTCATCCTCTTTTAGAGAGAGGTTTGGTCTCCTAGGAACAGTGGTGGTGATGACAAGTGAGGCGACAGACAAAATGAGAAAGACTGAAATCTGATTAGGCAGTTTGCAGTAAAGTTTTGCACAGTTAATAAGAGAACAGACTTGTGTTTGCCAAGGGGGAGGGGGTGGAGAAGAGAGAGATTGGGAGTCTGGGATTGGCAGATGCCAACTATTATATACAGGATGGATAAACACCAAGGTCCTACTGTACAGCACAGGAAACTCTATATCCTGAGATAAACCGTAATGGAAAAGAACATTTGTAAAATGTATGTATGTGGAGTTTTCCCTGGTGCTCCAGTGGTTAAGAAGCCACCTCCCAATGCAGGGGACACAGGTTCAATCCAGGGTTGGGGAACTAAGATGCCACCTGCCACAGGGCTAATAAGCTTGTATGCCACAGCTACTGTGTCAATGCACCCTAGAGCCTGTGCTCCAACAGGAGAAACCACCACAGTGAGAAGCCCACCAGCCACAACTAGAGAAAGCCTGTGCCCCGCAACGAAGATCCAGTGCAACCATAAATAAATGAAAAGTAAAATTTAAATGTGTATATGTGTATAACTGGGTCACTTTGCTGTACAGCAGAAATGAAAACAACACTGTAAATCAACTATAGTTCAATAAAATTAACAAATAAAGACTGCCAGGCCAGCAGCCACCAAAGGGGCATCTCTTCGATTAAAAGCTCTAAAAATAATAAAATAAGTGGCCTGTGGCCTGAGGTAGCTGTGGTTCAGGGAGGCTTAAGACTGATTTCCGCCTTCTTACTGCAGAGCTCTCAGGGGAGGCCCCCAGAAAGGGGGGAAGAAGCAGCGTGAAGCAGTGATATGGAAACAGCCCTTTCCTCTGTCCCCTGCAGGTCCCCTGAGCTGGAGCAGAGACCATGACACTTGGACGAGAACCTTCTGTCCCAGCTTTTTCACAGCTTGAAAAGGTTTCCTACTTCAGACCGTGGGCCTCTTATTTTATTACTTTTAGAGCTTTTAATCGAAGAGATGCCCCTCTGGTGGCTGCTGGCCTGGCAGTCTTTATTTGTTAATTTTATTGAAATATGGTTGATTTCAGTGTTGTTTTCATTTCTGCTGTACAGCGTTCACTCCTCACAACGAGAGCACTTTCTCAGGATCTAATTTGCTCTGGGTTGAATGACCCTGCAGAAAAGTGCTGGGTGGCTTCTTCGGCCCCTACTCTGCTGCACCCAGAAGTCTCCAAGATTGATCCCAGTACCTTATCTTCATTCTTTCCTGGTCCTCTTTGTTCTCTGCCCCTGCTGCCTCCATCCGTCCACATTTCTTTATATGTATTTTTTTGAAATACAAGAGAGTGGAATCTTCGTACAGATTAGACAGGCATGGTGTGTATTCATGATAGCATTAAGTCGGAAGTCAGTTTCAACTGCTCATTGATCTCATTCCTCTAATTAAGTTCCTTTAAGTTTAGAAAGGAACAGAAATGGGCAAAAGGGGAAGGAGCCAAAGAGCTACTTTCCAAAAGCAACAAATTTGAGTAAGGTGATACATAGAAGCAGAAAATTACAACTCTGTAATCAGAACAGAGTTTTTAACATTTTCTTATAGCATAAAGATTAAAGAGGGGAAAGGCAGAAAAATAACTATAGCCCCTTTTGTGTTGTGTTTATTCAACTTGGGAATAAACACAACACAAAAGGCGCTCTTTTGAGACAAAAAATACAAAAAGGGAAGGGAAAAAGTACAGAAGCCGAATAGGTAAATGAAGATAAAATGCTATCAGCAGGAAAAAAGACTATTTTATCTACGATATGTTTTATATGAACTTCATGGTGGCCACAAAACATAAATCTAGAACAGAGATATAAAACATTAAAAAAAAAGGGAACTGAAGAAGACATACTGTAAAGCCACCAAGTTAAAATGGCAGATAGAAACACAAGGAAAAAGGAAGCAATAGAGATCAGAAAACAAAAGATAAAATAACAGTACTGTGTCCTCATCTATCAATAATCACCCTAAATGAAAATAAGTTGAATCAGCCAATCAAAACACACCACTGGTAACCACTTCTCTGTTCATTGTATCTAAGCATTTATTTTTGTTTGATATGTTTTATTTATTTTGTTTTGCTTGTTTTTGCATTCCACGTATTATGAGTAAAGTCGTACAATATATATCTTTCTCTATCTGACTTATTTTACTTGGCGTCATACCCTCGAGGTCCATCCATGTGGTTGCAAATGGAAAGACTTCACCTTTTTTACGGCTGATAGCACTCCATTGTATAAATATATATATATACCACATACCACTTCTTGTTTTAATCCATTCATCTGTTGGTGGGCACTTAGGTTGTTTCCATATTTTGGCTATTGCAAATATTAGTGTGATAAACATGTGGATGCATATATCTTTTTGAGTTAGTGTTTGCATAGTCTTTGGAGGAGGGTGAGATGGGTAAAGGGGATCAACTGTATGAAGGTGAATGGAAACTAAATTTCTGGCATGCTCTAGTGTACACAGAAGTAGAAATATAAGGTTTTAATGCAAAACTTATATAGTGCTATAAATTAATGTTCATTTCAGTTCAGTTGCTCAGTCATGTCCGATTCTTTGTGACCCCGTGGACTGCAGCATGCCAGGCTTCCCTGTCCATCAGCAACTCCCGGAGCTTACTCAAACTCATGTCCATAGAGTCGGTGATGCCATCCAACCATCCCATCCTCTGTTATCCCCCTCTCCTCCTAAATTAATGTTACCTCAATAAAAAATAAATTTAAAACAAGAAAAAAAATAAATTTAAAACAAGAAAAAAAATCTATAATTTACTAAAACATTAAATTTTACCTGTAGAAAGAATGAAATTTGTGGTAAGCTAATTACACCTCAGGAGATTTGTTAGAATAATCTTTTTTTTTTTTTTTTAAGAAAAAGAGTCTACCTAAGCAAGACAGAAGACCTAGAAGACATAAATAAAAATATGTCTTTGAATAAAAATTAAAAATATATTTGCATGGATAAAATAAGTTTTAAAGAAATAAAGCTCAGGAAAACTTTGTAACACATAAGGCTGACAATTGGATTAACTTTCTTATCATCTAAAATTGCCAACAAATCTATAAATAAATAAACAAAAATAAACAACAGAAAATTGGTCAAAGATCTAGACTATTTACAGATGATAATATACCAAAGGCCATTTTTTATAATCTTGAATGACAAATAACCCAATAGCCTGCATACCAGAGACATCTGTGATTGTTCTATTACTTGAATAGTCCAGCGGTTTTGTTTTTGTTTTTTTTTTTCAATGTTTACAATTATCCAGTTTTAGAAAAGAGAGACTTTAATGCCTGGTTACTTGTTTTATGCTGTAATCTAGTTTATTTTATGTAAAATGTATATTGAATGCTTTCCTTTTTTATACCTGCCTTAAATAATTTGGCAATCAGAATTAAAAAGGTTTTTTTCATATATTAAAAAAAGATATTTACTGAAACACACCAATAATCAAAAACATATAAATTCAGATAGTGATATGATGAAATATTTCTCCCCTAAATTGGCAAATGTTGTAGTCTGGTTTTGTAAATAAAGGATTTAGAAGATTCTGTGAGAATGGATTGTCTCATATATTATTAGTAACATCATGAACTTGGTTGTATCTATGGCTCAGATGATAAAGAATATGCCTGCAATGCAGGAGTCCTGGATTCAATCTCTGGGTCAGGAAGATACCCTGGAGAAGGGAATGGCAACCCACTCCAGAAATCTTGCCTGGAAAATTCCATGGACAGAGGGATTTGGCAGCCTACAGTCCCTGGGGTCGCAAAAAGTCAGACACAGCTGAGCAGTTAACACAGTCATTAAAATTAAGAGTGCAAATGTTGCATGTTTGACAACAACAATAAAATCCGCATCTATATATCTGCTATGTTCTGAATGTTTGTGCCTCTACAAAATGTGTCTGTTGAAACCTGATCCTTAATGTGATGGTATTAGGAAGTGGAGCCTTTGGGGGTGATTAGGTCTTGAAAGTTGAGCCCCTATCAGTTCAGTTCAGTTCAGTTGCTCAGTCATGTCCGACTATTTGCAACCCCATGAATTGCATCACGCCAGGCCTCCCTGTCCATCACCAACTCCCGGAGTTCACTCAAACTCATGTCCATGGAGTCAGTGATGCCATCCAGCCATCTCATCCTCTGTCGTCCCCTTCTCCTCCTGCCCCCAATCCCTCCCAGCATCAGAGTTGTTTCCAGTGAGTCAACTCTTCGCATGAGGTGGCCAAAGTACTGGAGTTTCTGCTTCAGCATCATTCCTTCCAAAGAACACCCAGGACTTATTTCCTTTAGAATGGACTGGTTGGATCTCCTTGCAGTCCAAGGGACTCTCAAGAGTCTTCTCCAACACCACAGTTCAAAAGCATCAATTCTTTGGTGCTCAGCTTTCTTCACAGTACAACTCTCATATCCATACATGACTACTGGAAAAACCATAGCCTTGACTAGATGGACCTTTGTTGGCAAGGTAATGTCTCTGCTTTTGAATATGCTATCTAGGTTGGTCATAACTTTTCTTCCAAGGAGTAAGCGTCTTTTAATTTCACGGCTGCAATCACCATCTGCAGTGATTTTGGAGCCCCAAAAAATAAAGTCTGACACTGTTTCCACTGTTTCCCCATCTATTTCCCATGAACTGTTGGGACCAGATGCCATGATCTTTGTTTTCTGAATATTGAGCTTTAAGCCAACTTTTTCACTCTCCTCTCTCACTTTCATCAAGAGGCTTTTTAGTTCCTTTTCACTTTCTGCCATAAGAGTGGTGTCATCTGCATATCTGAGGTTATTGATATTTCTCCCGGCAGTCTTGATTCCAGCTTTTGCTTCTTCCAGCCCAGCGTTTCTCATGATATACTCTGCATAGAAGTTAAATAAGCAGGGTGACAATATACAGCCTTGACGTACTCCTTTTTCTATTTGGAACCAGCCTGTTGTTCCATGTCCAGTTCTAACTGTTGCTTCCTGACCTGCATATAGGTTTCTCAAGAGGCAGGTCAGGTGGTCTGGTATTCCCATCTCTTTCAGAATTTTCCAGAGTTTGTTGTGGTCCACACAGTCAAAGGCTTTGGCATAGTCAATAAAGCAGAAATAGATGTTTTTCTGGAACTCTCTTGTTTTTTCAATGATCCAGCACATGTTGGCAATTGGATCTCTGGTTCCTCTGCCTATGACATTAATGCCCTTATAAAGGACCAAAGAGACCAGGGTCTTCCCTTCCCACCACCATATGAGGCTACAAGTGAGATGTTGGCAGTTTGCAAACCCAGAAGAGGTTTCTCACCAGCACTTGACCTTGCTGGCACCCTGAACTCAGATTTCCCAGCCTCCAGAACAGTGAGATATAAAATTCTGCTATTTATAAGCTATCCCACTTATAGTATTTGGTTCTGGTGGCCTGAAGGAACTAAGACAATATCTGTCTTAAAGGAACAATCCTACGTGAGTCTAAAGAAACCTCTACTCGAATGTTTGTTGCACCAGGGTTTGGAGTAATAAAATTATTTCAAAATTCTAAGAGAGAAACTTATAATCTTGTCTTGATTATAAATATTCTGTATGTTAAAAAATTATAAAATATGTTAAATACTGGTGTATACCCCTTTGGGTAGTCAGATAATCCCAGATTTCCATCCTAGTTAAAAACATTCTAAATAAATTCTCACATATGTGCCCAAGATGACATATTAAAAATGCCATTGAAGAGAAAAGAACAAGTCTTAATTTCCAGAGAAAGAACAGATGAATTGTGGTATAGCCATGCAAAGGGATAATATGCCAAGTGTTAAGTGAATGAAGGTAAGACTGGCCAGCCTGGATAGCAAAAAAAAAAAAAATCATAAAGTACAAAAGCCCCAGCAACCCTGAGAAAGAACAAAACCAGAGGTATCACACTTCCTGATTTCAAACTATAGTAAAAAGTTATAGTAATAAAAACAGTATAGCCTGACATTTAAATGGATACACAGACCATTGAATAGAATAGAGAGCCCGGAATTAAACCCTTGGATGTACAGTCAACTAATATTTGACAAGGGAGCCAAAAATATCTGATGGGAAAGAATAGTGTCTTTAAGAAAACATGCTGTGTAAACTGGAGTAACACACCAAGAAAAGTAGAAGAAAGGAAATGATGACAGTAAGAGAGGGAATAAATAGAATGGAGAATAGATGTATAGAGACTTCCCTGGTGGTCCAGTGGTTAAGACTCCAAGCTTCCAATGCAGGGGCACAGGTTCAGTCCCAGGTCATGGAACTAAGATCCTACATGCCATCTGGTGCAGCAAAAAAAAAAAAAAAAAAAAAAATTGATTCTTATTTGATAGCAATAAAGAGTTTGCAGTTAATTTTTTTTAATTTTATTTTATTTTTAAACTTTACATAATTGTATTAGTTTTGCCAAACATCAAAATGAATCCACCACAGGTATACATGTGTTCCCCATCCTGAACCCTCCTCCCGCCCCCCCACCCATACCATCCCTCTGGGTTGTCCCAGTGCACCAGCCCCAAGCATCCAGTATCGTGCATTGAACCTGGACTGGCAACTCGTTTCATACATGATATTTTACATGTTTCAATGCAGTTAATTTTAAAAGAAAATAGGTGTATAATAAAGAAAATCACAGAGCTAGAGTTTTCTTTCTTTCTTTTTTTTTTTTTTTTTTTTTGATGATCCACCTGCCAGACTGACAAGGAAGAAAAATCCAACTTGCAAATTATTAAACATCTATAATGAAAAGATGCCATTCCTACAGATTCTACAAACGTTAAAAAGATGCTAACAGAATATAAAGGATTTTGTGCCAGTAGATTGGATGTTTTAGATGAAATTCTTTGAAAACCCCAATATTTCATGACCTAGTTCTGTGTAAAAGTCATTACACTACTCCTTCCATTTTCAGTTATGTTTGAAAATTTCCATAATAAAAAAATTTTTAATAAATAAAAATAAAATTTCCACAGCTACTTCCAAACAAATTACCCTAAAACTTCTACAGCCATTTGGACTTCCCTGATGGTACAGTGAATAAGAATCTGCCTGCCAATGCAGGGGCCATGGGTTCAGTCCGTGCTCCAGAAAGACTTCATGTGCCTCAGAGCAACCAAGCCCTACTGCCACAAGTACTGAGCCAGCGCTCTAGAGACCGAGCTTCACAAAAAGAGAAGCCTGGACAATAAGAAGCCTGTGTGCACAGCTAGAGGATGGCCCCAGCTCCGTGCAGCTGGAGAAAGCCCACACACAGTGACAAAGACCCAAGCAACCAAAAATTAATGATTAGTTATTTTTAAACTACAGCCATGTAGTGATTTTTTCACAGTCCTAGAGTTAACTGAACGTAGTAGGTGGTTTTCATGGAAGGTCCCTCATGTGGCTGCAGTCAGGTGGCAGCTGGGGCAGGGGTCTCCTGAGGCTCCCTTGGGATGTGAGACAGCCTCTCTCTCAGCAGATCCAGCACCTCTAACGTGGCCCATGTGGTCCCACCGGCAATGAAGACAAGTTCTCACCTGGTGGCTCAGCACTTCCGAGAGGAAAGTAAACACCCCAAGACTTCTCCAGATGTAGTCTCAGAAGACATGTGGTGTCCTCTCCACCCCATTCTCACGGTCTGAGCTCAGCGCCAGTCCAGATGTAAGGGGAGGTGGCCGTTTCCCCTTGTTTCTGCATGTTTTCACTTCTCTTATTAGACTTATCCTTTGGCTAAAGTTTTTCCACAGACAGACGGCAGGCTGAGGACATAGGGAGGAGGGGACAAGGACCACCCTCCACTTCAAAAACCTACCAAATGTTTCAATCTGTCTGGAACTTATTTTATTAATGGTTAGAGTGTGTATGTGAGTGTTAAGTCACTTCAGTCATGTCTGACTCTTTGTGAGCCTATGCACTGTTGCCCACCAGGGCACCTCTGTCCGTGGAATTCTCCAGGCAAGAATCCTGGAATGATTTGCCATTTCCTTCTCCAGGGGATCTTCCCTACCCAGGGATTGAACCCACATCTCTTGCATCTCCTGCATTGGTAGGTGGGTTCTTACCATAGTGCCATGGGGGAAGCCCAATTATTAGAGTAAGTGCCATGGTAAATTTTCTCAAAGAGACATTCAGATGACCTAGTCATGTTTATTGAAAAGACCATCTTCCTCCCATTGTTCTGCAGTGCCACCATAGACCAGAGCATTTTCTTTGAGAGAGGATCTGGTTCTAGAATTTCTATTTTATTCTGTTTTCCTATTCATCTTCACCCAAGCAAACATCACACTATGTTGATTAATATACCACAATGTGTCAATTAGCATAGCCAATACAGCACAACATAATCTAACAAGGCTTTTGTTATGTTGTACTAATTTTCTACCAGGTTTGTTCTTACTTTTGAACATTTCCTAGGTGATTCTAGGCTATAAAGTGTATGTTCAAATTTTAAATTTAGTTTTACAATCTTCACACATACACATCCCGTCCCATCACTTCATGGCAAATAGATGGGGAAACAATGGAAACAGTGACAGACTTTATTGTCTTGGGCTCCAAAATCATTGCAGATGGTGACTGCAGCCATGAAATTAAAAGCGACTTGCTCCTTGGAAGAAAAGCTATGACAAACCTAGACAGCATATTAAAAAGCAGAGACATTACTTTTCCAACAAAGGTCTGTATAGTCAAAGCTCTGGTTTTTCCAGTAGTCATGAACAGATGTGAGAGTTGGTCCATAAAGATGGCTGAGTGCTGAAGAACTGATGCTTTTGAACTATGGTGTTGGAGAAGACTCTTGCAAGTCTGTTGAACTGCAAGGAGATGAAACCAGTCAATCCTAAAGGAAATCAAGCCTGAATATTCATTGGAGGGACTGATGTTGAAGTTGAAGCTCCAATACTTTGGCCACCTGATGCGAAGAGCTGACTCATTTGAAAAGACCTTGATGCTGGGAAAGATTGAGGGCAGGAAGAGAAGGGGACAACAGAGGATGAGCTGGTTGGATGGCATCACCGACTCAATGGACATGAGTCTGAGCAAACTCCAGGACATGGTGAAGGACAGGGAAGCCTGGCATGCTGCAGTCCATGGGGTCGCAAAGAGTTGGACACAACTGAGTGACTGAACGACTGAACAACAACAGCTCATAAACACACCTTCACAGACACAAAGACCAAAGAAAAAAGCAGAAGAAACAATCAAGCAAACAAAAATCCTTACCTTGATTTTCAATGAAAATTTAATTGAATGTAGATTAATTTAGAGGTAACTAGCATTTAAAATACTTACCCTTACCATCTCTGATCTTTGTTGTCATCAATTTCATGGGCTCACTGACTTGTCCCAATGATGTTTTGTAGTTTTCAGTATAGAAGTCTTACTCATATCTTGTTAGGTTTATTCCTAGATATTTGATATTTGGGATTGCTACTCTGAATGATATCATTTTCTCAGTTTTGATCTTACTTCATTTCTGGTACAACATAATAGAGTTGGTTTCCTATATATTGGCCTTTTATCCAACAAAACTATTAAATCTGTTAGTTTGTCTACTATTTTTATTTTCAAAGTGTAGGATTAAATTAAGAGTAAATAATGACAATTTTACCTCCATTGCAACACTTATAGCTTTATTTTTCTCTCCATTTTTCATCGTCTACCATCTCCAGTATTCCAGATATCAAGAAGATTTTAAATATTTTGCCATTGAGTCTGACGTGTGCAGCAGAGTAGTCTTCTTAGATTGAGAAAATTTCTCTTGAGTACTCATTCTTTAACAAGAGGTTTAAATTTTTAAAAATGAAGAACAGAGATTGAATTCTGTTTAATAATTCTATCTATAAAAACTATTTTATAATTCTGTCCACATTAATGGAAGTCCTCGTCAGCATAATAAAACAAGAAAGAGGAATCAGTGGTGTGCTATATTGTGAGATCTGAAATTTGAATTGCAGCCAAGACCTCCTCAGGCCTCACAGGGCCCCAGACTGTGAGTTCCTTCTCTACTTTCACTAGGCTTGTCTCTCTACCCAGCTACTTCCCGTCAACCTGAACAGCTGAACTGCCCTTGATTCTCAGTCTAAGGTTTCACATCCCGATGAGCTAATGAAACTATTCTGACAAACCAAAAACATCCTTCCATAAAATCCAGGGGGACCCTATTATCTGGTTACTACAAAGGTTGTCTTCCTTAGCCCCTACTTATTCACTGTGTTCCTGAGTGCAGCCTCCATGTGCCCCTATGGAGGGAGTCGTATCCTCAGGCTGAGTCTACATAATAAACTGCTATCAATTCATCTGTCCTTTTGGATGTTGTGTGTTCAGCCATCTCATACTATTAAAGGTAGGGGACCCTCCTTCATCTACAGAACGAAGAGGAAGTGGTCAGAACACATGCATATCAGAAATAAATTGTGTGTGTGCGTGTGTGTGTCTGTGCATGTGTCTGTGTATGTTAGTCGCTCAATTGTGTCCAACTCTTTGCAACCCCGCGGACTATAGTTTTCCAGGCTCCTCTGTCGATGAGAAATCTACAGGCAGGAATACTGGAGTGAATTGCTACGCCCTTCTCCAGGGGATCTTCCCGACCCAGAGATCAAACCCATGTCTCCTGCACTCCAGGCATATTCTTTACTGTCTGAGCCACCAGGGAAACCCCTAAATAAAATTATACCTGTCCTCATTTGATATTATGGTCCACACAAAAATTTCCAAGGAATGCCCTCCCCTTCATAAAAAATTCTATATAACTAATAATGGATTTTATCAAAAGTGCAGATTTCAAAATCAATTTAAAAAATCAACATGTATGTCTATATATGGCAATGAAGACATAAAACAAAAGTTAAAAATATAATATTTACAATAAGACCAGAAAGAGAGACTTAAGTATAACTAACAGAACATGTGAAGAACTTGTACACTGAAAGCCTGATTAAAGAAGTCAAAGATATAAATAAATGGAAAGTGTAACCATATCTATCAGCTGAAAACCTGAACATAGGAAAGATGTCAATTCTTTCCCAAGTTGACATCCTGGTTTAATGTAATTTTAGTCCAAGCCCCAGCAAAATCTTTAATAGTTGTAGAAAACTTATTCTGAAACATTTATGAAAAAGCATATGAATTAGGATAGATAAAACAAATTGAAAGAAGAAAAATAAACATGTGAGACATTTATTTCCAAGTATAAATTATGTTTAACAAAATTTAAAATTATTTTATAGTTAGAGTGATCCAAACTAATGGCTATTTTGGAAGGATGCGTACTTAGATTAATCAAACAACATAAAAAATCCAAGAATACATCTACAGCAGCTCACTTCTGACAAAGGAGGTGAAAAATCTCTGAAAACTATAAGAGGTTCAGTAAATAAATGAAAAGATATACCAAACTGATGAAATTAGAAGAATTAATAGTGTTTAAATGTCCATCCTACTAAAGTAATCAACAGATTCAATGCAATCCCTATCAAAATTCCAATGGCATTTTTCACAGAACTATAACAAATATTCCTAAAATTTGTAAGGAAGTACAGAAGATGCTGATTAGCTAAAGCAGACTTGAGAAACAACCACAAAGCTAGAGGCATCATGCACCCTAATTTCAAACTATATTGCAAAGCTATATTAATCCATCTATTTCCCATGAAGTGATGGGACCAGATGCCATGATCTTCGTTTTCTGAATGTTGAGCTTTAAGCCAACTTTTTCACTCTTCTCTTTCACTTTCAGCAAGAGGCTTTTTAGTTCCTCTTCACTTTCTGCCATAAGGGTGGTGTCATCTGCATATCTAAGGTTATTGATATTTCTCCCGGCAATCTTGATTCCAGCTTGTGCTTCTTCCAGCCCAGCGTTTCTCATGATGTACTCCGCATATACGTTAAATAAGTAGGGTGACAATATACAGCCTTGACGTACTCCTTTTCCTATTTGGAACCAGTCTGTTGTTCCATGTCCAGTTCTAACTATTGCTTCCTGACCTGCATACAGGTTTCTCAAGAGGCAGGTCAGGTGGTCTGGTATTGGAAACAGTGTCAGACTTTATTTTTTGGGGCTCCAGAATCATTGCAGATGGTGATTGCAGCCATGAAATTAAAAGACGCTTACTCCTTGGAAGGAAAGTTATGACCAACCTAGATAGCATATTCAAAAGCAGAGACATTACTTTGCCAACAAAGGTCCATCTAGTCAAGGCTATGGTTTTTCCAGTGATCATGTATGGATGCAAGAGTTGGACTGTGAAGAAAGCTGGGCGCCGAAGAATTGATGCTTTTGAACTGTGGTGTTGGAGAAGACTCTTGAGAGTCCCTTGGACTGCAAGGAGATCCAACCAGTCCATTCTAAAGGAGATCAGCCCTGGGTGTTCTTTGGAAGGAATGATGCTAAAGCTAAAACTCCAGTACTTTGGCCACCTCATGCAAAGAGTTGACTCATTGGAAAAGACTCTGATGCTGGGAGGGATTGGGGGCAGGAAGAAAAGAGGACGACAGAGGATGAGATGGCTGGATGGCATCACTGACTCGATGGATGTGAGTCTGAGTGAACTCCGGGAGTTGGTGATGGACAGGGAGGCCTGGTGTGCTGTGATTCATGGGGTTGCAAAGAGTCGGACACGACTGAGCAACTGAATTGAACTGAACTGAACTGATAGTAATCCAAACAGTATGCTATTGGCATAAAAATAGACATATGGAACAATGAAACAGAAATTAAACCCACACATATCTAGTCAATGAATTTCTTTTTTTAAAAAAAAAGTCAAGAATATACAATGGGGAAAGGACAGACTCTAATAGATTGTTGGGATATTGGGGAAATGGGCAAGTTGTATGCAAAGC